>NC_050096.1:248454435-248756310 GCF_902167145.1 Zea mays | reverse complement strand
TTGGTGATACCCTGAGTAGGCATCGAGGAAGGACAGGGTTTCGCACCCAGCAGTGGAATCCACGATTTGATCGATGCGAGGCAGAGGGTAGGGAACCTTCGGACATGCTTTGTTGAGACCAGTGTAGTCTACGCACATCCGCCATTTCCCCCCTTTCTTCTTCACAAGCACAGGGTTGGCAAGCCATTCGGGATGGAATACCTCTTTGATGAACCCTGCTGCCATTAGCTTGTGGATCTCCTCGCCTATCGCTCTACGCTTCTCCTCGTCGAATCGGCGCAGAGGCTGTCTGACGGGTCGGGCTCCGGCCCGAATATCCAGCGAGTGCTCGGCGACATCCCTCGGTATGCCGGGCATGTCCGAGGGACTCCACGCAAAGACGTCGGCGTTTGCGCGGAGAAAGTCGACGAGCACTGCTTCCTATTTGGGGTCGAGCCCGGAACCGATCCGGATCTGCTTGGAGGTGTCGCCACGGGGGTCGAGAGGGACGGCCTTAACCGTCTCCGCTGGCTCGAAGTTACCGGCATGACGCTTCACGTCTGGCACCTCTTTGGAGAGGTTCTCCAGGTCGGCGATGAGGGCCTCGGACTCGGCGAGGGCCTTGGCGTACTCCACGCACTCCACGTCGCATTCGAATGCGTGTTTGTACGTGGGACCGACGGTGATGACCCCGTTGGGGCCCGGCATCTTCAGCTTCAGGTAGGTGTAGTTGGGGATGGCCATGAACTTCGCGTAGCATGGCCTTCCCAGTACCGCGTGGTAGGTTCCTCGGAACCCGACCACCTCGAACGTCAAGGTCTCCCTTCGGAAGTTGGAGGGTGTTCTGAAGCAGACGGGGAGGTCGAGTCGTCCGAGGGGCTGGACGCGCTTCCCAGGGATGATCCCGTGGAAGGGCGCAGCACCTGCTCGGATGGAGGACAGATCGACGCGCAGGAGCTTGAGGGTCTCGGCGTAGATGATGTTGAGGCAGCTGCCCCCATCCATCAGGACCTTGGTGAGCCTGACGTTGCCGATGACGGGGTCGACGACGAGCGGGTATTTCCCCGGGCTCGGCACGTGGTCGGGGTGATCAGCCTGGTCGAAGGTGATGGGCTTGTCGGACCAGTCTAGGTAGACTGGCGCCGCCACCTTCACCGAGCAGACCTCCCGGCGCTCTTGCTTGCGATGCCGAGCCGAGGCATTCGCCGCATGCCCACCGTAGATCATGAAGCAGTCGCGGACCTCGGGGTATTCTCCTGCTTGGTGATCTTCTTTCTTGTCGTCGTCGTGGGCCCTGCCACCCTCCGCGGGTGGCCCGGCCCTATGGAAGTGGCGCCGAAGCATGGCGCACTCCTCGAGAGTGTGCTTGACGGGTCCCTGATGATAGGGGCACGGCTCCTTGAGCATCTTGTCGAAGAGGTTTGCACCTCCGGGGGGCTTCCGAGGGTTCTTGTACTCGGCAGCGGCGACAAGGTCCACGTCGGCGGCGTCGCGTTTCGATTGCGACTTCTTCTTGCCCTTCTTCTTGGCGCCGCGCGGAGTAGACGCCTCGGGAGCCTCTTCCGATGGGCGGCCCTGGGGCTGCTTGTCCTTTCGGAAGATAGCCTCGACCGCCTCCTGGCCAGAGGCGAACTTGGTAGCGATGTCCATCAGCTCGCTCGCCCTGGTGGGGGTTTTGCGACCCAACTTGCTCACCAGGTCACGACAAGTAGTGCCGGCAAGGAACGCATCGATGACATCCGAGTCGGTGATGTTGGGCAGCTCGGTGCGCTGCTTCGAGAATCGCCGGATGTAGTCCCGGAGCGACTCTCCCGGCTGTTGCCGGCAGCTTCGAAGGTCCCAGGAATTCCCGGGGCGCACGTATGTACCCTGGAAATTGCCGGCGAAGGCTTGGACCAAGTCGTCCCAGCTGGAGATCTGCCCCGGAGGCAGGTGCTCCAACCAGGCGCGAGCAGTGTCGGAGAGGAACAGGGGGAGGTTTCGGATGATGAGGTTGTCATCGTCCGTTCCACCCAGTTGGCAGGCCAGGCGGTAGTCCGCGAGCCACAGTTCCGGTCTCGTTTCCCCGAGTACTTTGTGATGGTAGTCGGGGGTCGGAACCGGGTCGGGAACGGCGCCCGTCGGATGGCCCGACTGAAGGCCTGCGGACCGGGTGGTTCGGGCGAGGGACTCCGATCCTCCCCGCTGTCGTAGCGCCCCCCACGCCTGGGGTGGTTGCCTCAGTGCACCCTTTCGTCGAGGTGGGCCCGACAGTCACGTCGATGGTGCTCATTGCCGAGGTGGCCCGGGGCCGCAGGCGCGGTGTTGCGCGTGCGTCCGGTGTAGACCGAGGCTTCCCGCATGAATCGGGAAGTCGCGGCATGAGGTTCTGAGGGGTATCCCTGCCTTCGGGAGGCAGTGCTCTCGGCCCGTCGGGCCGCAGCGCCTTCCAGGAGATTCTTGAGCTCTCCCTGGATCCCCCGACCCTCGGTAGTTGATGGCTCCGGCATCGCGCGGAGGAGCATCGCTGCGGCTGCCAGGTTCTGACCAACCCCGCTGGATGCGGGCGGCGGCCTGACCCTGACATCGTTGGCGACGCAGTGCTGGAGACCTTGGGGCAGGTGACGTATTTCTCCGGCCGGGGGTTGGCCCGCCCATACCTGTCCGACGTCCCGACGGATCGGCTCAAGCGCTCCTGTTCCCTCGTTGAGCCTGGCCTGCGCCCCGCGGACTTGGTCGAGTTGTGGGTCGTGACCCCCTGCCGGAACGGGGACCACAGCTAGCTCCCGCGGGATGTCGGCGCGAGGCACCGGCCTAGGAAGATCACCGTCCTCCGGCATGCCGAGATGGTTGCCTTCGGAGGGATCCCCCAGCTCGATGTGGAAAAATTCGCGGCTTGGGCCGCAGCCCTCGTTGTCAAGGCTGCGGCTTCCGTCGGAACAGTCGGAGAGGCAGTAGTTACATGCGGTCATGAAGTCCCGCATGGCACTGGGGTTGCCAAGTCTAGAGAAATCCCAACAGATGCTGGGATCATCATCTTCCTCGGACCCAGAGAGCCCGTAGGTCGAGACGTCCGTCAACCGGTCCCAAGGCGACCGCATATGAAACCCCAGTGGGGTTGCACTCGCCTCAATGAGAGCGCCCGCCAAAGCAAGGTTGCTAGGCGGGTTGAGGCCGAGTCGAAATGACGTAAGATGGGGATTAGTCAGTACCTTTTGGTCGACGCGGAGCGACGTAGTCACATCGGGGACTGGTTGCGCCGTCATCTCAGGTACAAGGGCGACGTCCTGCAAGCTTTCCACGAGCGCGCTGGCGTCGTCTTCTTGCTCGGGATCAGCGTGTCGCGGGGGGACGGCGCTTGCCTTCGTCTCGAACGCGAGGTCGACGCCCGGCGTGCCTTCCGTCGGGGCGTCGGGGGCGTCGATTCGCTCGACGGCCGACGAAGCGCGGCCTCCCGCTTGGCCTTGGTTGCCCCGCCTCCTCCTCCGTTGGCGGGGGAGAGGACGGAGCGAGCTCGAAGGTTGTTCTTCCACCATGCGGGGAAGATGTCGTCGATTCCGCCACCGGCGGGCGGGTTGTCGGCCGCCATTGTCGTTGTCGCACGACGGTGGAAGGAGTATCATGTCGTAGCTGCCGTCGAAGGACATGAACTCAAGACTCCCAAAACGGAGCACCGTCCCGGGCCGGAGAGGTTGCTGGAGACTGCCCATCTGGAGCTTGACGGGAAGCTGTTCGTCAACACGCAGCAGGCCCCTACCTGGCGCGCCAACTGTCGGCGTTTCGAGACCGGGGGGTCCCTAAGCCGACGAGTGAGTGTGCTGCGTGCCCTAGCCCAGATGGGTCGAGCGCGTGGGCGAGCGTGAAGGGGGGAGAGGCGAGGTGGCCGGAGACGGGCGTGAGAGAGGTGGAAGTCCCGCGGCCTTCGTGTTCGTCCCGCGCCCAGGTCGGGTGCGCTTGCAGTAGGGGGTTACAAGCGTCCACGCGGGTGAGGGAAGCGAGCGGCCCCAAGAGAGCGCATGTCCCGTCCTTGGTCCCGCGCGGCCAACCTTCTCTAAGAAGGCCCTGGTCCTTCCTTTTATAGTCGTAAGGAGAGGATCCAGGTGTACAATGGGGGTGTAGCAGAGTGCTACGTGTCTAGCGAAGGGAGAGCTAGCGCCCTAAGTACATGCCAATGTGGCAGCCGGAGAGATCTTGGCACCCTGCTGGCGTGATGTCGTGGCTGTCGGAGGAGCAACGGAGCTTGGCGGAAGGACAGCTGTCAGAGCGGTCGAGTCCTTGCTGACGTCCACCTGCTTCCGTAAGAGAGCTGAGAGCCGCCGCCGTCATGGAGCTTGGGAGGCGCCATCATTGCCTATCTGGCGGAGCTGGTCAGATGGGACACCGGTCTTGTTCTCTGCAGCCCGAGTCGGCTCGGGGTAGAGTGGTGATGGCGCTCCCTGTTGACGTGGCGGGCCCGTGCCCGAGGCCGGGCGACGTGGGGGCTCCTCCGAAGCTGGGGTCGAATCTGTCTTCCGTTGCCGAGGCCGAGTCCGAGCCCCTGGGTCGGGCGAGGCGGAAGTCGTTCGGCAGAGGCCAGGGCGGAGTCCGAGCCCTGGGGTCGGGCGAGGCGGAGTTCGTCGTCTTCTGGGGCCGAGCCCGAGTCCGAGCCCTGGGGTCGGGCGGAGCGGAGTTCGCCGTCTTCCGGGTCTTAGCCCGAGTCCGAGCCCTGGGGTCGGGCGGAGCGGAGTTCGCCGTCTTCCGGGTCTTAGCCCGAGTCCGAGCCCTGGGGTCGGGCGGAGCGGAGTTCGCCGTCTTCCGGGTCTTAGCCCGAGTCCGAGCCCTGGGGTCGGGCGGAGCGGAGTTCGCCGTCTTCCGGGTCTTAGCCCGAGTCCGAGCCCTGGGGTCGGGCGGAGCGGAGTTCTCTTTGGCGCCCCTGGCGAGGCCTGACTGCCTGTCAGACTCACTCTATCGAGTGGCACTGCAGTCGGAGTGGCGCAGGCGGCGCTGTCCTTCTGTCAGACCGGTCAGTGGAGCAGCGGAGTGACGGCGGTCACTTCGGCTCTGCCGAGGGGCGCGCGTCAGGATAGAGGTGTCAGGCCACCTTTGTGTTAAATGCCCCTGCAACTCGGTCAGTCGGTGCGGCGATTTAGTCAGGGTTGCTTCTTAGCGAAGCCAAGGCCTCGGGCGAGCCGGAGATGTGTCCGCCGTTAAAAGGGGGGCCTCGGGCGAGACGAAAGTCCCTCGAGGTCGGCTGCCCGAGTCCGAGGCTAGGCTCGGGTGAAGCGTGATCGAGTCACTCGTATGGACTGATCCCTGACTTAATCGCACCCATCAGGCCTCTGCAGCTTTATGCTGATGGGGGTTACCAGCTGAGAATTAGGCGTCTTGAGGGTACCCCTAATTATGGTCCCCGACAACGATATTAGAAAAATGGCCGAAGCTATCATGGACAAAGTTGTTGATCAACTACTAAACGAAGTCGCAGAAGTAGTTCTAAGGGAAGATTAGATGTTATTGTAAAAACATTTGGAATGTAATATTTGTTGAACAATATGTGTAATATTTTGTAACTTTGAATGTAATATATAAGTTATTTATGGTTCAATTCTTTACGATGCATGAAACTTTACATACATACCGTTTTTGAGCCTTCGGCGAAAAAACACCTTCCCTTCTTTTCATGCTTCGTAAATAATATCCGTATTTTCATAAAAACATCCAATCTTCGTAAAATCAGTAACCAATAGATCTTTTCATTTTAGAGTTTGACAAAGGTATGCTTCTTCAATAATTATTTTTGTGCCTTGGCACTGTTTCTTCGAAACAATCTCCGAATATCAACATTAAACCCCCTTCTTGCGTCATTGATTCAATATGATGTATGATGTTATGCTATGCACATGATGTGATGATGTGATGTTATGCAAAATGATATTTGCCGAAGATCGACGTTTATTTTTCACTATAAGCCTCCCTTAGGAGCTTCTTCGCCTTTTACTTTAGCGGAATCAGCGTTTATTTTTCGCTGTAAGCCTCCCTTAGGAGCTTCTTCGCATTTTACTTCAGCGGAATCAGCGTTCATTTTTCGCTGTAAGCCTCCCTTAGGAGCTTCTTCGCCTTTTACTTCAGCGGAATCAGCGTTTATTTTTCGCTGTAAGCTCTGCATTCCCTTCGGAACGACTTTTGAGCAGAAAACTTACGCTGCGCTCCCTTAGGAACGACTTTTTGTTATTTCGGAGGTTCTCCCTGTAACCATAAGTTCTTATGCTTCGGCAACTTTTTGGACTCCGTTATTCTGTGGAGAAAGTATATTTGTACTATGGCAAAGGCGAAGCTATTACAAGAAATTGAAAACGACAAAAAACACTTAGGCTTTCAATAATTGTTCCTTATTAAAAATAAAATGATACTGAATGCAAAAACTGCTGCTGAGGTAGGATATTTGTTAGTAAATGTGCTTCGATTCTGGCACAGTACTATTGACTGTGCGAGCTTCGGACTCTTCTCTGAAGTCTCGTTGGTGTTGAGTATGCTAACTCCCTTCTAGCTGCTGGTCTCGTTGCATTGGTGGTGGAGGTGGAGGCTGTTGCCAAGATGCCTGAGATTGACTTGCCGAAGCAACAGAAGCTGCAGGGTGGTTGCCCACATACTCTGGGATATAAGGCGAGTGGTACGAAGCAGTATGCATAACTTGCTTCGGTTGGGTCTGTTGGGCTGCAGCTTCTGCTATTTCTTTTTGTTTCTGGATGGTGACATGGCACATCCTGGTGGTGTGGCCCTTGTCCTCACCACAGAATAGGCAATAAATTTTCCTGGGCTGATCCTCAAATCTTCCTCCGAAGCCTCTGGCACCTCTGCCCCTTGGAGCTGGAGGCCGAGGATAGCTCTGCTGCTGCCCCGAAGCCTGGGAGGAATATTGCGGCCTCTGCTGCTGGCTTCCCCTGTCATCATTCTGAGTGGAATGAATCGATCTGACATGTCTAGGATGAATTCTCCCTTCGAAGCCCCTGGCTATTTCGGAGAACCTGTAAGCTTCCTCCCTTCTTTGTCGAAAGTCATTGTCAGCGCGGATGTATTCATCCATCTTCTGAAGCAGTTTCTCCAAAGTCTGAGGGGGTTTCCTGGTAAAGTATTGGGCTGAAGGTCCCGACCGAAGCCCCTTAATCATGGCCTCAATGACAATTTCATTGGGCACTGTTGGCGCTTGTGCCCTCAGGCGTAAGAACCTTCGGACATACGCCTGAAGATATTCTTCGTGGTCTTGGGTGCACTAGAATAAGGCTTGAGCGGTGACTGGCTTCGTTTGAAACCCTTGGAAACTGGTGATCAGCATATCCTTCAACTTCTGCCATGATGTGATTGTTCCTGGCCGAAGGGAGGAGTACCAGGTTTGTGCAACATTCTTGACGGCCATGACGAAAGACTTCGCCATGACTGTAGTATTGCCACCATAGGAAGATATCGTTGCTTCGTAGCTCATTAGAAACTGCTTCGGATCTGAGTGTCCGTCGTACATGGGGAGTTGAGGTGGCTTGCAAGACGGAGGCCAAGGTGTAGCCTGCAGTTCTGCTGACAGAGGAGAAGCATCATCAAAAGCAAAATTTCCATGATGGAAATTCTCATACCAGTCATCCTCGTTGAAGAAGCCCTCTTGATGAAGCTCTCTGTGTTGAGGCCTTCGGTTCTGCTCATCTTGAGTAAGATGGCGAACTTCTTCAGAGGCTTCGTCTATCTACCTTTGCAGGTCAGCCAGCCTAGCCATCTTTTCCTTCTTCCTTTGCACCTGCTGATGGAGCATCTCCATATTTCTGATCTCTTGGTCCAAGTCGTCCTCCTGAGGCATTGGACTGGTGGCCTTCCTCTTCTGGCTTCGGGCCTCCCGAAGAGAGAGGATCTCCTGGTTGGGGTCCAGCGGCTGCAGAGCGGCAGCCCCTGTTGCTGAAGCTTTCTTTGGCGGCATGACGAAGGTCTATGCTTGCCAAAGGTGTTCGAAACTCAAAAAGTGGAAGTGAGTTCACCGGAGGTGGGCGCCAATGTTGGGGACTTGTTCTCAAATGCTAAGAGTTAAGAACAAGGCAACATAAAAAGTGTTAAATGTTAAAGTCCTTCGTCCTTCGAAGCATTATCTCCCTTCGGATATAATGAATTCCGGACGAAGGTTATGAAGGACAAACCTTCATAAGCACAATAAATGATGAAGAATGATTCATACACAATATATGAAAAATAATATAAACACTTTAAACATTATTATCAATTTATTTTTATTTGCGTTATTGTATCAACAATAACAAATTATAAATGTACCTTCGGCTCGAAGGAAAGCAGGGGTACAAGCGTGACGCGAAAGTAAATGCCAAGTCAGCGTGAACAGTACGGGAGCACTGTTCATCTATTTATAGGTACGGGACGCAGCCCATGTAAAATTACACCCATGCCCTTTACATTTGCTAATAACTCTATAGTAATCCATCGGGGTCTAAATAGCCTTTTCCCTTTTAAGTCGGTTTCTTTTTCTGCTATCACGCCGAAGCTCCCCTGCGCATAGCTTCAGCTCTGCGTCATCCTTCATATTCTTTGTGCATCTTCACGCTGTGGTTTTGATTTAAGTCCGAAGGTACCTGTTTACACATTATACTCCAGAGACATTGTTAAATCATGTTTTTTAGGACCTTCGGAAGCCGAAGGCCCCCCAACACCTGCCTTTAATTCTCTTCGCAAACACACACTTGCATTTTTTGTTTAAGCAATCGTGTATGGTGGTGCGTGTCTGATGACTAACAATATACGACGGAACTTCTACCTGCAGGTGTGGCACGTGCTCTCCAATGATGAGACCATGCAAATCATGATATATATCGAAGTCTGCATGATACTGATGGTTGCAATGTAGTAGTGAAACAACTAAATTAAAATAACAAAATTTATGTATGGCTAGGATCATAAATGGATTATGAAATATTTTCTTATAACAATATAAGATACATTTTGTATATAACTTATGATGGTATTATATGTTACCGTTGCAAGGCACGGTTACTCACCTAATAAAAAACTAGTTACGCAATATTTCTAATTCATCTTTTTCATAAATATTGGGTATTTTTTTCTACTGTTGCAATGTACGGACAACTTGGGATTCTATAAACAAACCTCACCTATATTATAAAATAGGGAAACTTTGTTTAAAAATACGCCTGATTAAATAAATCTGTTGACCCCTTATTTGTTTTTATTAAGAAAAAAAATAGATGCCGTCGTTATCCTAGGAAGGGGAGTAGAATTTCGGGGCTCATTAATTGATTCGTCAGACTCTCGTGTCATATGTCGCCCAGAACATTCACAGGGCAGAAAAAAACAGCCTTTTAGCGCATTCGTGAACGGGTCTTCCGCTTCAACGGTAGAGTTCCGCATTGACCGCCATGCAACATGCATGCGATCCAGGAGGCCGAATGTTTCCTTCCTGGTGCAGCTGTCCCTGGAGAAATTGGGTTGACAGTTTCCAATTTATCGTAAAAAACTGCGAATACAAATTGCGTCGCTAGTCAATAATCCTTGCAGCCTTGTTATCTCTTTGATCATCAATTCCTTTGTCATTTTCACTATTATTTTGACTCCGAACTTCTCACGTACTTGGTCTTCATCATCGGTCCAGTTATCGATCATTTCCAGAAACTCAAAAATTGCCATCGATTTATTTATACTGAAATCCTACCTAATACTGGAACTTGTCTCTTAGGCTTTCGTCTCGTCAAGTCAAAGTAGTCGTTCATGTCTCGTTAAGGACATATTTATTTACCTTCTACATTATAATTCAGATTAAATAAGTTAAGGGACAAACAAACAACACAGGTTATTAGGTGAATTATATAATCTAGATGTCTAGATTATGATAATCCATAAGCAGATTATTATTATATGCTTATATAATCCATAAGCTGAATTATATAATTCTGGAAGGAAACAAACATGGTCTAAGTAACGTCGATCAATGTAGAGCAGATTTCAACGAAGATGGTAGTTATTTATGCTTTCTCCATCTTTTTGCTTGATGTTCTAGAAGTCATGCTGATTGGCAAGATGTTGGGGTCTGCCTTTGTCAAAGGTCCTCAAGATAATAAATTTCAGCCATCTTTGAGTTTGTTTCAGGAACCATGAAGTGACCTTCATCTCAATGGCGTCTGTAGATATGAGAAGAAGGTGACGACTTTTGCGTTGTAACTTAGACGAAGCATGCTAGAATGTCCAAGGCCGAAGTTTGGAACCGAGGGGACGAAGGGAATCACATGCGATGTGCGCAATACCTCTCCAAGAGGAAAAGATAACAACACCCTCAATAGTCTTTGTAGATCATATGTATATGATTTAGGGATATAAATGTAATTTCATACGAAATTGTATGTCATGTCGTCCCTATAAATAGCGGTACAGTACCAATGCATGGATCAAGGACCTCTTCAAGATCTACAAGCATGTTTTTCGTTGGATTACTCAGCATCCGAAGCTGTAAAACATATATGCCTTTAAATCACCTTCGAACATTACAAATGTATATGTCTAATCATTTGTAACCGGAGGAAGGGTGCTAAAGAAAAAAGCTAATATTGCTCAATTTGCGCATTCTCGTAATCGTTATGTCTCACTGTGTTTTATATTCATGTCCATCGTGACTTTCTACATTCAATCCATCCCTTCATCACAAGCAGATAGAGGAAAGGGAGAAACCATGTTATTATAATTGAGTTGTTCTGTTTCTTTATAGGAATCTTAACTGGTGACCAACACTGGCTCCCACCTCCATTGAACTCACGACAAAGAGATAACCCTTCATCATGCCTCTAAAGAGAAACACAGCTGGAGATAACCCTTCATCATGCCTCTAAAGAGAAACACAGCTGGTAACTCCATACTTGCTCCAATAGATCAAAACTAGCTCGAAGAGACACATCTTCCAAAAGGCATCAAGGAATAAACAAGAGAAAGGTTGTGGACCCTCTGCCACACGATGACCTTGATTAATCCAAAACCTCGAAGTTATTTAGCAATAAGTCGAGAAAATAAAATAAAAGATTCTTTGAGTCACCTAGCCACAACGACAAATTGACGAAGCATCAGAACAGTTGTGTCACATGATGCAATAAGATGAGCCACTAGAAGAGTCATATTACCACAACATAAGAAATCTCCACCCTAAAGGTCACAACCATGATGCCTTCCTCTACAATAGCACTTCTCCCTTAGGAGTGGATTTACAAGCTACACCAAGGCCGGTATCGTATAGGCCACCTCAACTCCTATTATATGATGGAGCTACCATATCTTCATATTTAGACAATTTAGCAGTGATGGCTAAGTCATTCGTCATGGCAGTCAAGAGTGTGGCACAAATTTGGTATTCCTCCCTTCATACTGGCTTCATATCATCATGGAAGAAGCTTAAGGAACTTCATCTTACTAGCTTCTAGGGTTTCCAAATGAAGCCCATTACTACTCAGACTCTGTTCAAATGTGCCCAAGACCTAGATGAATATCTTTAAGCATATGTTAGAAGATTTCAACGACTTCGTGCTCAAGCACCAGGCATACCTAACAACATCATCATCGAAACAATGGTCAAGGGGATTCATCTAGGTCTGATAGCGTAATATTTTGCAAGAAAGACACCTCAGTCTTTGAAGAAGTTGCTGCAGAAAATGGACGAATACATTAGGATAGACAATGACTTTTGGCAAATATGACAGAAGGCAAAAATATGCAGAAGCAACTAGGGGCTTCATGGGAAGATATCATTGGAGACATGTCTGAAACATTCAAAATTCAAGCCAACGTGAAGACAAGCCAAGCTAGCCTCAAGGACAACATGATCAGGCCCAAGATCCATCTTAGTCGACGGGTGGCCAACAAGCTTCTGTTGGGGGCCTTCGGCTTCCGAAGGTCCTCAAAAACAGGATTTAACAGTATTTCTGGAGTATAATGTGTGAACAGGTATCTTCGGACACAAGTCGGCATCACAGTAGACCAGAATAATACGAAGGTTGATACAGCGCCGAAGGTATGAGCAGGAAAGCTTCGGCGTGGCAACAAAAAGTGAAACCGACTTAAAGATGAAAAGGCTATTTAGACCTCGATAGGTTACTATAGAATCATTATCAAGTGTAAAGGGCATGAATGTAATTTTGTATGGGTTGTGCCTCGTGCCTATAAATAGGTGAACAGTACCCCCGTACTGTTCACGCTGACTTGGCATTCACTTTTGCGTCACGCTTGTACTTTCATTTCCTTCAAGTCAAAGGTACGTCTGTAATTCAATGTTATTTCTGTTTATATATAATAATAATATACAATTATCTATGTTATCCTTTATATTCCTTACAATTCATTCTTCGTCGCTATATAATGTATTTATGAAGATACGCCCTTCATAACCTTCGTCCGAAAACCATTATATCCTAAGGGGAATAATGCTTCGTAGGACGAAGGATTTAACCGATTAACATTTTCTATGTTGCCTTGTTCTTATAGCATTTGAGAACAAGTCCCCAACATTGGCGCCCACCTCCGGTGAACTCACTTCCACTCTTTGAGTTTTTTTGAACACCTTCGGCGATCATAAACCTTCGTTATGGCGCCGAAGAAAGCTTCAGCAACTGGGGCTGCAGCTCTGCAACAGCTGGACCACAATCAGGAGACAGTCTCCCTTCGGGAGGCCCGAAGCCAGAAAAGGAAGGCTGTCAGCCCGACACCATCAGAGGACGAGATAGATCAAGAAATCAGAGATATGGAGATGCTTCATCAACAAGTGCAGAGGAAGAAAGAAAAGATGGCCAGGCTAGCTGAACTGCAGAGGCAGATAGACGAAGCTTCTGAAGAAGTTCGTCATCTTGCCCAGGATGAGCAACACCGAAGGCCTCAGCACCAAGACCTTCATCAGGAGGGTTTTCCCAACGAAGATGACTGGTATGACAATTTCCATCATGGGAATTTTGTTTTTGACGATGCTTCTCCTCTGTCCGCTGAGCTGCAGGCTACACCTTGGCCTCCGTCCTACAAGCCGCCTCAGCTTCCCGTATTCGATGGTCACTCAGACCCGAAGCAGTTTTTGATGAGCTACGAAGCAACAGTATCTTCGTATGGTGGCAATGCTGCAGTCATGGCCAAATCTTTTGTTATGGCTGTCAGGAGTGTCGCTCAAACCTGGTATTCCTCCCTTCGACCAGGAACGATCACTTCATGGCAGAAGCTGAAGGACTTGTTGTTAACTAGCTTCCAAGGGTTTCAGACGAAGCCGGTTACTGCTCAAGCTCTGTTCCAGTGCACCCAGGATCACGAAGAATATCTTCAGGCGTATGTCCGAAGGTTCTTGCGTTTGAGGGCACAGGCACCAATGGTGCCCAATGAAATTGTCATTGAGGCCATGATCAAGGGGCTTCGGCCAGGACCGTCAGCTCAGTACTTCGCTAGGAAGCCTCCTCAAACTTTGGAGAAGCTGCTCCAGAAGATGGACGAGTACATTCGGGCCGATAATGATTTTCGCCAAAGAAGGGAGGAGGCTTTCAGGTTTTCTGAAATGACCAGGGGCTTCGGAGGGAGGTTCTACCCGAGGCATGTTAGATCAATTCATAACTCTACACAAAATGATGATAGAGGGAGCCAACAGCAAAGGCCACAATGTTCCTCACAGGCTTCGGGGCAGCAGCAAGGCTCCTTCCGACCACCAGCTCCAAGAGGCAGAGGCGCCAGGGGCTTCGGAGGACGATTTGGCGATCAACCGAGAAGAATCTTTTGCTTATTCTGTGGTGAGAACAAAGGTCATACCACCAGGATGTGCCATGTTACCATCCAGAAGCAAAAAGAAATAGCCGAAGCGGCAGCACAACAGGCTCAGCCGAAGCAGGTCATGCACACTGCTTCGTATCATTCGCCTTACATCCCAGAGTATGTAGGCAATCACCGTGCAGTTTCTGTTGCTTCGGCGAGTCAACCTCAGGCTTCCTGGCAACAACCTCCGCCTCCACCACCGCTGCAACAAGGTCAGCAGCCAGAAGGGAGCCAATATGCTCCACATCAAAGGGAATTCAGAGAACAGTCCGAAGCTCGCACAGTCAACAGCACTGTGCCAGAGTCAAAGCACATCTATTGACAAATATCCTACCTTAATAGCAATCTTTTTTCATTCAGTTTTATTTTCTGTAATAAAGGACATTGTTCAGGTTTCATGTAAATAGTTTCGTTGATTCCCACAAGGAAAATATATTTTCTTCACAGGCTTAAATTGTTGAAAGACTTGTGATAACAAAGAGAACCTTCGAACTATCGAAAATTCTTCGAAGCAACAAAAAGTCGTTCTAAGGAGCGCAGAGTAAGTTTGCCGAAGTCACAAAAAAGTCGTTCCAAAGGGAGCGCAGTGTAAGTTTTCTGCTCCAAAGTCGTTCCAAAGGGAATGCAGAGCATACAGCGAAAAGTCAACGCTGATACCGCCTAAGTAGAAGGCGAAGCGCGAAAAGTCAACGCGAATACCGCTGAAAGTAAAAGGCGAAGAAGCTCCTAAGGGAGGCTTACAGCGAAAAATAAACGCTGATTCCGCTGAAGTAAAAGGCGAAGAAGCTCCTAAGGGAGGCTTATAGTAAAAAGACAATGCTGATTCAAAAGATTATGTGTTTTATCGCAGGAATGTGTGTATCTTCGGAATAAACACCATCTTACACAGCATAACATCATCGCATCATTTCGCATAGCATAAGCATCATACATCATGTTGCATACGACACAAGAAGGGGACATGACGTCGATCTTCGGAAGAATGTTTTGAAAAGGAAAATCATGCTAAGTAGCTTTGGACAACATTTTCGCGAAGCTTGGATATTATTCATCAGAGCACCACGAATATTGTGGTGACAAATGGAAATTATTCTTCACGAAGCATGAAAAGAAGGGAAGGTGTTTTTTCGTCAAAGACTCAAAAACGGTACGTATGTAAAATTTCATGCATCGTAAAGAATTAAATAATAAAAGCAGGTATATTACATTCAGGGCCACAAGATGTCACACATATTACATTTCAGAAGTTTAATTTACAATAAGTATTTAATCTTCTCTCAGAACAACTTCTGCAGCCTCATTCAGGAGCCGATTGACGACTTCGTCCATAATGGCTTCGGCCATCTTTTTAATTTCGTCGTCTCCTTTCGGCTGAGGGCCCGGAGACGCTTTAGCAGGATCTGAAGAAGAACAGGATACGGCTACATTGCTATTACAAATGGCAAACGAAGCTTAAAACCAAAAATTACAACACAATAAAAACTATTAGTTAATACCTAATTGACCTTCGGGCTCTGTGCTCTTTTCAGCAGCCTCAGCCACTTCTCTAGCATCGTGAATGCCCTTTTCACTTTTTTGAATAATTTCTCCGGCCATTTCTCGCCACCATTATCCCAGATATCGGTGAAAAATTTTCCACCGATCATGCTAGCTTCGGCCGAAGGATCTCTTGCATCTTCAAAGGACAAAGCAGCTTCGGATTGTGCTAAAATTTTTACATGTTCGCAGCCCTTCTTCTCTAAAATGGTGGCAATTCCTCTGGCACCAGATAAAGCACATATATCTCCACGGCTATTTAAAATTTCTTCGAAGGCCTCAGCTTCGTGGTCGATCCATTCGATGGGACCTTCGGGATTGCCTCTCGTAAAGTTTTCTTCGCTTGAGAAGGCGCCGACCCTGGCGAAGCTAGCCTTTAACTTCTTAACACACTCTATAGATTTGTTATAGCATCTCTTCTTGGACGACCGAAGCTCTTCAACAGTTCCTTCTAAGTGATCTGCCCATTGGTCGCTGAGTTCTCGTTTTGTTTCTTCAAGTATGCGTTCTTCCTTGGCTCTGGCCAGTTGTTTCCGAAGATCTTCAATTTCGCGCTTCTGAGCTTCAGCTTGACTTTTAAAAGCAGCTTCGTCTTCTCTTATTTTATTTATCAATGAATGTAATATCTTATCTTTTTCGAGACCTTCGTTCCTCAGTTCAATTACTTCGGAACGAAGGTTGCTCAAGGCTATAGTACACCCTTCGTCTTCAGCATCTTTCTGTGCCCTGAGGGCATTGCTAAGTATCAGGCCCTGCAAAGAGAAATATGTGTGTGTCAATAGATTTAACTAAAGGAAAAATTTTGGTCCCAGCAAGAAATTACAAAGATCCCATTTGTTGTACCTTTAAGCTATTATATGCTAGGCTGTCGGCCAAATCATTTTTCGATAACACTGAGAGCCCGTCTTCCAGTGTTGGGAATCCGAAGCTCTTGCTCATCTCCCGGCAGACAGAAATCTCTTTGCTGTCAGGGAGACAATACAAAAAGTCTTCTTCTCCACTGCCATTGAATATTAACGCCCCCTTTGGATACTTCAGTTTTTGGGCGTAGCGCTGGGCCTCTTGCTCTTCTTTTTCTGATAGTTTTTTCCCCGAAGCATGACGAATAATATAATCACGAACTTTGGAGGATGCTTCGGGGGCAATGACGCTGATTTCTTCAGCAAAAGTTGGCTTTGTTATTTTTTCTTCCTCAGTTTCCAAGGATTTTATCTTCGCGGGCTCTGAGGAACCAGCTTCGGCTTCAGTTTCTTGCTCTGGAGCTTTAGTATCAGAAATTTCAGTTGTTGTTTCAGGAATGGCAGCAGCCTTCTTCAGAGGTGTGCTTGAAGATTTGATTGTTTCCAGTACATCTAGCACATTAGCCATTCTCTTTCTTTTCGGAGTCACTGCTGGCACTTTTTGATTTTTTACTGTCTCAACATTTGCTGCAGGACTCGCAACTTCAGATGTTTTTTCTTCAGTTGGTTTTTTCACTTTTTCCATTTTTTCTGTGGATAGCGCTTCGGCCATTTCTTCGGTTTTTGGTAGCAAAATCTTCGGTTCTTTCAATTCTATCCTCGTTGGCGCTTCGGCCATTTCTGCAACTTCTGGCAGCAAGGTTGGTTTGGTTGGCTTTTTGGCCTCGGTGGCCGAAGAAGTTTCTCCGGTAAACTCAGGCACCGAAGCTGGTTCAATATAGCGCGGCCGATGTGTGAGGACCTTTATCTTCTTTCTTTTCGGTTCTGGCTCGCTAGGAGCAGTTGCAGCTTCTTCTTTTGCAGAGGTTGTGTTTTTTCTCTTCTGCCTTCGAATGGGATAGCAATAGTCAGGGTAGACAAACCCGATTGCATCAAATACCCGATTCAGCCTCTTCTTTTTTCGGCCTCCGAAGGCTGCTGACATTGCAGTATCTTCGGCCTTCGAATAAGCCCCAAGCAGTTCATCACTTAAATTTTCAATACTTTTTAACCAGTCATCATCTGGCTCAACGAATTTATCTCCGAACTTGAAGGTGTACTTCAGTCTGACAAGTCCACCTTCGTCGGCCTTTTTTATGGTTTCTTGCGGCATTTCCCATTTCTCCGCGAGCGGCCATACCCTGAAGGCAATATGCTCTTGTACTAAATCTCTCGTTCCAATAAAAGAACAGATAACGCCGAAGGCCCTCTGGCATTCTTCGGCAGCTTCATTCATTTCAACCTTCGGCCTCCGAAGGCCGAAGCTTTGCCAAATAGGGCGCATAATTATACCTTTGATATCTTCTCGTACTGACAGGTCATTCTTCACATAAAACCATTCTGTCATCCAGTCGCCGGGCCATTTCTTCCGAAAGGTTGGCACGGGACAGCTTGACCCGGACCGAGAAACGAAACTGTAGCAGCCAAAATTATTATGATATTGTTCCTTACCCCAAGGTTTTGTTTCGTATGATAATTCGTGTATATTGCAGAAGCTTTTTGCATTAGGCTTCAGACCTTGGCTTCTCACGGCCCACACGAAGATATTCAGCCTTATGATTGCCTCGGGGGTAAGTTGATGAAGATAGACTTCGAAGATTTTCAGCACCTCCACGACGAAGCTGCTCAAGGGAAATCGCAGTCCAGCTTTCAAAAAGCTTCGATACACTACGACTTCATTCTCTTCAGGGTGTGGACAAGTCTTCTCCCCTTCGTCGGCCCTCACAATGGACAAATCCCGGAAATACCTTCCTCTCATATTGACAAGATGATTCTCTTTGATAGTTGATTTACCATAAACTGAATGGCTTGGTCGCCAGGGACGATCTTCGGAGTCTTCACCACCACTGTCCACATCATAACTGTCACTGTCACCAGTATCTTCAGACAAACCTTCCAGAATCTCCTTGGTGATTTTTTCTGTATTGGTCTTTGACATCGCTATAAGAAACCCCAAGTTTTTCTCTTCGTCGAGGCTCAGCTTCATCTCAGCAGCAGCCTTCTTATCTTCAGACATCTTCGGAGACACTAAAAAACTATTTTCAAAGCCGAAGCTTCAAAACTAAAAGCTTAGCAAATCTTAGTGCACAAGAGCTAAAAATTGAGTAAGCGGGAGCAGATGGCCAGAGAGCGTGTCAAATGAGTTTGCGGTATGACCGTATTTATACGCCAAATGCGTTGAAAATTGACAGACCCCGCTTGTCAGTGAATGTTGCTATTGTAGCAAAGGGAAGGTGTTTTTTTGGACCTTCGGCATAAAGCCTTCGTCCATGTCGCAATCTAAATTTATTATTTTAAACAAATTAATATTGCGAGGGGCTACTGTTGGGGGCCTTCGGCTTCCGAAGGTCCTCAAAAACAGGATTTAACAGTATTTCTGGAGTATAATGTGTGAACAGGTATCTTCGGACACAAGTCGGCATCACAGTAGACCAGAATAATACGAAGGTTGATACAGCGCCGAAGGTGTGAGCAGGAAAGCTTCGGCGTGGCAACAAAAAGCGAAACCGACTTAAAGATGAAAAGGCTATTTAGACCTCGATAGGTTACTATAGAATCATTATCAAGTGTAAAGGGCATGAATGTAATTTTGTATGGGTTGTGCCCCGTGCCTATAAATAGGTGAACAGTACCCCCGTACTGTTCACGCTGACTTGGCATTCACTTTTGCGTCACGCTTGTACTTTCATTTCCTTCAAGTCAAAGGTACATCTGTAATTCAATGTTATTTCTGTTTATATATAATAATAATATACAATTATCTATGTTATCCTTTATATTCCTTACAATTCATTCTTCGTCGCTATATAATGTATTTATGAAGATACGCCCTTCATAACCTTCGTCCGAAAACCATTATATCCTAAGGGGAATAATGCTTCGTAGGACGAAGGATTTAACCGATTAACATTTTCTATGTTGCCTTGTTCTTATAGCATTTGAGAACAAGTCCCCAACAGCTTCGTTGGGCAATTTTCACCTTCCATCTGCAAGAGGTGGAAGAGGAGGACGAAGCTTTAGTGGTCGATTCATGCATCCACAAAGATTATAATGTATATTTTGTGGAGAAAACAAAGGGCATACACCATGTCATGCCTGTTGGGGGCCTTCGTCCTCCGAAGGTCCTCAAAAACATGATTTGACAATGTTTTCCGAGTGGATTATGTGAACAGGTATTTTCGGATCCAGAATTATGAATATGGAGCACGGCCAGGACGAAGCCTGAACCAGACGAAGGTCGAGTGTAGCCGAAGCTGTGCGCAGGGAAGCTTCGGCGCGATGGCAGAAGGGGGAACCGACTTAAAGATGAAAAGACTTCGGGGGCCTCGACAGATTTCCATAAGCCGTTAACAAATGTAATGGACATGGATGTAATTTTACGTGGGCTGCGTCCCACGTCTATAAATAGATGAACAGTACTCCCGTACTGTTCACGCTGACTTGGCATTTGCTTTTGCGTCACGCTCGTACTTTTCACCTTCTCTCAGGACCGAAGGTACATTTGTAATTTGAAATCATTTCTGTTTTTCCATGTTAATAAAATAGAAATGATTCTATGATGATGCTTATATTATATTTCATGCTTTATGTGAGTCCTTCGTCATTACTTGTTATGTTTACGAAGGTATGTCTCTCATGACCTTCGTCCGAGACTCATTATTTCCCGAAGGGACATAATGCTTCGAAGGACGAAGGACTTTAACACTTAACACTTTTTATGTTGCCTTGTTCTTAACTCTTAGCATTTGAGAACAAGTCACCAACATTGGCGCCCACCTCCGGTGAACTCACTTCCACTTCGAGTCTTCGTGAACACCTTCGGAAGCTATAGACCTTCGCTATGGCGCCGAAGAAAGCTTCAGCGGCTGGGGCTGCAGCACTACAACCGCTGGACCACAACCAGGAGACCGTCTCTCTTCGGGAGGCCAGAAGCCAGAAGAGAAAAGCTGTTAGCCCGACGCTTGAGGAAGAAGAGCTAGACCAAGAAATCAGAGAGATGGAGATGCTACATCAACAAGTGCAGAGGAAGAAGGAGAAGATGGCCCGCCTAGCTGAGTTGCAAAGGCAAATTGACGAAGCTTCTGAGGAAGTTCGCCATCTCACTCACGATGAGCAGAACAGAAGGCCTCATCAGAAAGACCTCCATCAGGAGGGCTTCGTCAACGAAGACGACTGGTATGATAATTTCCATCAGGGAAATTTTGTTTTTGATGATGCTTCTCCTCTGTCTGCTGAGCTGCAGGCTACACCTTGGCCTCCATCCTATAAGCCACCCCAGCTCCCCATGTTTGACGGCCACTCCGACCCGAAGCAATTCTTGATGAGCTACGAAGCAACAGTGTCTTCGTACGGGGGCAACGCTGCAATCATGGCGAAGTCTTTCGTCATGGCCGTCAGGAATGTTGCTCAGACCTGGTATTCCTCCCTTCGGCCAGGAACAATCACTTCATGGCAGAAGCTGAAGGATATGTTACTGACCAGCTTTCAAGGATTTCAAACGAAGCCGGTTACAGCTCAAGCCCTCTTCCAGTGTATTCAGGATCACGAAGAATACCTTCAGGCGTATGTCCGAAGGTTCTTACGATTGAGGGCGCAGGCACCAACGGTGCCCAATGAAATCGTTATCGAAGCCATGATCAAGGGGCTCCGTCCTGGACCTGCAGCTCAATACTTTGCTCGGAAGCCTCCTCAGACCTTGGAGAAATTGCTCCAAAAGATGGATGAGTACATTCGTGCTGACAATGACTTTCGCCAAAGAAGGGAGGAGGCCTTCAGATTTTCTGAGATGACCAGGGGCTTCGGAGGAAGATACTACCCGAGGCATGTCCGTTCCATTCACAACACTCAGAATGATGATAAGGGGAGTCAGCAAAACAGGCCGCAGTGCTCCTCACAGGCTTCGGGGCAACAACAAACTTTCTTTCGGCCACCAGCTCCAAGAGGCAGAGGCGCCAGGGGCTTCGGCGGAAGATTCGGAGATCAGCCAAGGAGACTGTTTTGCCTATTCTGTGGAGAGGGCAAGGGCCACACCACTAGGACGTGCCATGTTACAATCCAGAAGCAAAAGGAACTAGCCGAAGCTGCATCTCAACAAGCTCAGTCGAAGCAGGTTATGCATACTGCTTCGTTTCATCCGCCTTATGTCCCACAATACATAGACAACCACCCTGCGGCTTCTGTAGCTTCGGCAAGTCAACCTCAAGCTTCCTGGCAGCAGCTTCCGCCTCCACCTCCATTGCAGTAAGGTCAACAGCCAGAAGGGAGTCAATACGCTCCACATCAGAGGGACTTCAGAGAACAGTCCGAAGCTCGCACAGTCAACAGCATTGTGCCAGAGTCGAAGCACATTTATTGACATATCCTACCTTTGATAGCAGTCTTTTCTATTCAGTTTTATTTTCTGTGAAGCAAAAAACATTGATAGTTTTCATGTAATAATTTCGTTGTTTCCCACGAGGAAAATCTATTTGCTCCACAGGCCTAAGTTGCTGAAGCCTAAAACTTTTTCCGTTACCAAGGAGGACCTTCGGATTAAAAATCCTTCGGAGTAACAGAAAGTCGTTCTAAGGAACGCAGAGTAAGTTTATGAAGTCACAAAAAGCCGTTCCAAAGGGAGCGCAGTGTAAGTTTTCTGCTCAGAAGTCGTTCCTAAAGGAATGCAGAGCCTACAGCGAAAAGTCAACGCTGATACCGCCTAAGTAAAAGGCGAAGAAGCTCCTAAGGGAGGCTTACAGCGAAAAGTCAACGCTGATACCGCCTAAGTAAAAGGCGAAGAAGCTCCTAAGGGAGGCTTACAGCGAAAAGTCAACGCTGATACCGCCTAAGTAAAAGGCGAAGAAGCTCCTAAGGGAGGCTTACAGCGAAAAGTCAACGCTGATACCGTCTAAGTAAAAGACGAAGAAGCTCCAAAGACGTTCCCAAGGGAATGCAGAGCTTACGAATATATTTTGTGTGTATCTCCGGAACAAATGTCACATGCATAACATAACATCATCACATCATTTTGCATAGCATAAGCATCATACATCATATTGCATTTGGCAAGAGAAGGAGATACTCTCAACCTTCGAAAGGATGCTTTGAGAAAGTGACATCGAAATTGTACAGCTTCGGAATACAACTTCGGAGAATATTTTTACGAAACATGGGCGAGCTTTATCAGATCAATATCGAAGTTGTATAGCTTCGGAGTATAGCTTCGAAGAATGTTTTGACGAAGCATGGATGTGATTCATCAGAATAATTTTAACGGAGAATGCCTTCTTCACGAAGCATGAAAAGAAGGGAAGGTGTTTTTTCGCCAAAGGCTCAAAAATGGTATGTATTTAATGTTTCATGCATCGTAAAGAATTCAATAATGAAAGGAGACTTGTATATTACATTCAAATGTACAAAGTGTTACATAGATTACACTTTAAATGATTTTTCCAAATAGCATCTAATCTTCTCTCAATACTTCTTCGGCGGCCTCATTTAGAAGTTGGTCAACAACCTTGTCCAAGATAGTTTCGGCCATTTGTTTAATTTCTTCGTCGACATTTGATCCAGCAGTTTCTGAGGGAAGAGAACATTTCTTCATTACTTTTGCAAACCTTGAGCAAAGTTTGGAATAAAAATTACAACACAATAAGAGCGACTAATTGGTACCTAATTGCCTTTCGGGCTCTGTACTCCTTTCGGCAGCTTCTGCCACTTTTCTGGCGTCATGAATGCCTTTTTCGCTCCTTTGGATGATCTCTTGCGCCATTCCTCGGCCGCCGTCGTTCCAGATATCAGTAAAAAATTTGCCACCAACCACGCTTGCTTCGGCCGAGGGGTCCTTGACGTCTTCGGAAGATAAGGTAGCTTCGGATTGAGCTAAAAATTTTACATGCCCGCAACCTTTCTTCTCTAAGACAGAAGCAATTCCTCTGGCGCCCGAAAAAGCGCATATGTCGCCACGACTGTTCAGAATCTCTTCGAAGGCCTCTGCTTCGTGGCTAATCCATTCCAGCGGACCTTCGGGATTGCCTCGAGAGAAATTCTCTTCGCTGGAAAAGGCGCCTACGCTGGCGAAGCTGGATTTAATTTTATTCACACATTCTACAGATTTGACATAGCATTTCCCCTGAGATGTGCGAAGCTCCTTAACTTTTGATTCCAATTTGCTGACCATAAAATCACTAAGTTCTCGTTTCGTTTCCTCAAGCGCGCGCTCCTCTTTAGCTCTAGCCAGCTGTTTCTGAAGATCTTTAATCTCGCGTTTTTGAGCTTCGGCCTGGGCCTTTGAAGCAGCTTCGTCTTTTTTCACTTTATCTACCAGTGTAAGCAGAATTTCATCTTTTTCCAAAGCTTCGTTTCTCAGTCTGATAACTTCGGAGCGTAAATTATTAAACGCAATTTCATAGCTTTCATCTTCGGCGCTCTTTTGGGCTCTTAGTGCGTTGCTTAGGATCAGGCCCTATACGAAAAAGAATTCATATAAGAAAAAAGGAATGAGTTGCGTAAAAATAAGGGGGTTTTTCAAGTGTTTAATTCCTATACCTTCAGGCTGTTGTACGCAAGACTGTCTGCGAGATCTTCTTTCGTCATGGCGCTTAATCCAGATTCAAGCTTCGGGAAACCAATACTTCTGGCCATTTCTCGGCAGACAGATAGCTCTTTGTTGTCAGGCAGGCAGTATAAGAAGTCATCTTCATTCGTTCCATTGAATATTACTGCCCCCTTCGGATATTTTAGTTCCTTTGCATAATGGATGGCTTCATGAGTTTCTTCTTCAGATAGCTTCTTCCCCGAAGCATGTCGTATCATGTAATCGCGCATGCTGGCAGGTGCTTCGGGGATGGCGGTGTCAGTTTCTTCAACTAATACTGGTTCTGGAATTTTTATTGCTTCGGCTTCAAAAGGTTGCTCCTTGTAGGGCTCTGAAGGCCCAGCTTCAGCTTCAGCTTGTTGAGCCGAAGCTTCAGTAGAAGCTTCAGCAACTTCAACACTTTTTTTGGAATTGTGCTTGAAGACTTAATTGTCTCCAAGACGTCTAGTACATTTACCATTCTTTTCCTTTTTGGGGTCACTGATGGCCCCTTTTGGTTTTTTGCTGTTTCAATATTTACTGCAGGACTCAAAACTTCTAATGTTTTTCCCTTAGTCGGCTTTTTCGCTTCTTCCATTTTTTCTGTGGATGGTGCTTCGGCCATCTCTGCAGTTTCTGGCAGCAAGGTTGGCTGTTCAGCTTCGGTGGCCGAAGAAGCTTCTCCAGTGAACTCAGGCACCGAAGCCGGTTCAATATAGCGTGGCCGGTGTGTGAGGACTTTTATCCTCTTTCTCTTTGATTCTGGCTCGCTAGGAGCAGTTGCAGCTTCCTCTTCTGCAGAGGTTGTGTTCTTTCTTTTCTGCCCTCGAGTGGGATAACGATAGTCAGGGTAAAAGAACCCAATTGCATCAAACACCCGATTGAGTCTCTTCTTTTTTCGGCCTCCGAAGGCTGCTGATAACGCAGTGTTCTCAGCCTTCGAATATGCGCCAAGAAGTTCGTCACTTAATATTTCAATGCTTTTCAACCAGTCGTCGTCAGGTTCGACAAATTTGTCCCCATATTTGAATGTGTATTTTAATCTGACTAGTCCGCCTTCGTCGGACTCTTTGATGGTTTCCTTCGGCATTTCCCACTTTTCTGCAAGTGGCCATACCCTGAAGGCAATATGTTCTTGGACCAAGTCCCTTGTCCCAATAAACGAGCAGACTACTCCGAAGGCTCTTTGGCACTCTTCGGCGGCTTCGTTCATTTCAACCTTCGGCCTCCGAAGGCCGAAGCTTTGCCAAATAGGACGCATAATTATACCTTTGATGTCTTCTCGTGCTGATAAGTCATTCTTCACATAAAACCATTCTGTCATCCAATCCCCGGGCCATCTCTTCCGAAAGGTTGGTACGGGACAGCTTGCCCCGGACCGAGAGACGAAGCTGTAGCAGCCAAAGTTGTTATGGTACTGTTCTTTGCCCCAAGGTTTTGTTTCATATAATAATTCATGAACATTACAGAAGCTTCTTGCGTCAGGCTCCAGACCTTGGCTTCTCGTGGCCCACACGAAGATATTTAGCCTTATAATAGCCTCTGGAGTAAGTTGATGAAGATAGACTTCGAAGATTTTCAACACCTCCACGACGAAGTTGCTCAAGGGGAATCGCAATCCAGCTTTCAAAAGGCTTCGGTACACCACAACTTCATTTTCTTCAGGGTGTGGACAAGTCTTTTCCCCTTCGTCCGCCCTTACAATGGACAGATCCCGGAAATACCTTCCTCTCATATTAACAAGATGATTCTCTTTGATAGTTGATTTACCATAAACTGAATGGCTTGGTCGCCAGGGGCGATCTTCGGAGTCTTCGCCACCGCTGTCCACATCGTAACTTTCACTGTCACCAGTATCTTCAGACAGCCCTTCCAGAATTTCCCTGGTGATCTTTTCTGTGTTGGTCTTCGACATTGCTATAAGAAACCCTAAGTTCTTCTCTTCATCAAGACTCAGCTTCATTTCAGCAGCAGCCTTCTTAGCAGCTTCAGACATCTTCGGAAACACTAAAAAACTGTTTTCAAAGCCGAAGCTTCAAAGCTAAAAGCTTAGCAGATCACAGTGTGCAAGAGCTAAAAAATGAATGAGCAGGAGTGGTTGGCCAGAAAGCGTGCAAAATAAGTTTGCGGTATGGCCGTATTTATACGCTTGATGCGTTGAAAGTTGAAAGACCCCACTTGTCATTGAGTGTTGCTATTCTAGCAAAGGGAAGGTGTTTTTTCGGACCTTCGGCTCAAGGCCTTCGTCCATATCGCAATCTGAATTTATTATTTACAAATTAATATTGCGAGGGGCTACTGTTGGGGGCCTTCGTCCTCCGAAGGTCCTCAAAAACATGATTTGACAATGTTTTCCGAGTGGATTATGTGAACAGGTATTTTCGGATCCAGAATTATGAATATGGAGCACGGCCAGGACGAAGCCTGAACCAGACGAAGGTCGAGTGTAGCCGAAGCTGTGCGCAGGGAAGCTTCGGCGCGATGGCAGAAGGGGGAACCGACTTAAAGATGAAAAGACTTCGGGGGCCTCGACAGATTTCCATAAGCCGTTAACAAATGTAATGGACATGGATGTAATTTTACGTGGGCTGCGTCCCGCGTCTATAAATAGATGAACAGTACTCCCGTACTGTTCACGCTGACTTGGCATTTGCTTTTGCGTCACGCTCGTACTTTTCACCTTCTCTCAGGACCGAAGGTACATTTGTAATTTGAAATCATTTCTGTTTTTCCATGTTAATAAAATAGAAATGATTCTATGATGATGCTTATATTATATTTCATGCTTTATGTGAGTCCTTCGTCATTACTTGTTATGTTTACGAAGGTATGTCTCTCATGACCTTCGTCCGAGACTCATTATTTCCCGAAGGGACATAATGCTTCGAAGGACGAAGGACTTTAACACTTAACACTTTTTATGTTGCCTTGTTCTTAACTCTTAGCATTTGAGAACAAGTCACCAACAATGCCACATCACGATATAAAAACAAAAAGAACTTGCAACCATAGCACAAACTAGCCAACCTAAAGAGCTCTGTTATACATCATCCTATTATTTACCCTATGTCCTTCTGTCAGTGTTTAGCACCGGCAACACACTACGGTATGTATCATGCAGTGTTTTTTGTGGTTAGCGAGATCAACTGTAGCTCGATGGTTTGTGCACTGCAAGACGAAACATAAAGATTTATATAGGTTTGGGCCGTTGGAATGCGTAATACCCTATATCTTGTGTTCAGTGTCGATGGAATTGATCTCAGTTTGAGGTTATAGAATAGGGTGCTCTGTCAGACTTCGAGGGGTGCAGAATCATTTCGTAAGGGTGCTTATCCCGCTTTCTATATAATGCTTTACATGTTAGCGCTTATCACTACTACTACACATACTTGAGTCTATTTCGGTCGGCCAATGATGCTTCATGCATGACGCTTTGTTCCGACTTATGGGCGACATAGAACTCTGCGCTAGCTTCATCGGGGATAATTGCTAAGCAAGCTTTCTGCCTTCCCTTGGTCTGAGTTAGTCGACCAACCTATGGGCTCAATTGTCTGGCCCACTCATTCTCTTTAATGGCCTATGAGCTCTATCCACGCTATGGGGGCCTAGGGGATACCTATCTCCCACACCCTTAGCATGTCTAGCATCAGAAGCCAAAGCCTCAGCCTTCAGTGTCCATTTCTTTGACCAACCCACAATCCAGTCATGGGGGGCTCAACCTTATATCCTAGGGCCTCTAACTTATGATAAAGTGCCTTAAGGTCACCCTCAATACTCAGTACAAAATACTTGTATCAACAGGACAAAAAGGAGCCTTTCGAAGCCCGCACAGTAAACAACATGGTGTCTAATTCAAAGCATATATATTAGGGCTAGAGGTGCTGAAGCTAGAAGTGAAATCTTTGAGAAGTTGAACCATTTCCATTTTCATACTTTCTATTTCTGTATTTAGATAGCAAATCTTTTCCTATAAGTCAGCCTCTGTATGAACAGATTATTAGGTGACGAATTGTATCCCATCAAGTATACAGGTGTTTATCTTCTAAAGATGTAAGATGTAATCCTATAGTTACACCTTCGAGTGTGACAAGAGTCAAAAAGAGAACACCAAGTTGCAAAGACTCTGAAGTCCTTCAGTTGGAAGGCAAAGTCAAAAAGACATTATTCGGTATTGGTGATAAGACTCCAAAGTCCTTTAGATGGAAGGTAGAGTCAAAAAAAGATCACCTAGTAATGATGGTAAAGGCTCCAAAGTCCTTCAAATGGAAGGCAGTCAAAAAGAGATCACCCAGTAATGGTGATAAGACTCTGAAGTCTTTTAGATGGAAGGTAGAGTTAATAAGAGAACACCTAGTAATGGGGATAAGACTCCAAAGTCATTTAGCTAGAAGGTAGAGTCAAAAAGAGATCACCCTATAATGGTGATAAAGACTTCGAAGTCCTTTAGATGGAAGGAAGAGTCAAAAAGAGTTCACCTAGTAATGGTGATAAGACTCTGAAGCCCCTCGGATGGAAGGTAGAGTCAAAACAAATCTCAAAGTCCTCTAAAGTAACAAAGGATTACACGTATAATGGGCATGTACGATATATAGTCATTTACACCTTCAACAATTTATCTATCACAGGCTCATGATTCATATTTGTGAATCTTTTCATACGAGGGTAAAGTTGGTCGCATCACACATGAATGATAAACATATATTGCTTTTGGATCCACCTAACCTTTGTTTGCATTGCAAGAGTGGGGCACGACTTGAGATTGTCTGTTGTTATGTGTGAAAAGAAGGGAATGTGTTTTTCTCCTTCGGTTTAAAAAAGGTTTTTGTTTGGTTTCACACATCACAAAAGCATAATAAGATATTATAACAAGTGGCAAACATTGTTCTTTCAATTACACCAATGTTTACAATACGAAGTCATTCATGGACCTTCTTTCATGACTTTGTTGGCTACATCATCACAGATTTGCAATACAACATCGTCTAATGTTTTGTTTACACCCTCAACTCATAGCGAGCACTTAGTTCTTATAAAGACTAGGGGGAGCTATACCCTTGTGCAGGTGCTCCAATGAGAACTAGTGAAGAGTGATGAGTCTTTGGTACCTTAGGAAAAATCAGTGGAGTCATCTTTACTTTTTTCTTTACATTTTGCAATCACTTTGAGAAATTTACTTTGAACATTTATTTTCAAGCAATTACCATGGTAGCTTGTCTTTATCTTGCTAGAACGTTTGGGTGAAGTTGGGCTTGTGATTAGGGTTTAATCTTTGCAAGAATTTTAGAGAAGTCAAATTCACCCCCCCTCCTCTTGGGCATCGTGATCCTTTCAATTAAAACCACACATAGAACTTTCAAACTTTACTGCCACTTTGCTTGGGAAAGTGTAGATGGTGATGCTTATTTATGGAAGTTCTATTCACATCCTCAAGTATAATATGAGGAGAATGGAAATACACATGTGCACTGCTCAATCTTCTCACCTTGCAGGGCGAAGAGCGCATGTGCACAACACCTGTGTGAATGGTCTACTAAAATCCAGCTCACGACCTTGAGGGGCATGACCTCTTTTTGCAATTGTTGGTTTCTTAGCCTTCAAGTTTGTGGATCAGTGTCCTCAATAGTTTAGATCATGATCGTGAATGTGATTAGATTAGACATGGCCTATATAAGTAGCCTATTGACCATCCAAAAACACATCTAATCGAGATAGGGTTTTTTCTCTCCTCGTTGTTGCATTATCATCATAGTACTACATCTCGAGTGCTTGCATGCATCGATGATCAGAAAAATGAGGTCTTTGAAATCCTTGTCCTTGTGATCCTACATTAGGTGGGGATGAATAAGTTTTTATTGGGAAGCACTCTTTGCCTAACTACTCCTAACTTCTATGACAAATTGTCTTCTATCTATGTCATGTGCTGGCATATTTGTCGTCAGGTGCTCTAAGCTCTCCCTTGAAAGGGAAATGTGCCCTTGGGCCATTTCTAGTATATTTTGGTGATTAAGTGCCCAACACATATTGAGTGAGTAATTATATGCCAAATGATGGATGAAGTGCAAATCAACAAGAAGGTATGGTTCTAGACTTAGTACATTGGTTTTTATGTACTAATATATTTGTCTAAGTGCTAGAATCAGGAAAAGAAAAGGATTGGAAAAGAGTTGGCTGTGTACAACCAACTGCTGCTCAGTCTGGGTGCACCGGACAGTGTTCGGTGCGCCAGGCCAGCTCCGGTGAACTGGCCACTCTCAGGAAATCTTCAGCGGCGTACGACTATAATTCATCGGACTGTCCGGTGGTGCACCGGACTGTCCGGTGAGCCAACGGCCGCCAGCGCAACAGTCGGCCGCGCAATCCGCGCGTGACGCGTGGCCCCAGCCAACGGTCGGCTGGGGGCACCAGACTGTCCGGTGTGCACCGGACAGTGTCCGGTGCGCCAACCAGCCCGAAGATCCAACGGTCGGCTGCGCCAGGAATGGAAGGAGATTCGCACCGGACATGCTACAGTGACTGTCCGGTGGTGCACCGGACTATCCGGTGCGCCACCCGACAGAAGGCAAGAATTGCCTTCTTTGTTGGGTTCGAACGGCTCCTAGCTGCCTTGGGGCTATAAAAGAGACCCCTATGCGCATGGAGGAGTCACCCAAGCATACTTTGAGCATTCTAAATCTTCCACACTCCGTCTCCGCGCACTTGATTGACTTTCTTAGTGATTTGAGCTCCGTTCTAGTGGTGAACTTGTTGCGATTCATTCGAGCTCAAGTCTTGGCTGTGTGTGTGCGTATTGCTGCGGATTTGTGTGTGTTGCTTCCCTCCCTTACTCTAGTGCTTTCACTTTGATCTTTGTTGTAAGGGCGAGAGACTCCAAGTTGTGGAGATTCCTCGCAAATGGGAAAGAGTTAAAGAAAGAAAAACACCATGGTATTCAAGTCGATCATTAGATCACTTGAAAGGGGTTGAGTGCAACCCTCGTCCATTAGGACGCCACAACGTGGAGTAGGCAAGTGTTATACTTGGCCGAACCACGAGATAAATCATCGTGTCTCTTGTGCTTGTTTTTGACCATTGTGTTTCACAAGAGCTCGGTCCTTAGCCACTTAATTCCATTGTGCTAACACTTAACCAAGTTTTGTGGCTATAAGTTTAAGTTTTTACAGGATCACCTATTCACCCCCCCTCTAGGTGCTCTCAATTGGTATCAGAGCCGTTCTCTTCACGAAAGGGACTAATCGCCCGAAGAGATGGATCCTAAGGGAAAGGGGATGGTGGTCAACGATAAGGAGAAGAAGTCTATCCTCAACGAGCCAAGATACGATAAGCCCACTGACTCTGGCTCGAGTCACAAGAAGAAGGACAGGAATAAGAAGAGGCGCATCAAGAAGATAGTCTACTACGATAGTGACGAGTCTTCTTCTTCCCAAAGAGATGACGACGACGAGAAGAAAAAATCGGTTAACTCAAACTTTTCTTTTGACTATTCTCGTATTCCGTTTAACTCCAATGCTCATTTACTTTCAATTCCACTTGGGAAACCTCCACACTTTGATGGAGAAGACTACTCATTTTGGAGTCACAAAATGCGTAGTCACCTATTCTCTCTCCATCCAAGTATTTGGGAGATCGTTGAAAACAGAATGCTTTTTGATAGTACTGACAACCCCATTTTCATTAATGAGCAAATCCATAAAAATGCACAAGCAACCACTGTTTTGCTAGCATCCTTGTGTAGGGACGAGTACCACAAGGTGAGCGGCTTGGATAACGTCAAGCAAATTTGGGACACCCTCAAGATTTCTCATGAGGGGAATGGCACCACCATGATCACCAAGATGGAGTTGGTGGAAGACAAACTAGGAAGGTTCGCAATGATCAGGGGGGAGGAGCCAATCCAAATGTACAACAGGCTCAAGACCCTGGTCAACAAGATCAGGAGCTATGGAAGCACAAGATGGACGAACCACGACGTCGTTCGACTTATGCTCAGGTCCTTCACTGTACTTGATCCTCATCTTGTGAACTCTATCCGTGAAAATCCTAGGTACACCAAGATGACGCCCGAGGAAATACTCGGAAAGTTCGTAAGCGGGCGTATGATGATCAAGGAAGCAAGATACGTTGATGAGGCATTGAATGGTCCAATGCCCATCTACGAGCCTCAAACGGTTGCTCTCAAAGCAACAAGTAGCAGGGAGGCGCTACCTAGCAAGGTGGCGCAAGTTGAGGCGGCCGGGCTAAACAAGGATGAAATGACCCTCATTATCAAGCGCTTCAAGACCGCATTGAAGGGACGCAAGGAGTACTCAAACAAGAACAAGGCAAAAGGAAAGCGTTCCTGCTTCAAGTGTGGTAAGATAGGTCATTTTATTGCTCAATGTCCCGATAATGAAAATGACCAGGGAGACGAAAGACATGGGAAGAGGGAGAAAAAGAAGGCCTACAAGAAGGCGAAGGGCGAGGCACACCTTGGCAAAGAGTGGGACTCGGATTGTTCTTCGTCCGACTCCGACGACGAAGGACTCGCCGCCTCGGCCTTCAACAAATCGTCGCTCTTCCTCAACGAGCGTCATACTTACCTAATGGCAAAGGAGAAGAAGGTAAATGCTCGAGAAACTCCTAAGTACTCTACTTCTAGTGATGAGGACTCTAGTGATGATGAAGTAGATTACACTAGCTTGTTCAAAGGATTAGATAGAGCTAAAGTAGAAAAGATTAATGAGTTGATTGATGCATTGAATGAAAAAGATAGACTGCTAGAGAGGCAAGAGGACATTTTGTATGAGGAACATGACAAATTTATTAGTGTTCAAAAGTCTCTTGCCTTAGAGATTAAAAGGAATGAATTACTAGCTTCTGAGTTATCTATTTGCAATGAATCTATTTCTAGCTTGAAGATCTTGAATGATGAATTAAATGCTAAGCTAGAAGTAGTAAATAAATCTAATTCTTGTGTAGAGCACGTTGTGATTTGTAATAGGTGTAAGGACTTCAATGTTGATGCATGTGTTGAGCACCTTAATGATGAAGTAGCAAGTCTTAATGCCCAACTTAAGACTTGCAAAAGTGACTTTGATAAATTAAAATTTGCTAGGGATGCCTACACTGTTGGTAGACACCCCTCAATTAAGGATGGGCTTGGCTTTCGAAGGGAAGCCAAGAACTTAACAAGTCAAAGGGCTCCCATTCTCAACAAGGAGAAAGGGAAGGCTCCTATGACTAGTAGTAGTCAAAAGAATCATGCATTTATTTATGACAGAAAATTTTCTAGGAATGCTCATTATAATAGGAGTTATAATGCTTATGATTCATATGCCATGATTGTTTCAAGTTCTTCCTTTGTGCATAATAGAAATATGCCTAGAAACAATGTTGTTCATCATGTGCCTAGGAAAATGCAAAATGAATCTGCTACTGTTTTTCATGCCTGCAACACTGATTTTGTACTCTCATGTAAAAATAAGAAAGTGGTTGCTAGGAAGTTGGGGGCCAAATGCAAGGGAGACAAGACTTGCATTTGGGTCCCAAAGGATATTGTAACTAACCTTGTAGGACCCAACAAGAGTTGGGTACCTAAGACCCAAGCCTAATTTGCCTTGCAGGTTTATGCATCCGGGGGCTCAAGCTGGATTATCGACAACGGATGCACAAACCACATGACGGGGGAGAAGAAGATGTTAACTTCCTACGTCAAGAGCAAAGATTCCCATGATTCGATCATCTTTGGAGATGGGAACCAAGGCAAGGTTAAAGGTCTAGGAAAGATAGCTATTTCTTCCGAGCATTCCATATCTAATGTGTTCTTAGTTGAATCGCTCGGGTATAACTTGTTGTCCGTTAGTCAACTATGTAATATGGGTTACAATTGCTTATTTACCAATGTAGATGTGTCTGTCTTTAGAAGGATTGATGGTTCACTAGCTTTTAAGGGTGTACTAGACGGCAAACTCTATTTAGTTGATTTTTCGAAGGAGGAGGCCGATCTAGATGCATGCTTAATTGCTAAGACTAGCATGGGCTGGCTGTGGCATCGCCGTCTAGCACATGTTGGGATGAAGAACCTTCATAAACTTCTAAATGGAGAACATGTGTTAGGTCTAACCAATGTTTCTTTTGAAAAAGATAGACCTTGTGCAGCTTGTCAAGCAGGTAAACAGGAGGGAAGTACTCATCACAGCAAGAACGTGATGACCACGACAAGACCTCTAGAGCTACTTCATATGGACCTCTTCGGACCCGTCGCCTACCTTAGCATCAGGGGAAGTAAGTATGGTCTTGTTATTCTTGATGATTTTTCCCGCTTCACTTGGGTATTCTTTTTGCAGGACAAATCAGAAACCCAAGGGACCCTTAAGCGCTTCCTAAGGAGAGCACAAAATGAATTTGAGCTCAAGGTGAAAAAGATAAGGAGCGACAACGGGTCCGAGTTCAAGAATCTTCAAGTGGAGGAGTACCTTGAGGAGGAAGGAATCAAGCACGAGTTCTCCGCTCCCTACACACCACAGCAAAATGGTGTGGTAGAGAGGAAGAACAGGACGCTTATAGACATGGCGAGGATGATGCTTGGTGAATTCAAGACGCCCGAACGGTTTTGGTCAGAAGCTGTGAACACAGCTTACCACGCCATAAACCGGGTCTACCTTCATCGCCTCCTCAAGAAGACGTTGTACGAACTTCTAACTGGTAACAAACCCAACGTTTCATATTTTCGTGTATTTGGGAGTAAATGTTACATTCTAGTGAAGAAAGGTAGGAATTCCAAATTTGCTCCTAAAGCTGTAGAAGGGTTTTTGTTAGGTTATGACTCAAATACAAAGGCATATAGGGTCTTCAACAAATCATCGGGTTTGGTTGAAGTCTCTAGCAACATTGTATTTGATGAGACTAATGGCTCTCCAAGAGAGCAAGTTGATCTTGATGATGTAGATGAAGACGATGTTCCAACGGCTGCAATACACACCATGGCGATTGGAGATGTGCGACCACAGGAACAAAAAAGCAAGATCAACCTTCTTCCTCAACAATGGTGCAACCCCCAACTCAAGATGATGAACAAGTTCATCAAGAAGAGGCTTGTGATCAAGGGGGGGGCACAAGATGATAAAGTTATGGAGGAAGAAGCACCACAGGCCCCTCCCACTCTAGTCCGAGCGACGATTCAAAGGAATCATCCCGTTGACCAGATTTTGGGTGATATAAGCAAGGGAGTAACTACTCACTCTAGATTAGTTAATTTTTGTGAGCATTACTCGTTTGTCTCTTCTATTGAGCCTTTCAGGGTAGAAGAGGCCTTGCTAGATTTGGACTGGGTGTTGGCCATGCAGGAAGAGCTCAACAACTTCAAGCGAAATGAAGTTTGGACCCTGGTGCCACGTCCAAAGCAAAAAGTTGTGGGAACCAAGTGGGTGTTCCGCAACAAGCAAGACGAGCACAGAATGGTGACAAGGAACAAGGCTCGACTTGTGGCAAAAGGTTATGCCCAAGTCGCAGGTTTGGATTTCGAGGAGACTTTTGCTCCTGCGGCTAGGCGAGAGTCTATTCGCATTCTATTAGCCTATGCCGCTCACCATTCCTTCAGGTTGTTCCAAATGGATGTGAAGAGCGCTTTCCTCAATGGGCCAATCAAGGAGGAGGTGTACGTGGAGCAACCCCCTGGCTTTGAGGATGAACGGTACCCCGACCACGTGTGTAAGCTCTCTAAGGCGCTCTATGGACTTAAGCAAGCCCCAAGAGCATGGTATGAATGCCTTAGAGATTTTCTAATTGCTAATGCCTTCAAGGTTGGGAAAGCCGATCCAACTCTTTTCACTAAGACTTGTAATGGTGATCTATTTGTATGCCAAATTTATGTCGATGACATAATATTTGGTTCTACTAACCAAAAGTCTTGTGAAGAGTTTAGCAGGGTGATGACACAGAAATTCGAGATGTCGATGATGGGCGAGTTAAACTACTTCCTTGGGTTCCAAGTGAAGCAACACAAGGATGACACGTTCATCTCCCAAATGAAGTACACGCAAGACTTGATCAAGCGGTTTGGGATGAAGGACGCCAAGCCCGCAAAGACACCAATGGGAACTGACGGACACGTCGACCTCAACAAAGGAGGTAAGTCCGTTGATCAAAAGGCATACCGGTCTATGATAGGTTCCTTGCTTTACTTATGTGCTAGTAGACCGGATATCATGTTTAGCGTATGCATGTGTGCTATTTCAATCCGATCCAAGGGAGTGCCACCTAGTGGCCGTTAAGCGAATACTTAGATATTTAGTTGCTACGCCTTGCTTCGGGATCTGGTATCCAAAAGGGTCTACCTTTGACTTAATTGGATATTCAGACTCCGATTATGTTGGATGCAAGGTTGATAGGAAGAGTACATCAGGGACGTGCCAATTCCTAGGAAGGTCCCTGGTGTCTTGGAGTTCTAAGAAACAAACTTCTGTTGCCCTATCCACTGCTGAGGCCGAGTACGTTGCCGCAGGACAGTGCTGCGCGCAACTACTTTGGATGAGGCAAACCCTCCGTGACTTTGGCTACAATCTGAGCAAAGTCCCACTCCTATGTGACAATGAGAGTGCAATCCGCATGGCGGATAATCCTGTTGAACACAGCCGCACTAAGCACATAGACATCCGGCATCACTTTTTGAGAGACCACCAGCAAAAGGGAGATATCGAAGTGTTTTATGTTAGCACCGAGAACCAGCTAGCCGATATCTTTACCAAGCCTTTAGATGAGAAGACCTTTTGCAGGCTACGTAGTGAGCTAAATGTCATAGATTCGCATAACTTGGATTGATCTATAGCATACATGTGTGTTATGTCCTTGATCAGGTTCCTTTATGCATTTTGTTGTTTATTTATGGTGCTCAAGTTGTGCAAGCAACCCCCGGTCCATGTGTGAGTGATGCACATATTTAGGGGAGATGTGCTACAACCTGACCCTTTGAGACTAACCGTTGCTTGAGTTTATTTAACTTAGTCTCAAAATTGGATTGAAAGGGAAAAGTGGACTTGGACCATGCAAGACTTCCACTGCACTCCGATGAGAGGGTAATTCACTCCAAGTTCATCACCATACTGATACTGCCTTTTTGCTCTTAGTTGACAATTTTGGTGAGGCAATGGGGTTAAAGGGCCCAAATTGATCCCATTTTGGTGCTTGATGCCAAAGGGGGAGAAAATAAGGCCAAAGCAAATGGATCAGCTACCACTTGTGAATTTTTTTTGAAAAAGAGTAGAGTAGAACTTTTGATTTGTCAAAATAACTCTTACTATCAAAATTTGGTCTCTTGTGGGGAGAATGTTTGAGTATGGGAAAAAGGGGGAGTTTTTGGCTCTTAATCATTCTTACTCTTGGATTATCTCTTTTTGTGTCTAAACATGTGTGTTTAACTTAGAGATAGGAAAATGAATTTGATTTGCAAAAACAAACCAAGTGGTGGCGAAGAACGATCCAAATATGTCAAATCGTGTCAAAAACTATTTCTGTTCTCAATTGCATTGATGTTGCACTTCAATTTGTTGCTTTTTGATGTGTTGGCATAAATCACCAAAAAGGGGGAGATTGAAAGGGAAATGTGCCCTTAGGCCATTTCTAGTATATTTTGGTGATTAAGTGCCCAACACATATTGAGTGAGTAATTATATGCCAAATGATGGATGAAGTGCAAATCAACAAGAAGGTATGGTTCTAGACTTAGTACATTGGTTTTTATGTACTAATATATTTGTCTAAGTGCTAGAATCAGGAAAAGAAAAGGATTGGAAAAGAGTTGGCTGTGTACAGCCAACTGCTACTCAGTCTGGGTGCACCAGACTGTCCGGTGGTGCACCGGATAGTGTCCGGTGCACCAGGCCAGCTCCGGCGAACTGGCCACTCTCGGGAAATCTTCAGCGGCGTACGACTATTCACCGGACTGTCCGGTGGTGCACCGGACTGTCCGGTGAGCCAACGTCCTCCAGCGCAATGGTCGGTCGCGCAATCCGCGCATGACGCGTGGCCCCAGCCAACGGTCGGCTGGGGGCACCGGACTATCCGGTGTGCATCGGACAGTGTCCGGTGCACCAACCAGCCCGAAGATCCAACGGTCGGCTGTGCCAGGAATGGAAGGAGATCCGCACCGGACATGCTATAGTGACTGTCCGGTGGTGCACCGGACTATCCGGTGGTGCACCGGACTGTCCGTTGTGCCACCCGACAAAAGGCAAGAATTGCCTTCCTTGTTGGGTTCCAACGGCTCCTAGCAGACTTGGGGCTATAAAAGAGACCCCTAGGCGCATGGAGGAGTCACCCAAGCATACTTTGAGCATTCTAAATCTTCCACACTCCGTCTCCGCGCACTTGATTGAGTTTCTTAGTGATTTGAGCTCCGTTCTAGTGGTGAACTTGTTGCGATTCATTCGAGCTCAAGTCTTGGCTGTGTGTGTGCGTATTGCTGCGGATTTGTGTGTGTTGCTTCCCTCCCTTACTCTAGTGCTTTCACTTTGATCTTTGTTGTGAGGGCGAGAGACTCCAAGTTGTGGAGATTCCTCGCAAACAGGAAAGAGTTAAAGAAAGAAAAACACCGTGGTATTCAAGTCGATCATTGGATCACTTGAAAGGGGTTGAGTGCAACCCTCGTCCATTGGGATGTCACAACGTGGAGTAGGCAAGTGTTATACTTGGCCGAACCACGAGATAAATCATCGTGTCTCTTGTGCTTGTTTTTGACCATTGTGTTTCACAAGAGCTCGGTCCTTAGCCACTTAATTCCATTGTGCTAACACTTAACCAAGTTTTGTGGCTATAAGTTTAAGTTTTTACAGGATCACCTATTCACCTCCCTCTAGGTGCTCTCATCCCTCCACTAATCACCGACGACTTCGTACCACCAGCAACAACAATGTTAGCATCATCAGCACCATCATCTCCCTCTACATTCAAAAGGTACATACTACTTATTCTAATGTTGTTGCTAATGATATTTAAACAACTACTATGTGAGTAATCCTCATACTACTATTTATGTTTATGATGTTTAATTTAACTAGAATATGAGCAATGATCCTTCTAGTACATGTGATTGTCATGGTTTATATTCTGTTTTACTTTAAAAATAGCCTACTTTTATGATTATTAATAATCACTCGAGCTTCATAGAGTGGCCACAATAGTTGAGGTGATTGGCTTTATGATGGTTGGTGTCAAGGCTAGGTAGTAGGATAACACATGCAACACAATTGGCCATGGGAGTCGAGTACTGCAATTTGTCATGGTGCCATAGTGACTTATGGGAGCCGCTAAATTAAAGATGAATAAAAGTGGATAGAGTAGGGAACTGGATCTCATAGTGAATGAGCAAGATGTGTATAAGACAAGGTATCATAGATAAAAAAAACTTTATTTTGGAAATACTTCTTGTGGGGTGTTCGTTAGTCCTGGCGCTCTTTACCATGCCTACGGATTGGACCAACAAACATGCTCCCCAACTAGATGCTAAAAATAATTGGTCATAACAGTCATCACACTCTCCATCTGCCCATTATAGTCTTCCCTAGCGTGGGGGTCGCTTACCATAGGCACGTACCCACCCAACTGTCGTGCCCTTCTTCAACATCTGCCAGCCATCACACCTGTCCATCTTCTTTGTCATCGCCGTGCAGCGCCCCCACCTCTCTGTCTATGCAGCATCACCTAGCTCCACATCTGTGCCATGACTAGGCACCATCGCGACCATGTCGCCTTAGCGTTCTCCATGACATCTGGGCTCCTGCTGGCCATCCCACCTATTCTTCTTGTCGTTCGCCGCACCGCCCCACCTTGCCATCTGTGTGTAGCCACCCAACTCTATGTTTCTAGCAAGGTCCATGTCACGAGCAACTCTATAACAACCACACGCCACCGAAACACCATTCACTCAAGCAACAAGGAGATATTGTTAAAAGCACATATTGCAAATGTATGTTTCATGTGTTTTAGATGTATGTTGCAAGTGTCTCATATGAATGTTGTAAAAGTATATCTAGATGGTGCATATATTTGTAATGAATATAAATATATTTTAAAATATATGTTCTAAATGTTTCATTTGTATTAGACATGTGTTGCAAGTGTTTTATCTGAGTATTGCAAAATTATATGCGAATGTTGTATTTATTGTAACGTTATACATGTATGTTGCAAGTATATGTTCTAAATATTTTGTGACGTTTTTTGGCAAAAGAGAGAGAAACAAAAAAAAACAGCAGCAAGTTGAAGACCTATATGGACTGTGAGGCGACCCATCTCAATTTGGTGAGCGAAAGTATAAGAAATCGAGTGCTCATGGGCATGAAATATCCAAGTCTTTTTAAGTGTTTACTAAAAGCAAGACCATAGAAATATCAGACATTATTGCGTCTTTAAAATATCTATACCTAATACTACTACATCAGAGCCCGCGCAAATAATAATATTGTACACATTAAAACAAATTCGTTACATCACGTTGACACTGACAAAGTGAGCAACACAAGAACTACCCCATCATTTCTTCAACAGAGACCATATCACATTAGCCACTAGAAAACCGCAAAACCTTTGCCTACTCAACGCTCATGGCCATTTCTTTACTCCACCCTAGTAGCAGCCCACCGGAGACCAGACAGCGAGGCTCTCCTCGCGCCTTCCGCGTTTCCGTTCCGCTCCAAAACCTGGTGGCCTTGGGCTGGCCGCGCCCGCGACATATGCCTCCTACTGGCGAACCCCATCCACACGACACGACACTGCTCAGCCGCCGGCCTGGGTTGACTTGACTCAGGCGGGGACACGCACACGTTCGTTCTTACGTGCTTCCGCCGGCGCGGGTTGGCGTGGCAGTCGGGCTCGGCCCTCAGATCCTCCAAAGATTGGATTTTGGAGGAGTGCGCTGTTGTGTTGGTGGCGGAGCTTCCTGGCGTTGACTCCGACCTTGCTGTTCCTAGCAGCTCCCACCCAAGAGGCATCGCGGCGACCGGATCGGTCGATGTGTCGCCGGTAGATTGGCCGGCGTCAGCGGAGGGTGGAGATGGGGAACTGCATGGACAAAGCGGTGCCGGTGGACAACACCTCCTGTGAGTGCATGAGCCTCTTCTCGCTCGATTTCTAAGCAACTGCTCCTATTGCTTTGCTGCTCTGTGCTCGTCTCTTCTGATTCCTCAGGCCTTGTTCGGTTTTCATGGATTGTAGGCCTGGAACGAATCCTAGCCTTATTGTTTCTCTAATTTGTATAAATTTTGATAAGCTATAACGAATCCTGGTCCATTCCTGGTCAAACGAACGATCCTCAGTCAGATCCAGCCTAATGGCTGTCTGCTCCGAGGAGGCTGGACAGGGCGCTCCAGCGTTGATCGGTGGACCTTCCATATGCGCGCCTTTTCCTTCACCATGATTCATTATTGTGTTGCTACTGCTGCTAGCCTTTTGCTGCCTACTCTATTTTTGTGTATGCTTGTCTATGTGCCATCGCTTTCTTCTTTTCCCTATTTATTTACTGTGGAGTGTCAGTATTTCTTTCATAGAAGAGGAAATGGATATTTTCGTTTTGTAAATTGAAGGAGTTATCATTTTCCATTTTCCAGTTCGGAATTGATTACCCACTTATAGGCAGAGAGTGTCAAATTGGTATTATGATACGCCCAGCCATAATGTTGTTTGAATCATAGAATTTGGTCCCAACTCATGGAGTGGCCTTGGCAGCAAGTGTCTCGTTACATTATCTAAAAAAGAGCAGCACCCTTGCTTTATCTTGATGGATTGGAAGGTGGAACTTACCAGTAATGCCCATCGTGTATTGCTACTTGCCGATTTTGTAGATTGTAGTTCTATTAGCGTTGCCACTTCGTCTTCACATTTGTCTCTTTTTTTTCCAGAAGTGTAGGAACTTGGCTGTTAATTAATCTGTAATTTGGTTCTTCCTGTGATACAATAAGTGTCCTTTGGGAGGCAGTGTCTGGTTAGATTAGTTAATAAGCTCAGCCCCAGAGCTCCAATCTTTTGGAATTATCATGGTTTTTCTGAGACAACAGGAACTTTATTCCCTGAACGTTTACGTGTTTGCACAGTTAGAGTGTTTCACTTTGGCTGGTCGATGTTAGGAGTATAGTTATAGCTGTTGCATCTTGCTGATTTTCTAATTTATACTGTACGTCTGTTACCATGACCAGACTTATGTCTTGAACCACATTATCAGCAAAAGTGAAGGATTTCGATCATTAATTAAACTAGCCACAAGCAACTTACTTTATGCATGATTTTTTGCTATGTGGTTTACACAGTGTGTTTTGGTGGTTATTGTTGACATGTCAGATCAATCGAAAGCAGGGAGCAAATCAATTTCATCGTCCAACCCTTCGACGGTCAAGACTGGTTCGACTCGGTCGACATGGACTGTAGCCTCATACAAAGATAGTCGAGAGCTTCCTACTCCTAGGACAGAAGGGGAAATCTTGTCATCACCAAATTTGAAGGCATTCTCGTTTGGTGATCTCAGAACTGCGTCGAGGAACTTCAGATCAGACAGTCTTCTTGGGGAAGGAGGATTTGGCTATGTGTTCAAAGGCTGGATTGATGAGCAAACTCTTGCCCCTTCAAAGCCAGGAAGCGGTATGGTTGTTGCCATCAAGAAGCTAAAACCAGAAGGTTTTCAGGGCCACAAGGAGTGGCTGGTATGTTTGCCAGTGCTTTAGCCCATATTCTCATATTTCTCAAGGCCTATCTGTTTGTGTTTACTGTGGTTGCTCTCCTGCAGACAGAGGTTGACTACCTTGGCCAACTTCACCACCAGAATCTTGTCAAACTCATTGGTTATTGCACAGATGGTGATCACCGACTTCTGGTGTATGAGTACATGCCTAAAGGAAGTTTGGAAAATCATCTATTCAGACGTATGTTTTTTATTCTAATGCAACCTTTTTCTTCTGGAATCTGTCGTTTCCTATTTCTACCTAGTTCAGCAGAAAATTTCTGTTGTTTCAGGAGGTGCGGATCCTTTATCCTGGGGAACAAGACTCAAAGTTGCAATTGGGGCTGCTAAGGGTTTATCATTTCTGCATGATGCTGAGAACCAAGTCATATATCGTGATTTCAAGGCATCAAACATTCTCCTTGACTCGGTATACATGAAATGTCTACTCATCCTTGTTCTGGGCAAACTTCTATTTTTTTTTGGCAAATCTTGCTTTATTATTTCCTTAACTTCTTTCTCATCAATGTAGGAGTTCAATGCAAAGCTTTCAGACTTTGGCTTGGCAAAAGCAGGTCCAACTGGGGACAGGACCCATGTTTCTACACAGGTCATGGGCACAAGAGGTTATGCAGCTCCAGAATATGTTGCAACAGGTTAAAAACTATCTAGATTTTGAGTGGACGTCATGAAAAATTGTGAAATGATAAAAACATGCCGAACTTTAGGATGTGTTTGCTCTCTTTAGGTAGTGTTTGGTTCCGGAGCCAGTTGGGATGGAGCGGCTCTGAGCCAAGGAGCGTCTCCATCCGGAAGATTTTAGGGAGCCAGATGGTTAAACATTTGAGCATAATATTCTTTTTAGAGCCACTCTATCTTACATGAAACCAATTGAAACAACAACAAATTGGAAGCGGAGCGACTCCGTTCCACTAGACTCTGGAACCAAACACTATCTTATGCTTTCCATTTCTTCAACATTATTTCGTTTATATCACCTTAAGTTCAATATAAGCTCCTAATTTTGTATTAGCTAAGGTTATATTTACCGAGTTAGTCTTATCACATTCGCTTATTATGGAAGCTTATTTACTTATGATCTAGGTTAACATGCTATTGTGTTATGATAATGCAATCAAAATTTTGTTTGTGTCATCTTTTAATTTTGGTTTTAAGGTTCTAGAATTGGCGGAATTGTGCTAATGCTAGTACAATTGAACTGGTTGACAAACATACCACTCCAACTTAGGCTTGTTCGGTTGCATGTAGACTGGATGAGATTGAGGAGGATTAAATTCCCTTTCTATTCAATTTTGACTAGCAAGAGATTTAATCCTCTCCAATCCTAACCGAGTAGACACTTAAAGCTTGTTCGGTTAGGAGTGGATTGAGGGGGATTGGAGAGGATTAAATCCTCTCCCATACAAATTTATATAGGAGGGGATATAATTCCTTCCAATTCCCTCAATCCACCTCAAACCAAACAAGCTCTTACTGGATTTTTAGGGTTGTGACTGTCCTAAAAAGTGATGCCAAGAAACTGCTGAGCTACAAAATATGCTTCTAGGATGTATTACAGTGCATAAGAATATTATTGATTGTCCTTTTAGTGTAGTCCAGTCCAGTCCAGTGGCAAGACATTAATATTCTACTTTGGTAAGATTGTTCCTTGTGTTGATAAAAAGGTCTTATTACACGTGTGCCGTGTGGTTTACCTCTTATGAGAGATGTTCATGTTTTCTTCCCCTTTCCTGCTATTTTCGCTTTGCGTGTAATTTAGCCTACATAAATAAGATGTATAATATGCTTAAGGAGTTGTTTGGCACAATTGCTGCTTGTTGGAAAAACTGCATATCTGAGAAGCTGGTGAAAAACAGCTTCTGCTTATTGACTGTTTTTAGTTCGTTTTGAGAAGCAGCTGAACTGATAAGCTACTGCAAGGGATACCACAGGTATTAACTTCTGTTTAAATCTGCGAAGAAGCTGAAAATAAGTTGTGCTAAATAGGGTCTAAATTTTCATGCAATTGAACAGTTCAAAAGGGTAGATTCAACAATTATATTCCATTCGTGATCTCCGTGGGGAGCTCAGATACCTTTTATTCAATCCTTTTGAAGGAAGTGGAACACAGCAGGGAATACCCCCTCTAATTCGTGCAGGCACGTAGGAGTACGCATTAGAGAGTAGAGAGATCTCCACATGTACCAGATCAAATCTTAAGCTTGGGCATAAAGCCAGTATATTGATAATCTGCTCGGCCACACTATTCATTTTGGCAAGATTGTTTTTCCTCATGCATCGTCTTGTTAAAAACTGCTCCAGGTCGGCTCTCAGTGAAGGCAGATGTCTACAGCTTCGGCGTGGTGCTACTGGAGCTGCTGACGGGACGGCGGGCGCTAGACAAGTCGAAACCATTAACCGAGCAGAACCTGGTGGAGTGGGCGAGACCCTACTTGAGCGACAAGCGCCGTCTGTACCGCATCATGGACTCCAAGTTGGGCGGGCAGTACCCTAAGAAGGGCGCCCACGCCGTCGCCGGAATCGCCCTGCAGTGCATCCGCAACGAAGGGAAGATGCGGCCTGCCATGTCCGAGGTCGTGGAGAAGCTAGAGCAGCTGCAGGATCCCAGGTACAACGTGGCGGCGCCGCCACAGGTGAACACGGCGTCGTCGTCGTCGTCCTCTGGCTCAGTAGTCCCCAGGTCGCCCAGGAAGGCACAGCCTTCTCCCAGACGCCTGTCGGGTTCGGCCTCCCCGTTGCCAGCACCAGCAACAGGCTCCCCGCTGCCGGGGTCATCGAGGAGTAGTAGTAGGACTGCGCAGGTGCACTAGGCGTGCGACAGAAAGGATGAAAGGGAGCGGCTATACGTGTGTGTGTGACTGTGTTGTTGTCGTAGGCATGTAGCTGTTGGTTTCATTCCATGTGTACTAGCTGTATATTTTTGCTGTATTCACTACCGGAATCCAAGGCTTTGCCGAGTGTTGCAATCTTTGCCGAGTGCCTTTTGTCGGGCACTCGGCAAAGACGGCTTTGCCGAGTGCCGCACTCGGTAAAGCTAGGCTCTCGGCAACGAGGCTCTTTACCGAGTGCCGGACACTCGGCATAGGTAGACACTCGGCACAGCCTGGTTTGCCGAGTGTTAAACACTCGGCAAAGTGGGCTCTCGGCAAAGGGCCGTCAACGGCCGTCCCAAAGCTGACGGCCGTCAGTCTTTGCCGAGAGCCAGCGGCTGGCACTCGGCAAAGATGATTCTTTGCCGAGTGCCACACAGTAGGCACTCGGCAAAGACTTCTTTGCCGAGTGTCATCCCTAGACACTCGGCAAAGTATATTTTTATTTTTTTGATTTTGTCTCCCAAACTTTTTGTGGTATGTTCCTACACTATGTAGACCTACATGTATCATTTGTGGACAATTATAACAGAGATTCAATCGTTAGTAGATTTAGTTCGTTTATTTGAATTTCTTCGGAAAATTCAAATTTGAACTGCAGGTCACTCGAAACTTGGAAAACCGTGCATGAAAAAATGATATTCATGGTACTTAGCATAAGTTACGACCGATTTCAGAAGCGTACCGGAAACTTCGAGCAACATGCTCACTAAACATGGCCGTGAACTTGGCATCCACGTGTTTAAAAATTGTATAAAACACAAACAAAGTCAGAAAATCATGAAACTTGTCCCCGTGTCATGATATCATATGTATAGGTTGTGATAAAAATTTTAGAGTATTTGGAGAAAGTTGTGAGACACTATGTGTAGAAACCTAAGAGATCCACATTGAAACTCTATGATTTCATGTGTAGTCCTCTTAGGTTTCTACACATAGTGTCTCACAACTTTCTCCAAATACTCTAAAATTTTTATCACAGTCTATACATATGATATCATGACACGGGGACAAGTTTCATGATTTTCTGACTTTGTTTGTGTTTTATACAATTTTTAAACACGTGGATGCCAAGTTCACGGCCATGTTTAGTGAGCATGTTGCTCGAAGTTTCCGGTACGCTTCTGAAATCGGTCGTAACTTATGCTAAGTACCATGAATATCATTTTTTCATGCACGGTTTTCCAAGTTTCGAGTGACCTGCAGTTCAAATTTGAATTTTCCGAAGAAATTCAAATAAACGAACTAAATCTACTAACGATTGAATCTCTGTTATAATTGTCCACAAATGATACATGTAGGTCTACATAGTGTAGGAACATACCACAAAAAGTTTGGGAGACAAAATCAAAAAAATAAAAATATACTTTGCCGAGTGTCTAGGGATGACACTCGGCAAAGAAGTCTTTGCCGAGTGCCTGCTGTGTGGCACTCGGCAAAGAATAAAGAACAAAGCTTTGCCGAGTGCTGCACAAATAGCACTCGGCACAGAAGCCTTTGCCGAGTGCCCGTGATCCGGCACTCGGCAAAGTTTATTTTAAAATTTTAAAAAAATCTTTGCCGAGTGCCGGATCGCGGGCACTCGGCAAAGAATTTTAATTAACCGGCCGCCCGGCCGGCTTTCTTCTTCCTTCTCCTTTCCTTCTCCTTTCTCTTCTCCCTCTGCCTCACCGCCGCCACGCCCGCCGCCTCTCCCGGCCGCTCGCCCGCCGCCTCTCCACGCCGCCCTCGCCCGGCCGCCCTCGCCGCCCTCTCCACGCCGCCCTCGCCGCCCTCGCCCGCCGCCCTCTCCACGCCGCCCTCTCCACGCCGCCCTCTCCCCGCCGCCTCTCCACGCCGCCCTCGCCCGCCGCCTCTCCCCGCGCCCACGCCGGCAAGCCACCGGCGCCTCTCACCGCGCCCACGCCGGCACGCCGCCCTCGCCCGCCCGCTCGCCGCGCCCGGCACGCCAACGCCGGCGAGCCGACCGCCGCCCGCCCCCGACGCGACCGGCAAGTCGTCACCGTCCGCCCGCCCACGCGCCCGGCACGCCGCCGCCGGCCGATCGTCGCCAAACCGTAAAGGTTTAATAAATTTATTAAATTTATGTATGTTTATTGTTATATTATTGTTATATTGTCATATGTATGTTTATTGTTATATTATGTGTTTATTGAATTTAGTATGTGTGTTTATTAAATTTATAATACATGTTTATTTAATTTAGAGAGTTTCTACTCTGTGTGTCAATTAGATATATTTTGTGGATGTCGGCCATCGTGCCGATAGTTTTATTTGCAGGTTTTGTAAACATCCCCGTACAGGGGAGGTGCTGCCAAATTTTTTACATGTTATATTAAACTATAGTCGGTTATATATGTTATAGGATGGAGGACCGTGAGTGGATGTACACGGGCCGTAGAGGAAGGAACGATGTCACCACTGAATGGATTAGAAAGACCGATGATTTCGTGGAACGGGCATATGGCGAAGCTGCTAAAGGAGCGAGTCTAGTTCCATGCCCGTGCAGCAAATGTGACAACCGGAAAAGAAAACCAAAGAAGACCATGGTAGAACATATTTGGAAGAATGGATTTACGTCGGGCTATACTCGGTGGATATTTCATGGTGAAGCCCATCGTACGAGAGAGGAGGTGCTGAGACAACGTGTCGAGGATTATGACGCGGATGCGGGGGTAGCGGATATGTTGAACGACTATCAGGAGGCACAGTACACGGGAGGATGTATGGATGAAGAGCCAGAGCCGACTGCAAAGGCGTTCTACGACATGTTCGACGCGGCACAGAAGCCCCTTCACGGCCAGACAAAGGTTTCTCAACTGGATGCCATTGGGCGTGTAATGGCGTTCAAGTCGCAGTACAGCATGAGTAGAGACGCATTCGATGGCTTGTTGACGGTTATTGGGAGTCTGCTTCCGGATGATCACGTTCTGCCAAAGAGCATGTACGAGGCACAGAAACTACTTCGTGCACTCAAGATGACGTATGAGCAGATTCATGCTTGTCCGAAGGGCTGCGTGCTATTTAGGAAAGAATACGCGGAGGCAAAGTACTGTCCCAAGTGTAATTCGTCTAGGTTTATGGAGGTAGACTCTGGTGATGGACAAAAGAGGCAGCTCGACATCCCCTTGACAATCCTACGACACCTTCCGTTCGTACCGAGGATCCAGCGTCTGTACATGACAGAGGAATCCGCGAAACAGATGACTTGGCACAAAAATGGAAAACGATACAATCCTGACAAGATGGTGCACGCATCAGATGGTGAAGCATGGAAACACTTTGATGACATTCACCGTGAGAAAGCCGAAGAGGCTCGTAATGTACGTGTTGCGTTGGCCACAGATGGGTTCAATCCCTATGGAATGAGCGCTGCCCCGTACACATGTTGGCCCGTGTTTGTTATCCCAATCAATCTCCCCCCTGGTGTGTGCTTTCAAAGGCAGAATATATTCGTGTCGTTGATAATTCCCGGACACCCGGGGAACAAAATGGGCGTGTACATGGAGCCTTTGATCGATGAATTGGTACGTGCCTGGGAGGAAGGGGTATGGACGTTTGACCGAGCTACGAAGACAAACTTCAGAATGCATGTTTGGTACCAGTACTCCATGCATGACTTACCGGCCTATGGGCTATTCTGTGCCTGGTGTGTTCACGGTAAGTTCCCATGCCCAGTTTGCAAGGAAGCTCTCAGGTTCATTTGGTTGAAAAAGGGTGGCAAATATTCGTCCTTCGATAAACATCGACAATTTCTTCCTGCTGACCATCCATTCCGCCTAGACATCAAGAACTTTACGAAAGGTGTCGTAGTGACAGACCGCCCACCTGCAGCGATGACTGGTGCCGAAATTCGTCAACAGATAGATGGGCTCGTGGCCAATACAGAAGGTGGTTTTGTGGGATATGGTGAGCAGCATATGTGGACACATAAGTCTGGCTTGACTCGGCTCCCCTATTATGACGACCTGCTCCTTCCACACAACATTGACGTGATGCACACTGAAAAAAATGTTGCCGAGGCACTGTGGGCAACAATTATGGACATTCCTGATAAGTCAAAGGATAATGTGAAGGCAAGAGTGGATCTGGCAGCGTTATGTGATAGACCAAAACTAGAGATGAAGCCGCCAAGTGGCGGAAAGACATGGAGAAGGCCTAAGGCCGATTTCGTCCTAAGCAGGGCCCAGAGGAAGGAAGTACTTCAGTGGATCAAGATGTTGATGTTCCCTGATGGGTATGCAGCTAACCTGAGTAGGGGGGTGAACTTATCTACTATGCGAGTCTTAGGGATGAAGAGTCATGACTTCCACATATGGATTGAACGGATTCTTCCTGCGATGGTTCGAGGCTATGTCCCTGAGCATGTCTGGCTAACGCTTTCAGAGTTGAGCTATTTCTTCCGTCAGCTTTGTGCAAAAGAGTTATCTCGGACCGTGGTTGCAGACTTGGAAAGATTGGCCCCCGTTTTACTGTGTAAGCTTGAGAAGATATTTCCACCCGGCTTCTTCAATCCAATGCAGCATTTGATTCTTCATCTCCCCTATGAGGCACGAATGGGGGGCCCCGTGCAGGGACGTTGGTGCTATCCAATCGAGAGATGTCTAAAGACTATTCGAAAGAAATGTAGAAATAAATGCAAAATCGAGGCTTCCATTGCAGAGGCATACATTCTAGAGGAGGTCTCAAACTTCACAACAACTTATTATGGTGACAAACTGCCGAGCGTGCATAATCCACCCCCTCGTTACAATGATGGCGACAATGAATCGAACCTTAGCATATTTCGAGGCCAACTCGGAAGCGCAAGTGGCTCGACCACCAAGACCCTGAATCATGACGAGTGGCGACATATCATGCTATACGTATTGACCAACCTTGAAGAGGTGACGCCATACATGGAACAATTTCTTCATGAATTCTGGCGTCGATCAAGGGACCCCACTCCACAGGAATATGACACTCTTCTTAGAAAGGGTGCGCGAAATGGGTTGCCCGATTTCATTTCCTGGTTCAAACGTAAGGTACGTGTTTAGTTTGTAAAAGAGATACGTCTTTGAACTCAATTTAGCATCTTTTAACTTGCGAATACTTGCAGGGCCAAAGAGATCCGTCTATGAGTGCCGAGTTGAGACAAGTAGCCAACGGCTTTGCTTATAGGGTCAAGAAATATTCTGGGTATGACGTCAATGGATACCGTTTTCGTACAACACACTACGACCAAAGTCGGCCCAATCGGAAAACAACGTGTTCTGGAGTCTTTACGCCAGGGCTTGACAATGTCGATTATTTTGGACGAATTGAAGAAATATATGAGCTCAATTTTTATGGTTCCAAACCTCTTACTCCAGTGATATTCAAATGTCATTGGTTTGACCCTCAAGTGACGAGACGGACACATTCTAATCTTGGGATAGTCGAAATTCGACAAGATTCCACCTTAGCAGGAGACGATGTCTATATCGTGGCCCAACAGGCCACACAAGTGTATTATCTCCCATATGCGTGTCAAACGAAAGAACATCTTAAGGGTTGGGATGTTGTGTATAAGGTATCGCCGCATGGGAGGTTACCTGTTCCTAACGATGAAGATTACAACTTAGACCCGGACACATATGATGGAGAGTTCTTCCAAGAAGATGGGCTAGAAGGGCGATTTGAGATAGACTTAACAGAAGCTATCGGAATGGACGTAGATATTGAAATGGTTGTTGATGAGGAGGATGATGAGGTGCAAAATGATAATGACTTAGTAATCCTTGAAGGCAATGATGAGGTTGCGTCTTCCGATGGTGTTGAGATTGAAATGCTTGATAGTGATGATGAGAGTTTTGATCCGGCTAACCCCGACACATATGAAGATTATTTTTAATCGATGTAATGCTATATGACTTTTTATTTCGCACCTGTTTTTAAATACATTTTTTATATGTGCTTATTTGTTTACTCTTAATTGCAGGTTGTTGGACAAATATGGTGGGCGGTTTCCTGAGGAGGAGGAGGGGGAGGAGGAGTAGGACGGCGGACGATGCAGAGCAGGCAGCGCAGCAGCAGGAGGCAGAGCAGGCAGCGCAGCAGCAGCCGGCGCCTCAGGACGACGACGACCAGCAGGACGACGACGACCAGCAGCAGGACGCCTCAGGTTCAGGCGGCTCTAGTTCGAGGAGCATCTACCTGCGAGGCCCCGCGAGTCTCCCGCCGCGTCCCATACTTCGGGACAGACGGCCGTTGATTCGGCCGGAAGGGGAGAGGTATGTAACTTTATGTTCTTCATTCTTGTTCATATTATGTGTTCAAAATCATAATATAAACTAATACTTTTTATTTATCACTTGGACAGGTCTTGGACGGTTTTGGATTATGCTGGGGGTCATCGTCGCCCCCCCAACAACATCCTCGGCCTGCTGTGCAGGGAACACTTCCCTGGACTTGTGGAGTACGTCGGAGTGACGGGCCCAGCCTTCACCTTCGACCACTACGCCGTCGCCCCCGATGCAGTAGACCGGGACGGCAGGGAATTCAATAACAAGGCGGAGCGGGTGAAGCAAGAGCTGTGGGTAAGTCTTAGTATAATATAAAATATGTCGCATTCGTTGCAAATTCTTGAAATAATGTATGGATACATCGTTTTTGTATGCAGGATTTCTTCAGATGCGATGCTGGATACGAGGCTAGGGCGGATGTGGTGGCCACCACGTGCTGTAAGAAGCTCGTCGTGGACATGCACTATGAGGCCCGCATCCAGGCCATCATCACCTACCACGGCTCCGTCCTTGGGGAGAAGGTGACCAAACCTCAAGCCCGAACCATGTCGTTGACCAGGGAGCAGTACATGCAGGTAAAGTCATGCATGTTTGGTACCAGTACTCCATGCATGAATTTTATTTTATCTTCTGATATGCACTTTATGTGTTTACTTTGCAGGTGATTCCACATTGGTGCGCCGCACATCCTCTCTGCTGGGAGCAGATGGTGGATAGGTGGTGTTCGGCTGAGTGGGACGAGGTGCACACAGCTAGCCGGGAACGGCGTTTGCAGATGCAAGGGCCCTCGCACCACCAAGGCAGCCGGAGCCTGGGCCAATATGCCGAAGCATGGGTACGCCACCTTTTTATTTCGATATATAGCACTAAGTTAGATATTATTTCTAACTATCTCGTTGGTTTTCGTTGCAGTCGGCGTCACATGGTGGCAGGCCTTGTTCCACCTTCTCGGCCTATGCTATGGCCCATAAGGGTAAGGCGACGTCCGACGTCACCTACAACCCGGATGACGGGCCCGAGGCCTACACCAACCCCGCCGTCTACAGCCGCCTCCATGACTACACCGCCATGGCGCAGGAGGTCCATGGCCCAGACTATGATCCGAGCACCGAGCCTATCGACCCCGATGTGCTCATGAGGGTCGGAGGAGGCAAGAGACATGGGCGGTACTGGATTGCCGACGGGGCAATCGACTCGTCCTCCACTCCCACTCTGTCTCAGGTGAGAGCAAGGAGCACTGGCTCGAGCCCAGCCATTCGACCTCGGCACGACAGCTCACAGCATCGCATTTCACAACTCGAGGTTAGTGCTTCTGTAACTCGTCCTTCCTTTAGTTATATACCTAGTCTTTGAGTTACTATAACGTTGGCTTGTAATATTACAGACCCAACTAGAAGAGATGGAGGCGAGGATAATGGCGGAGCGGGCGGCGGCTGATCAGAGGATGGCGGAGATGTTCCAGTACATGCAGAGCCTTGGCGCCGCACAGGGCATCGCTCCGCCACCTCCATTGTTCCCCCCAGTTGACCCTACTCTCTTCCACACTCCTGTGAGTACCAAAATTGTAGTTAGATGTTTGTAATGCATCTGGTATAACACATGCTATCTCTTCTTTGTGCAGGGCCAATCTGGGGCGGCATCCAACAACCCTCCGGAAGGGTTCAGCCCAACGCAACCCCGGCCAAACCGCCCACCTCCATGAGTCGTTGTTTTAGACTTCACAACTTATGTATAATACTTATGTTTCTGTTTAATACTTATGTGAGAGCTTGCGACGTTTGAGACTTATGTTTGTGTTGAACACTTATGTTTGTGATGGATATTTATGTTTGTGGTCACGGTTTTATGTTTGTGTTGGCTATTTATGTCTGTGATGATATCTGTGATGTATATATGTGATATATATGTGATATTTTCTGTTTGTGTGGATGGAAAACAAAAAACAAATAAAAAAGGTACATACTGGTCACTTTGCCGAGTGTAACACTCGGCAAAGAGGCTCTTTGCCGAGTGTCTGGGTCATAACACTCGGCAATGAGCACAGACCTGGGCACCGGCTTAGGTTCTTTGCCGAGTGTTGTGTCGCTGGCACTCGGCAAAGAGGTCGGCTTTGCCGAGTGCCAGTTGGGACACTCGGCAAAGAGCCTGACATGGGGACCCTCCCTGGCGGGCTCTTTGCCGAGTGTCCCAAGTGGCACTCGGCAAACAAGGCGGCTTTGCCGAGTGCTGCCAGGAGGACACTCGGCAAAGATATCTTCGTTGCCGAGTGTCACCATTGACACTCGGCAAAGCCGCCGTCTCCGTCAACCGGCGCCGTAACGGTCGCTTTTCTTTGCCGAGTGCACCTTGACACTCGGCAAAGATCTTTGCCGAGTGCCCGAAGAAAAGTACTCGGCAAAGAAGTCTTTGCCGATGTACTGTTTGCCGAGCCTTCTTTGCCGAGTGTTACACTCGGCAAAGCCTTTGCCGAGTGTTTTTAAGGCTTCGCCGAGTGCTTCCGGCACTCGGCGAAGAGGTTGATTCCGGTAGTGATTGCTCATTCAGTGAACCCTTGTTTCGCCATTATGAGATGAGATGAGATGAGATGGATTGCTGCTTCTTTGAACCAATGATATGCAATGACCTCGCGTGATCTGCGCCTCAAAGGCCTCCAATCATTGGTACACAACACAGACGGATAATCGAGGTATTTGGGATGTTTTTTTCTTAGGGCTAGTTTGGAACACCATTTTTCCAATGGATTTCAATTTTCCTAACGCCCCGTTTGGATCATTGGAATTGAATTCTATTCTAATAATAGTAATATAGATATATATCAATTAAGCTAATTCGATTTTATACAAAATATATTTGTATACTATTATTAGCAACATGTCGAAGATGTTTATGTGTTATATTTTTACTATAGAGGAGTGAGACGAAGAGTGCCATGTTAGTTACAGAGTGGAAACAAATTCTACTAATGTATAAAATCATTTCTCATCCCCCACACCATGAATTTGACATAAACTTATATCTGAACTTTGGAAAATGGTGGAATGTTAAATTCCAAACTAAATAAGTTATTTTATTGAGTAAATTCCAATTCCTATAAAATGAAGGAATCCAAACGCCCCGTAAGGGAAAATGAACTAATTTTTCTTGGGAAAATAAAAATCCTTTGGGAAATTGGGTTCCCAAACTAACCCTTAATGTAATCCTTTTTCGAATTTAATTTTGAAAATAACCGACTCCGATCCACCTCCTCAGCTTTTCTTGGAAAAATCACACAATCCCATCACAGCCGCGGAGGACGAGGCAAAATAAGGTGTTACTGACGCAGCGACGACAGAAAACCCATAACACAAATTTTTGCTAGTTAACTTCAGTTGTATTGCAAAACTTTGCTAGTTGAATTTTTTTTAAGAATAATAGTAGATGTTGGTCACTTGTTCTCAACTGCTGTGAATCAAGAAATTGTTAAATATTAAGGACATTCGTCTTTCGAAGCATTATCTCCTTCCGAATATAATGATCTTCAGACGAAGATCATGAAGAACATACCTTTATCATTCTATGAGAATACCAATTTAAGGAGGTAATTAATGACATTCATTCATTCATGCATATATTTATTTCATTACATATGTACATGAACATTAACAGAACTTATATTACATTGATACCTTTAGCTTGATCGAAGGCGTTGACGCGAGAGCGATTACAATCCAGCGTGAACAATACAGTTGTACTGTTCATCTATTTATAGGCACGAGACGCAGCCCGGATAAAAATACATTTATGATCTTAACATTTGTTCATAATTGTAACATAAATCATTAGGAACTAGCTAGTCTTTTTCTCTTCGGCTCAGCAACATGCTTGATCTTCGACATTACTTCAAGCCGAAACTATTACTCTTCGGCTATAGCTTCGGCGTTCATTGTTATCATTTTCGGGCTATGTCTTCGTTTTGAAGACCTTCGACAGAAGAGAAGACTCCCATCATGTATCTTTTTTTGTGACGAAACTCCTGTAATAATCAACATTATGCTAGAAACAAATGATTAGTTGTGTTTTTTGAGGACCTTCGGAAGAGGAAGGCCCCCAACAGTAGCCCCTTGCAGTATTAATTTGTTTTTTGTAACAAATTCAGACTGCGATACGAACGAATGCCTTTAGCCGAAGATCTGAAAAAACACCTTCCCTTCGCAAGAATAGCAAATCATTCTGAATCGTGGGACCCACCGCTCAGTGGTGTTTTGTGTATATATACAGAGGCTTGCGCCACAAATATTTTTCGTGGTATCTAGCTATTTGTGTTGTAATTGTTGTTTTAGCTTTCATCTTCTGTGAGCGCATCTGTTTTTTGAGCTTCGACTCTTTCTGTGATTACTGTCGCAATGACGGAAGATAAGAAGACTGTAGATCCCACACTTGCTGGTTTTTACGACGCCATGGAGAAAACAAATGTTTAAAAGATCACCGACGAAATGTTGGTTGGGCTGTCTGAGGATTCCAGCGATAGTGACAGTTTCGATGTGGAGAGTGGTAATAAAGATGCAGAAGATCGGCCTTGGAGGCCAAGCCATGTTGTCTTCGGGAAATCAACTATTAAGCAAGGGCAAATTAAAGCGATGAAGGGAAATATTTCCACGACATATCCATAATGAGGGCTGGAGGAGAAAACATTGTTCCACTTCCTGAAGCAGATGAAGTGGTGGTATTTTTAAAGTTTTTTGAAGGCTGGACTTCGCTTTCCTTTGCACAAGATGTTGGTTGAAGTATTGAAGACATTTGAGATATACCTTCATCAGCTTACCCCCGAAGCTTTGATTAAAGTGGGTGTTTTATTTGGGCCATGAGAAGCCAAGGGCTGGAGCCAGATGCTAAATGTTTGTGTAACATTCATGAATTATACTACCAGACAAAAGCAACTGGGAAGGAACAGTATCACAATAACTTCGGGTGCTACAACTTTGTGTCCCGTTCTGATGCGAGATACCCCATGCCGACATTTCGAAAGAAGTGGCCGGGCTCTTGAATGAAATAATGGTTCTATGTGAAGAATGATCTGAGTGAGTGGGAAGATGTGGAGGGCATTATCCAACGTCCCATACGGTCACGCTTTGGCATCAGAAGGTCGTCCATTGCAATTGGGAACAAAGTGCAAGCGTGTTTGATGGCTTTTAACACTGTGTGCACGTATATTGGTACCAGGGATTTGGTACAAGAGCATATTGCTTACAAAGTGTGGCCACTGGTGAATGACTGGGACATGCCGAAGGAAACTGCTGCCGGCTCCAGCGAAGGTGGCCTGGTTTACTTAAGGTACACCTACTGTTTCAGAAGTGAGTTGGATGAGCCGAATGATGATTGGCTTGAGGCTATGGAGGCTACCAGTTATGAGCTGCTGGGAGCCTACACGAAGGCGGAGGATGAAGCTATGACCATTGCCTTTGGTGCTCGCGAAAACAGGAGGTTGAATAGAGTTTTTAATGTTATTGGATTTTTTATCCTGATTACTATTTCCCTGCCCGAAAGCAAGGGTTAAAGAGAAAAGTGGCTGCTTCGTCCTCTTCCGCCGCATCTACACCGAAAAGAGCAAGGTTCTGACTCGCAGGCCAAAGTCACGTCCTTTAGAGAAGGCAACTGCAATGTTTGATACTGAAAATATAGAAACTGTCGAACATGCCGAAGTTATGCCCTTAGCTCCGATGACAATTCATGCTGTGACGACAGTTAAAGCTGGTATCGGTCCATCAGAAGAGCATCCAAAGCTACCGAATCCCCCAACCGTAACTGAGTTGCCGAAGCCAACATCTGGTGCAACCACAACAATGATTCCTAAAAAAGGAGGATGTACAAACGTTTTGGATGTTGTTTTGATGCTCTCGAGCGCCTGATCGGTGGCCCCCTCATCAGTCTGGTGGCGTCTTGGGCAATGACTCCTACTATATGCACATCGTCAATAACGATGCCCCCAACACGTCAGTCATCGTCAGCTTCCATGCTCAGGCGCGTGGGGCTCCCCAGCATATGGGCCCTGGTGTCTGTTGTCCTTGTCCTAGACTTAGGCTAGTACACTCGCTGGCGTGATAAGGTCCTGCTAACTCTCCACCGCTACGCCCTCAATGACCACATCCTCACCGACACGGCCATGTCGACATAGGTGAAAGTTCCCTTTGCCCAGGAACAGGATCTGGATGTCACCTAAAGGGGGGTGAATAGGCGAACAAAAAACTAGAAATTCTTACTCTACTCGAAGACTGGATCGTAGTGGAATGAAAACCACTTTGAGTATGTCGCAACGAAATTGAAGTTCTTGTCTCAAAATACCCTGCACTTCACAAACAGATGATACCACAGATAAGTATTGAAGTGCAAGTATAAAAGTAATAAAGGCAGAGAGACAACACACGACACAGAGCAAAGCACACAGACACAGAGATTTATCCCGAGGTTCGGCCAAGCCTGAAATGATTGCCTAGTCCTAGTTGGAGTTAACCACACCTTGGCTTGGAATCTATTTCAACTCATTCCTCCGATTGCTCAAATATGTCAATGCGACAGATAGTGCCTTCCACTATGTTGATGATGGTTACAACGATGACACAACTGCTTACAGTCTTCTTGACAACACTCCAACAAAGTAACAATGCTCAAGATCTTACTCTTGCTCTCAGCAACACTTCCCCTCTCTCTAAAGCTTATAACTTCGCCTCTACACATACTAGAGAGATAAATAAGAGAGGGAGACAAGAATTTGATCACTTGATGTATAAACTTGTTTGATGCACTTCTACACCAAATGGGCGCCAAAGGGGTCCTTTTATAGCCCCAAATGAAACCCTAGCCATTGCCTCTTTCCTTGCAAAGAATATCTCAATTCCTGGAAAAACTACCTCTGTCGTCGGGCACTGCACTGTGAGCAGTCTTTGATTTCTTTCATTAAACGGCTGCACCAACCGTTGAGCTGGCTGTTGAAGCCTTCGACCGCGTGGCAAACCAAACAAGGCACGAGGGAACTAAGTCACGACTCGCCCGAGGCCAACCGCCCAATGTAGTCAGGACTCGCTCAAGGCCAACCGCCCGATGTAGTCACGACTCGCCCGAGGTCAACTGCTCGACGCAATTACAAGTCGCTTGAGGCCAACCGCCCGACACAGTCATGACTTTCTGTCACACCCGGGTTTCGGGGGCACCAAGACCCGGGTGAACATAATCACTAGGTGTGCTGGGACCAAGTCTCACACATATGATGAACCATGGTACAGAAACGAATGTCACAACTTTACTATATAATAGGAGTTTTGTACAAAATAAATAAATAATTACATCATAAGGAGACAACAATCCAGCAACCCAAAGTTGACTGGAAGACGACGGCTTAGACCTCTCACGAACTCGTCACAGCATCCTCCATGCGCCTCATCCTGTGGTACCTGTTCATCTCCTATTGGAAGGGGTTTATATATCGCAAGTGTTAGCTCACAAAAGATGATAGCTCAACAAGTCGTGGGGAATAATTTGCATGAACTCACCAAAGATGGGAGCTCATGTGATGTGTAAGGCTGATCAATAATTGGGGTTAAAGCTGAGCATTGCTTTTCATGAGTTGGTCAAAATTTATTAGCAGTTACTAAATGTAAGTAAATACCAAACCATAATAAGAATAGAACAAAATTAATAAATAATCCCATGCAATGCAAATGACAAATTGAATTTAGTTTCATAATTTAATCATGCGAGAGTCCTGAGTTGCTCATGACCGTGAGCACGACTAGTATACCAGTTTTACACTCTGCAAAGGTTGTACCCTGTACCTACAAGTCATGTATCCCATGTCGCCAGGGTTTGCAAGGCACTTAGACACTTCCGAGGTGAATGGCTAGGGATCCACTACGAGGCCTTTACAAAGTTCCACTAGCTTCAGAGAACCCGCTACATTTTCTACGAAGAGCAATGCAGGAATCCCTCGTCTAACCGCCATCGCAGCAAAATCAACCTGGGAACCTCCCTACACGCCTACTCCCCTACTGCCCTTGCCCCTATCGGGTAAGGTAATCCTCCACTAGCTTTCCTAGTTAGTCAGTTAAGGGCGTCCCATTCCAACCTTGTGGTGGCACGTGTTTCTCAAGTTAAGCTCCATGTTCCAATTAAAAATAATGATCTTGACATGAATATTAAATAACATAACAGTATGATTGGAACATGAAGATAATGTAATATTAAACCCAAAACCATATAGAGAAATAGCAAAAACTACCCAAAATAATTCAGGGGTAAACAAGGTAACAAGATAAGCAGACTAGGGTGACCTATTGGGTCCCATCAAAATTAAACCTATACATGAATAAATGATTATAAAGAACATTATTGGGTAGTAAAAGTGGTCAAAGGCACAACTTTCCTGGGACTTGAGATTCCAGGTACCAGGATGATCTTCAGGTGACTCGTGACCTCGCGCTAGTCGTAGCAATACAAACAAACATGGTATAGACAAAACTAACATCACACCAAACATAAGAACAAATTGTATAATAATAATCTATGTATTGTTACGAGACCGTGGGTTCAAGAACCACTAAAATCAGATTTACAGTTAAGGATGTATAGTTTACGGAAGACCCACGTGAGTAAGTAATTGAAACTAGGTCTTGTTTTGATTTTATAAAGATAATCTAAGGAAATAATTATTTCAACTTTAATTTTAATTGTAACCTAACTAGAGATCATATTTTATCCAAATTATAATTATGGACATGTTAGCTTTGATTAGAAGAGTTAATCTAGTAGACCTAGGTTAAATAAATATCTAACTATAAATTTATGAGATATGGTGTAATTGATGTTGTTATTGCATAGTAAATATTCATATGAGGTTAACGCGACTTGAACGGACCGAAACGGAATTAAAACGAAGAAGTTATGGATTTCCGAAGTTTTAAGCGTTGGATTAAAAGGAACTAAGTCTATAATTTTCAAATCCCAATTTCATAACAAAATAAAGTTACTAGATTATAAACAATATTAATACGAGTCTAATGCAACTGGAATGAATTAATTTGGAGTTAAAATGGATTTAATACGAATTAAATCAGTTTCTGGAATTATTTTTCATACAAAAATTGTTTCCTATTCAAATTCTAAATATTTCCTACCAGTTCTGGACTGCGAACACCATTACAGGGAAGGTCAGGGTTTAAAATGTTAAAGGTAGGACCTGCCTGTAATGATTTTTACTTACTACTGGACCACGAGTTTATTCATATAAAACATAGGGGCTCTTTTGCACTATTTCCTAGCCGAAGGGTTATAGCCTTATATGGGCTGTTGGATCAAAATCCAATGGCACGGGTTAGATCCACTCCCACCCGAACGGGTACGCCACATGGGCCACCCGATCACCATCTAACGGTTGTGTTTTAATGAAATGTGATCCAACCAGGACCACCTGATCATGATCTGAGGGCCGAGACACCATATCGATTTGATGAGATCGCAATCCAGTCCGGCCCGACCGATCCGTGATCTACGACTGGTAGTTGCCCATGCCTAATCAGATCACATCCACCCATCCAGATCTCAACGGCTCTGACTAACCTAAATGAAAGGTTATGCGAAGTTCTAATCCGATCCCTCCATCAACGGTTCGACGGCCAGGAGCCATCCCCCTTCGACTACGATGGCCTGAGGCGGTGCCGATGACTAGCGCGGTGGCACCATAGCCGGCGCATGGTCAACCTGTGCTTCGCCGACCCATCCCGAGCGATACCTAATCCACAAGAAAGGGAAATAGGAGGCGAATTCTCTAGGGCAATCATACCGGTGAATTGGCGCAGTGGCAGGTCCAGCGGTGAGTAGGCACGACTCCACGCCCAATCCCAAGTCCGGCGAGCAATTCCGGGTCACCCCTAGATTCTTCCTGCCCAGAGGTGCCCAAGAAACGTGTGGCGTGCCCCAGGACCACCCTACACCAACCCAACAAGCTGGCGGCGCGGTGGAAGTTCATTGGATTGTGGCTGCCCGGCCTGTCATCACTTGCGGCGGCTATGGTTCACGGCAAGGTGGTTTAAAACGGCACACGTGGACCGATGCAGGACAGGGTGCGGGACATGGCTTTATAGCTATAACCGAAGTTCGTGGTGAGAGTTGACCGGGATAGCGCGTAATCCACGGCGACAGGCGGTTCTGTTGTGGCCTGGAGAACGGTGACGAGCTAGCGACTGACGAGGGGGTCCACGGTGTCAGTGAGATTGCGTGAGGGTTGGCCGGCTGGCGCGTGAGTAGTGCTGGGCCAGGAGCAAGGATTCGACCCATGAGTCGAGGGAGAACCTTTTCTTTCTTTTTATGTTTTCTTTTCTATTTCTTTTTATTTCATTTAAACCTCCAATTTCAAATCCCATTCAAACTTCAAGTGTAATTCAAAAAGTGCTTTAAATGTTTAACCTAATTTAAATGCATACATAAAGGTCTCAGCATGAATGCACATTTGTTTTTATTTTGTTATAGCGCTTGTGCAAATGCTTTTATAATTCATACACCTACACAAAGGAAATATTTTTAGAGAAATAATTTCTAATGTGTAAAATTTATTTAAAGGTATTTTAATAAATATAATATTTAGTTTATAAAATTCTCTAGAGAATAATTATTAATGTATATTTCAACAAAGGGATGACTAAAATTATATGGGGTTACTTTTATTAATTCTTTATGAGGAGTGATATCCATTTTAGGGGTTATAACTACAAGGTAGGAAGAAGGGAGAATACTTATAAGTATATTTTCCAATAAAGGATTACTAAAATCATATAGGAAGACTTTTATTTATTAGGAACCATCTTTTGGTTTAATAGGTGTAATTCCAAAGAGAACAAAGTTCTGATTGAAAGGCATTTTAATATAAATTCCTTGAAGAATCTTATCAGATTATCCAAAATATGATTTTGAGGTGTTACAAATTCTACTTTTCAAACTTAGACTTGTCTCAAAATTTTGAGTACTAAGGTAAAGATGCAAGAACTCCACCATGAGGTGCATATTTCTCTATCTATTTATTTTGTTATTTGGCCAGCTTAATCCTATTCAATTGAACATTCAAAAGCATGGGAAACCCAATAATATCCAAAGGTTTCAAAAATCCCTAAAACACTATCTTAAATATATTTATTTATTTACTTTAGTGTTTTTTCTACTAATTTTGGGCATTACAAATCCTACCTCCCTTACAAGAAATCTTGTCCTCGAGATTTGTAAGAAAAAGGGTGTATAACCATATTGTCTCCGAATGTATGCATAAACAAAAATCTGAGCATGATGCATAGCAACACATAGGGTCAAATAGACCTTATTATTATTCCTAAAATAGTAAAATACTAACTACCAACTAAAGTAACGTTTAGGTCTTACAAATAGTAATATATATATATATATATATATATATATATATCTGTGTGTGTGTGTATCTTGGTGGAGCTGGTGGTGGTGGTGGAGGTAGTGGGTGTTGTTGTTGTCTTTTCAACCGTGCTTGCCTCATTTCTTGACGCATCTCCAACCGGTCCTGACGCATTTCCTGGCGTTCTTGCCTTATCTGATTTTGCATTTCGTTCACCATGTTTGTCATTTGTTGTAGTACCAGCATTTTGGCGGCAACCACTGGATCGGTTCCAGCCGGTGGAGGATTTGGAGGATTCATTTCTATTTGCGGTTGCCTGATAATCCTCCTGTTGTGGGGGTTGGCTGGTGGATCGATTCCTCTTCCCTTCCTGGTATTGACCATCTGAGTTAGAAGCATATGGTAAGATAGTTTTACAAGAGAAATTATTTGGTAGGCAGAACGAATAGGATAATAGCTGGTTATGAACTAAAGATTCCTTGGCAGGACTTAATCTGTTGTTTTATGTCAAGATTGGGATAACTAGTCATATAAGGTGAATGTCCAAAGGTAAGATAGAATCTGTCAAGATCAGATAGATATGGGTGAGATAGACTACATGATGTAGGTCCAAATCTTGTTTGATGTTAGGTGGGGATAGTCAGATTATGCAATCCATCATGACTCTATTGATTGAGTTAGCTCTTTTGCTCATGGTTGAGTTGGTCTAATGTGCTAAGTTAAGTTAACACCTGGCTAGTAGGGTCTAATTTTCTCTACCAATATCAATAATTTGTTTAAGTAGACCACATTAGATTAGATCATATTAGAATAGATCACATTAGATTCTATAATCCTATTTAAGAATATCATTTAGTTAAGCATATCAAGCTGACTTTATCTTTATGATATTCTACTATCCTTTTTTATCTAAGTGGAACTTCCAATTAGTATATTTTTATATGCCTAAAATTTTCGTGCCATTAGCAGGTGTGGCATAGAAAACAAGGGTACAATACATCAGATTTTAGCTATTAGGTGAGTGTAGAGAAGATTTGGGGAGTAAAAGAAAGTTAGGTAAGGGAGACTTTTATTCCGGGTAGTGGATCTTGATTCATCTGAAGATCTATCTCTACTCATATCCTTCATTGTCTAGGTTAACTTTCTTCTTGGGTTTGATTTAGGGACCATCAGTCGTGGTGTAAGATGCCATTATCTGAGTTGGGATAACAATTGTGGGTACATGGGGTAGGTTGATTAAACAAAATTTTACTTTGCTTTTGGGATAAATGGGTTGGACAACTTATAACATAGGCTAGGTTGTGGTTTCACGGACGAGTTGGTCTAAGACACCAATTTAGGTTTTAAACCCATTTATATGAATATGTTCTAATCTATGTTACCACTATTAACTCCCTTGTTTAAGTAACTTCCTTTAGATTAGATCATATTAGATTAGGTAGGGTCTAGATTAGATTGGATATAACTAGATTAGCCTAGTTTAAGTTAGATAAATCTACCAGGGTAGGATATATATTATTAGGATATGTTCGAATCTTTTGAGATAAGATGGATTATATGGTGTAGGTAAGTCAGAATCTCTGTTAGGTTAAAACAAAGGGGTTATGCAACCATCAGATGGGCAAGGTAGTTGCATAAGGCCGAGTTGGTCGGTCATTCTTAACTTAATGTAGAGTGAATGAAGTTAAACATATTTTATAGGAGTAGAGTCTAATCCATTTTATCAGTATTAACTTTCCTATTAAGCAACTTACATTAGATTAGCTCAACTTTATCCTTCGTTAGGTTAGATTAATCTATCACATTAGATCAGATCTAAGTTATATTTGTGTGACTAGATTAGACCAGATAAGATCTCATTATTTTGGATTAGATCCTGGTTGTTACTTTAGGATGAGAAAAGTAAAGTGGTTATGATACAATGATTCCCTCAAGATAGGGTGAATCTACTAAGATTAGAAAGAGTCTTTTAAGATAACATGGATCTATTAGTCTTGATATATTCTAGTGGGGTTATTCTTAGTTGGTCTAGTTTATCTTATAAACAATTTATGGGAATAAGATAATTTTTTTAACATAAGATGAACCTATTAGGATAAGATAGAATCCTTTAAGTTAAGAGGGATCTATGTAAAATAGATACACTTTAATGGAGGATAACCTAGATTTTTCTTTATTATCTTATGAACTTTATTTATTTATATTTATGCCTATATGTATATGCAAATGTAATTGTGGACATTACTCAACCCATCACACTCAATCAAAGAATCGAATCAAACAAGTATCATAAGAACAAACATTCAAGTGCATACAAATATTTACAAAAATAGTTTTGATTTTATTCCTAAGAGTAGGTATCCTATTCCTAAAGATCACTTTAGGCACAGGATTTCAAAGTGTGAAAACCACTTTTGTCTTTAGAAGAGAAAAGGTAAGAATAATCAGAGTAAAGCGGAATTACATGAGAAACAATTAAGAAGAGTTTAGAAAAGAATCAGAGTAGCAAAGGTAAGTAGACAATGGTTGTCCAGTTCTATCTAGGTTTTGTCCTACAGTCAGCATTCCTCTGATACCACTTCTGTCACACCCAAGTTTCGGGGGCACCAAGACCCAGGCGAACATAATCACCAGGTGTGCTGGGACCAAGTCTCACACATATGATGAACCATGGTACAGAAACGAATGTCACAACTTTACTATATAATAGGAGTTATGTACAAAATAAATAAATAATTACATCATAAGGAAACAACGATCCAACAACCCAAAGTTGACTGGGAGACGACGGCCTAGACCTCTCACGAACTCGTCACAGCATTCTCCATGCGCCTCATCCTGTGGTACCTGTTCATCTCCTGTGAGAGGGGTTTATATTTCGCAAGTGCGAGCTCACAAAAGAGCATAACTCAACAAGTCGTGGGGAATAATGTGCATGAAGTCACCAAAGGTGGGAGTTCATGTGATGTGTAAGGCTGATCAATAATTGGGGTTAAAGCTGAGCATTGCTTTTAATGAGTTGGTCAAAATTTATTAGCAGTTACTAAATGTAAGTAAATACCAAACCATAATAAGAATAGAACAAATTTAATAAATAATCTCATGCAATGCAAATGACAAATTGAATTTAGTTTCATAATTTAATCACGCGAGAGTCCTGAGCTGCTCATGACCGCGAGCACGGCTAGTATACCAGTTTTACACTCTACAGAGGTTGTACCCTGTACCCACAAGTCGTGTATCCCATGTCGCCAGGGTTTGCAAGGCCCTTAGACACTTCCGAGGTGAATGGCTAGGGATCCACTACGAGGCCTTTACAAAGTTCCACTAGCTTCAGAGAACCCGCTACAGTTTCTGGGAAGAGTAATGTAGGAATCCCATGTCTGACCGCCATCGCAGCAAAATCAATCCGGGAACCTCCCTACACGCCTACTCCCCTACTCCCCTTGCCCCTATCGGGTAAGGTAATCCTACACTAGCTTTCCTAGTTAGTCAGCCAAGGGCATCCCATTCCACCCTTGTGGTGGCACGTGTTCCTCAAGTTAAGCTCCATGTTCCACTTAAAAATAATGATCTTGACATGAATATTAAATAACATAATAGTATAATTGGAACATGAAGATAATGTAATATTAAACCCAAAACCATATAGAGCAATAACAAAAACTACCCAAAATAATTCAGGGGTAAACAAGGTAACAAGATAAGCAGACTAGGGTGACCTATTGGGTCCCATCAAAATTAAACCTATGCATGAATAAATGGTTATAAAGAACATTATTGGGTAGTAAAAGTGGTCAAGGGCACAACTTGCCTAGGACTTGAGATTCCAGGTACCAGGATGATTTTCAGGTGACTCGTGACCTCACGCTAGTCGTAGCAATACAAACAAACATGGTATAGATAAAATTAACATCACACCAAACATAATAACAAACTGTAAAATAATAATCTACGTGTTGCTACGAGACCATGGGTTCGTGAACCACTAAAATCAGATTTACGGTTAAGGAGGTATAGTTTACAGAAGACCCACGTGAGTAAGTAATTGAAACTAGGTCTTGTTTTGATTTTATAAAGATAATCTAAGGAAATAATCAATTCAACTTTAATATTAACTGTAACCTCGCTAGAGATCATATTTTATCCAAATTATAATTATGGACATGTTAGATTTGATTATAAGAGTTAATCTAGTAGACCCAGGTTAAATAAATATCTAACTATAAAATTATGAGATATGGTGTAATTGATGTTGTTACCATATAGTAAATATTCATATGAAGTTAACGCGACTTGAACGGACCAAATCGGAATTAAAACGAAGAAGTTATGAATTTCCGAAGTTTTAAGTGTTGGATTAAAAGGAACTAAGTGCATAATTTTTAAATCCCAATTTCATAACAAAATAAAGTTACTGGATGATAAACAATATTAATACGAGTCTAATACAACTGGAATAAATTAATTTGGAGTTAAAATGGATTTAATACGAATTAAATCAGTTTCTGGAATTATTTTTCATACAAAAATCATTTCCTATTCAAATTCTAAATATTTCCTAACAGTTCTAGACTGCGAGCACCATTACAGGGAAGGTCAGGGTTTAAAATGTTAAAGGTAGGACCTGCCTGTAATGATTTTTACTTGCTACTGTACCGCATGTTTATTCATATAAAACATAGGGGCTCTTTTGCACTATTTCCTGCCCGAAGGGGTATCGCCTTATATGGACCGTTGGATCAAAATCCAATGGCATGGATTAGATCCACTCCCACCTGAACGGGTACGCCACATGGGCCACCCGATCACCATCTAACGGTTGTGTTTTAATGAAACGTGATCCAACCAGGTGATCATGATTTGAGGACCGAGACACCATATCGGTTTGATGAGATCGCAATCTAGTCCGGCCTGACCGATCCGTGATCCACGGCTGGTAGTTGCCCATGCCTAATCAGATCACATCCACCCATCAAGATCTCAACGGCTCTGACTAACCTAAATGAAAGTTTATGCGAAGTTCTAATTCGATCCCTCCATCAACGGTTCGACGACTAGGAGCCATCCCCCTTTGACCGCGATGGCCCGAGGCGGTGTCGATGTTGGGGACTTGTTCTCAAATGCTATGAATCAAGAACAAGGCAACATAAAATGTTAAATTATAATATCCTTCGTCCAACGAAGCATTATTCCCTCGGGGATAATGGATTCTGGACGAAGGCGGACGACAATACGATTACGAAGGTTGAGTTTTCGTAATTGTATGTTAATAAATTATACGAAATGACATAAAATATAGAGTATCAGAGGTAAATGAATCATATTATATCCATTTAATATATTTAAGTATTGGATACAATTATACCTCTGCCTTGGCAAAGGTTGGTTCCCAGACGATGTGATGGCAAAGAATACCCCCAAAAGCGTGAACAGTAGAGGAATACTGTTCACTATTTATAGGCGCAGGACACAGCCTGTGAGAATTTACAACCGTGCCCTTCATGAAAGTTTACAATAACGACTCAAACGCTTATGGACTAAAAGGTCTTTCTACTTTTAAGTCGGTTCACAATTCCGAAGCTTTATGAAGAGCAAGCTTCGGTCATCGCACGCGGACAGCTTCAGCCGAAACTGCTTCTTCCTTCAAGACCTTCGGCGTGACGAAGCATAGTCCCAACAGTAGCCCCTTTCGCGGCGCTAGATCGTTTTTCGTAACGAGCTTGATCCGTGAAAAGAAAAAGTCTCTTAAGCTTCGGGAAGCCGAAGGTCCAAAAAACACCTTCCCTGAGCTCGTTGTCGAGAAACGATTCAGTTTCCGAGCGCGTAGCGGTCCCACCTTGCAGAGTTACTGTTTGGTCTCTGCGGTCCACCGCACAGCGAGTGCAAGCGGCTATCCGCCTGGTGTAAAAATCCTGGTGCTTCGCCTTCTTACCTGCAGTACTATATAAACAGACGAGTAGGTGTGAAGTTACCACAGCATTCATTGCTATTTGCACTGTTTTGCTGCCAAAATTTTTAACCATAGCCGAAGCTTGACTCTCGGAATCGAACGAAGCTCCAGCTTGAAGCCTGCTTCGTCAGAAGAAGAAACTTCGGAAGAAAAAGTATTTAATTCCCACAAATTCAGAATTGAATGGCCAGAGTGCGTTCTACTGCTAGGGTTGAACGTGAGGGAGGCGAAGCTGAAGGCTCGGAGACTGTTCCCATCTCTGAAGCAATGCAGCGATCTGGACTAGTAACTTCAGAAGAAATCCCCACTGTTGAAGCAGAACAAGCAACTGCCGAAGCAGAAGAAGAGAACATTGAGGAAAACATTGAAGAAACTGATCCTGAAGATGATTATCGTATTGCTATGCCAAGTAAGCCCAGCCACTTGGACTTCGGAAAGTCTACTGTTTCGAAGGCTGATCTCTCCAAGATGGTAAAGTCGGGTTTTTTCAGTGAGAATCAGAAGAAGTTACTTCGCTTCGGGGGGGAAGAAACTACCCCGAAGCCAGAGAAAGATGAAATAGTTATTTTCAAGAGCTTTCTAAAGGCTGGGTTGAGATTCCCCCTGAATGGAATTATTGCAGAAATATTGAATAGGTTTGGAATCTACTTTCATCAGCTGACTCCTAACGCCATCGTTAGGCTCAATGTTTATATCTGGGCCCTCCGAAGCCAAGCGGTGGAACCGTTTGCGGATAGCTTTTGCCGAGTTCACGAGTTGCACTATCAGACGAAGGCTAGAAAAGATGGACTACATGACAACTTTGGTTGCTATAATTTTGCTTATCGGAAAACCACAAAGTTTCCTGTAATCAGCTACCGAAGCAAATGGGCAGCAGGTTGGAAGTCGGAGTGGTTCTATGTCAAGGTTGATGATGACAAGGAGAAGCTCGTGCAAAGTCCACTTGAACTAATCTTCGGAGAAACCCGACCTCGTTGCAACATGACACCAGAAGGTCCAACCCAACAAGCGTTGGATGAGTTCAGAATTATTTCAGAGCATATCAGTACAAGAGACCTGGTACAGGAGTTTTTGGCTTTCAGGGTTTTTCCTAGTTTAAAAGAATGGGAAATGCCGAAGCTAGAGGGGGAGAAAAAAGAGGGAGAACTTGTACGATTACCTTACTATTTCAAGTTCAAGAAATACTTTAAAACACCTTGCCAAGAGTGGCTGGATACAATTGAAGTAATGTGTAATGAAATACTCGGCAATTACTCCAAAAAAGAAGATCAGTTGATGACTGCGGCCTTCGGCACCCGTCCGAAGCGAAGATTGAACCGAGTGTTGGATGCCTTGGGTTTTGAATACCCTGACTACGAAAATCTGAATAAAAGTGTCGAAGGCCAGAAAAGAAAAAGGGTAGCCGAAGCTTCAAATAAAGATGAGAAAGAACCAGCAAAAAAGAAGAATATTCCGAAGAAAAAGAAAGTATTATCTCCGAAGCGAAAGATATCCGACAAAGAGGAGACCCCCGCATCACCCTCTGCCACTGATGTGGAAGAGATTTTGAAGGTAATGACTGAATCCCTGCCTATGAAGCTAAGTCCATTGGGGCCTCAACTGACGAAGTTTTTTCAGAAGGAAAAGGAGCCCGAACAAACGAAGAAATCAACTAAAACTAAAAGACAAAGAATCATCGCAGTAACAGAAGTCATTGACAAGACACCACCGAGAGCTTCAGCTCAGAAGATACCAGCAGATGAAGAAATAACAAATATTGAAGTCACACCTTCGGAGGTTGCGGCTGCCGAAGCTACCTCAATTGAAGATTTGAACTTGGAAAGCACAATTGAGCATATCAATAAAATACTACTAGACATGGCCACAGAAGAAGCTACCACTGCCGCCGAAGAGGCCATGGCCACAACTTCTGGGAAAGAAAAGGAAATTGCTGACGAAGCTTTAGAGGACGAAGCTTTCATGTTCCAAAATTTAGTTGGACAAGAATTGTCAAAGGCCGAAGTGGAAGAGCTTAAAGAATATGCCAAGTCTTGCGGTTATAAGCCAGGAGCACTCCTCTTCGGGGGAATTGACGATGAAAAATTGAACTGTATCCGAGACCAAACTGGAGCTAAGATCATCGGTACTCTATCAAAGAGTATCGGTTTTCCGAAGCTGGAAGCGGACATCAGCCGCTACCGACGACAACATATCGTTGGTAGTTTATTTTATTATAATTTCAAGGTGAACTACTTTTCCCTTGTCTTTTATTGTTTTTAATGATGAATACATGTCTAACGAAGATTGTTTACGTGTAGAGTATGCTGCTGAGCAAGGCTTTGAAAATGCAGCAAGATTTAGAAGACAAAAAACACGAAGTTATAATTGAAAGCTTAGAGAGCAAAATAAAAGAGCAATCAGCTACTGTTGAGAAGAAAGACTTCGAGCTTCGGACAACTGAAGGTTTATTGACAGAAGCCGAAGCTAAAATAGCAGAATTGAATTCGAAGCTTCTCTGTCAATCTGAACAATTTGAACAGGAAAAACAAGAACTTAGTATGAAACTTGAAGCCGAAGTTCAACAAAATTCAGATTTGAAAAAATTATTGGCAAACCTTCAAGAAAAATGTTTGGAATTTAGCAACAAATGCATTCAACGACTGAGAAAATTTTCCACTCAGTTGGAGCTAGCAGTGAAAAATTCACCCCGTCAGCTGAAAATTTACCAAAGACCTTCGAACATATCGAAGGTGAAATTGATGAGCTTGACGAAGTTATAGCTGGGCATGGTGACTTCTGCGCCTGGGTAGCTTCTCGGGGCACTGCTGCAGCTTTCCTAAAGGCTGGCTGCGATCATGGAAAGATTGTCAATAGGCCCAATTTCACTTTATCACCATCAATCCTAGATGACATTCCTGATCTCGCCCGAAGTATTTCCAATAGATTTGTAAAAATGATATGGACAAAAGGCGGGCGAGAAAAGGATGGAGACGAAGCTCAGAGTCATCTTGAACCAGTAAGAAATCATACCTTGTGCTTACCTCTTCCTTCAAGCTCGATTTTGACTTACAACAACTTAATTTATGTAGGATGACGAAGCCGAAGTCGATGATTAAAAAGAATGACGTCGAAGCTAAAATCCCTCGAAGATTAAATAGGAGTATACTGTAGACAGACTCAGGAAACTTTTGAGATAACTTTTGTAAATGTAACTAAACTTGTCTTTAATGAGTTCTGTTCATACCTTGTATTATGCTCTTACCCTTCCATTAATGTATGTGAAGTGCTTTGTTGTGGACGAAATTATCTTTTTTTTAGCCGAAAGCGAAAAAACACCTTCCCTTCTTTTCGTACACAGCGAAGCATAGAAAACAACATTTCCCTTTCTTCCGAAGCTCTCCTTTTTGTACGCGAAGAAGCTCTTCTCTTATGCCGAAGCAACCACTTATGCCATGATGATGATTATCCTACATATGCCTGGATGAATGTTTATGAATGCAAATGCTATGATGTAATGTGATGTGCAAATGAATGTCCAAACACATATCCGAAGCCATACTCAGCCATTATTTTCTTAGAAACAATCACACATCAGCTCTGTATTCCCTTAGGAACGACTTTGGAGCTTCTTCGCCTTTTACTTTCGGCGGAATCAGCGTTGACTTTTCGCTGTAAGCTCTGCATTCCCTTAGGAACGACTTTGGAGCTTCTTCGCCTTTTACTTTTGGCGGAATCAGCGTTGACTTTTCGCTGTAAGCTCTGCATTCCCTTAGGAACGACTTTGGAGCTTCTTCGCTTTTTACTTTTCGGCACTCGATGGTGCGTTCTCAACTTTTACATTTACATTCCTTGGGGGATTTTGCTCTTATAGAACTAAAAAAGGAAATTACATATGATGGCCCCATTAAAAACCTTTCTCCCCTTTTAGAAAGGAAAAGGGTGCCATGAAAAAGAAAAAACATAAAAAATTACATCAAGTTACACATAATATCGCCGAAGCTCATCCGCATTCCAAGATCTAGGAATGTCGTTGCCGTCCATATCCTTCAATCTGTATGAACCGGGTCTTGACGAAGATGCTACTAAGAAAGGTCCCTCCCATTTCAACTGCAACTTGCCCACTGTGTCTGGGTTGGCCACTCTCCGAAGCACCAAATGTCCTGGCTCAATATTCTTTAGCCGAACCTTTCTATCTCGCCATTTGATTGTTTCGGCTTGATATTTATTGATATTCTCCACAGCTTGAAGCCTGATCCCTTCTAAAGCATCTTTTTCCACAGAATAAGCATCTTCAGAACCTGGTTCTGCCGAAGCTACTACTCTTATTGATCCAGTTTTAGCTTCCTCCGGAGTTATTGCTTCGTCACCGAATAATAACTTGAATGGAGTAAAGCCTGTAGACCTTGATGTTGTTGTGTTGTGGCTCCACACCACTTTGGTTAACTGATCTGGCCACTTTCCCCTGGGTTGATTGAAGATTAACTTCATTATTCCTGTCATTATAATGCCATTGGCTCTTTCAACGAGCCCATTTGACTCCGGATGCCTGACTGATGCAAAATGGATCTTCGTACCAATTTGATCACAGAAATCTCTGAAAGCTTCGGAGTCGAACTGTGTTCCATTATCCACAGTGATGGCCTTTGGTACCCCGAAACGACAAACAATATTCTGCCAGAAAAACTTTTGAATGGTGGCCGAAGTTATTGTGGCTAAAGGCTTTGCCTCAATCCATTTGGAAAAATATTCCACAGCCACTACAACATATCTTAAGTTCCCTTGGGCCGGTGGTAATGGACCCAACAAGTCAAGGCCCCACCTTTGCAATGGCCAGATGGGTTGTATGAGCTGTGTTAAGGACGAAGGTTGTTTTTGATCTCTTGCACATTTCTGACAACCTTCGCACTTTTGAACTAATTCCGCTGCATCCGAAGCTGCCTTCGGCTAATAAAACCCTTGGCGGAAAACTTTTCCAAGTAACGGCCTAGATCCAATGTGAGATCCACACAGGCCTGTATGTATTTCTTTCATCAACTCTATGCCTTCGGTTCTAGATAAACACTTGAGTAACGGAGCACAAACTCCATGCTTGTACAACTCCCCTTCTATCATGACATATGGACGAGCTCTTGCCTCTATCCTCCTGTTATAAGTTTCGTCATCTGAAAGGAAATTACCCTGAAGGTAAGAGATGATCTCAGTTCTCCAGTCTTCACTATAAACAGGAGATATATTGAGGACTGCTCTTTCAAGAAGTTCCACTGAAGGTGCTTTTATTGTTTCGAAGAACACATCCGAAGGTAAAGGCAGCCCCTGTGCTGCTGACTTAGCTAGCAAATCAGCATGCTCATTTTGTCCTCGAGGGATATTTTTGACAGAAAATCCTTCGAAGGAAGCTTCAACTCTTCGAACCATGTCCAGATATTTTTCAAGCTTCGGATCTTTAGCCTTGCAACTCTTGTCGATATGACCCGAAACAACCTGGGAATCAGTTTTAAGAATGGCCCTTCTGATTCCCATTGCTTTTAGCTTCCGAAGACCCAAAAGCAGGGCTTCGTACTCAGTAATATTGTTTGTACAACTGAAATCGAGTCTTGCCGCATAACAAGTTTTAACTTTGGATGGCGAGACCAACACAGCAGCTGCTCCTGCCCCGAAGGTTCCCCAAGACCCATCGCAAAACACTGTCCATACTTCGGCATCTTTATTTATTTCTTCATCCTGAGCCCCTGGCGTCCAGTCAGCAATGAAGTCTGCTAACGCCTGAGACTGGATCGAAGATCTATGCACATAATCAATGCAAAATTCATTGAGCTCTGCAGCCCATTTTCCAATCCGCCCAGTAGCTTCTCTATTTCTCATAATATCCTTCAACGGCTGCGAAGAAGGAACAACAATATTGTATGCTTGAAAGTAATGTCGAAGCTTCCTGGATGCCATCAAAACAGCATATAACACCTTCTCTAATTCTGTATAGTTTTTCTTGGATATACTAAGAACTTCAGATACAAAATACACTGGGACCTGCTTCTTGACTTGGCCATCAAGCTTCTCCTGGACAAGTGCTGCACTTACCGCTGAGTGCGAAGCTGCCACATATAATAACAAAGGAGCCCCTGGCGTTGGTGGAGTTAATGTTGTTAAATCTATCAGATATTGCTTCAGTTCCTCGAAGGCTTTTTGTTGGCTTGGTCCCCATTGAAAGACTTCGGCTGATTTCAGCACTTCGAAGAATGGTAAATTTCTTTCTGCTGATCTGGATATAAATCTATTAAGAGATGCCAACCTCCCTGTTAATCTTTGGGCCCCCTTTTTTGTAGTTGGTGGCTCCATTCGAAGTATAGCTTCAATTTTACTTAGATTAGCTTCAATTCCCTTTGTTGAAACCAAGCATCCAAGAAATTTCCCCTTCTTTACTCCGAAGACACATTTTTCTGGATTCAACTTTAAGCCAGCTTGTCTGAAACTGGCGAAGGTCTCCTGCAAATCATCAATATGATTTTCCTGTTTCGTGCTTTTTACAATGATGTCATCAACATAAGTTAGCACATTTCTGCCTATCTGAGACTGGAGAACCTTTGCAGTCATTCTGCTGAAACTTCCTCCAGCGTTTTGAGCCCCTCAGGCATCCGAAGATAGCAATATGTGCCACTTGGGGTTATGAAGCTAGTCTTCGGCTCATCTTCCTTCTTCATCCAGATTTGGTGGTAGCCTGAGTAACAGTCTAGCAGACTCATGAGCTCTGAAGAAGCTGTTGCATCAACTAAAGAGTCTATCCTTGGCAATGGGAATTCGTCCTTTGGACAAGCCTTGTTGAGATCTGTAAAATCGATACACATTCGCCACTTGCCATTGGCCTTTTTTACCATAACAGTGTTAGCTAGCCATTCTGGGTACTTTACTTCTCTGATAACTCCTGCACTGAGGAGTCTTTTGACTTCATTACGAGCACCTTCGGCCTTATCATCAGACATTTTCCGAAGCCTCTGCTTTCTGGGTCTGAAGGATGGGTCAACATTGAGTGAGTGTTCAATAACATCCCTATTAACTCCGCAGAGATCATTGGCTGACCATGCAAAAACATCTTTGTTGTTGAACAAAAACCTTATCAAGGTTTTCTCCTGTTCTTCGGATAATTGAGAGCCCAACAGCACCTTCTGCTCTGCTATGTCCTCACATAAGAGCATGGGCTTCGGCTGATCTGCTGAAGCTGCTTTCTCCCTTCTGAATTTGTACTGTTGACAAGCTTCAGCTCCATCTATGTTATGGATTGCTTTTGAGTCAGTCCAGTTTCCCTCGGCCTTTCTGGCAGCTTCTTGACTTCCATGAATAGCAATAGGTCCTTGATCCGAAGGTATCTTCATGCAAAGGTAAGCAGGATGAAGGATTGCTTCGAAAGCGTAGAGGGTGCCACGACCAATAATTGCATTGTAAGGGTATTCCATGTCAACAATATCAAACACAACTTGCTTAGTTCTGGTGTTGTTGATGAATCCGAAGGTCACTGGCATGATGATCTTGCCCAGTGCTACAATCTGTCTTCCTCCGAAGCCACAGAGAGGGTGTGTAGCATCGTGAATCTTATCTTCTGGCTCTTGCATTTGTCTGAAGGCCTTAGCAAATATGATATCAGCTGCACTGCCTGTATCAATCAAGACATTGTGGACCAGAAACCCTTTGATGACGCAAGAAATAACCATAGCATCATTATGAGGAAAATCCTTGAGCTGAAGATCCTCCTGGGAGAAGGTGATTGGAACGTGGGACCACCTTGACTTGATGAAGGGTCCCTGCACTCCAACATGTTGTACCCTTCTCTGCGCCTCCTTCTTTTGCTTTTTGTTGGCTGGCTCTGAGCTCAAACCACCTGTTATTGGGAGCACCAGCTTCGGGGCCGAAGCAGCTCCAGCTTGATCGTTGGACGAAGCCATCAGCTCAAAAAAGTGGAAGTGAGTTCACCGGAGGTGGGCGCCAATGTTGGGGACTTGTTCTCAAATGCTATGAATCAAGAACAAGGCAACATAAAATGTTAAATTATAATATCCTTCGTCCAACGAAGCATTATTCCCTCGGGGATAATGGATTCTGGACGAAGGCGGACGACAATACGATTACGAAGGTTGAGTTTTCGTAATTGTATGTTAATAAATTATACGAAATGACATAAAATATAGAGTATCAGAGGTAAATGAATCATATTATATCCATTTAATATATTTAAGTATTGGATACAATTATACCTCTGCCTTGGCAAAGGTTGGTTCCCAGACGATGTGATGGCAAAGAATACCCCCAAAAGCGTGAACAGTAGAGGAATACTGTTCACTATTTATAGGCGCAGGACACAGCCTGTGAGAATTTACAACCGTGCCCTTCATGAAAGTTTACAATAACGACTCAAACGCTTATGGACTAAAAGGTCTTTCTACTTTTAAGTCGGTTCACAATTCCGAAGCTTTATGAAGAGCAAGCTTCGGTCATCGCACGCGGACAGCTTCAGCCGAAACTGCTTCTTCCTTCAAGACCTTCGGCGTGACGAAGCATAGTCCCAACAGTCGATGACCAACGCGGTGGTGCCATAGCCGACGCATGGTCAACCCATGCTTTGCCGACCCATCCTGAGAGATACCTAATCCGCAAGAAAGGGAAAGAGGAGGCGAATTCTAAAGGGCAATCATACCGGTGAATTGGCGTAGTGGCAGGTCCGGCGGTGAGTAGGCGCGACTCCACGTCCAATCCCAAGTCCGGCGAGCAATTCCGGGTCGCCCCTAGATTCTTCCTGCCTAGAGGTGCCCAAGAAACGTGCGGCGCGCCCCAGGGCCACCCTACACCACCCCAACAAGTTGGCGACGCGGTGGAAGTTCATTGGATTGTGGTTGCCCGGCCGGTCATCACTTGCGGCGGCTATGGTTCACGACAAGGTGGTTTAAAATGGCACACTTGGAGTGATGCAGGATAGGGTGTGGGGCATGGCTTTATAGCCATAACCGAAGTCCGTGGTGAGAGTTGACCGGGATAGCACGGAATCCACGGTGGCGGATTCGCCGCGGTTCTGTTGCGGCCTGGAGAACGGTGACGAGCTGGCGACTAACGAGGGGGGTCCACGGTGTCAGTGTGATTGCGTGAGGTTGGCCGGCTGGCGTGTGAGGGTTGGCCGGCTGGCGCGTGAGTAGTGCTGGGCCAGGAGCAAGGATTCGACCCATGAGTCGAGGGAGAACCTTTTTCGTTCTTTTTATGTTTTCTTTTCTATTTCTTTTTATTTCATTTAAACCTCCAATTTCAAATCCCATTCAAACTTCAAGTGTAATTCAAAAAGTGCTTTAAATGTTCAACCTAATTTAAATGCATACTTAAAGGTCTCAGCATGAATGCACATTTGTTTTTATTTTGTTATAGTGCTTGTGCAAATGCTTCTATAATTCATACACCTACACAAAGGAAATATTTTTAGAGAAATAATTTCTAATGTGTAATATTTATTTAAAGGTATTTTAATAAATATAATATTTAGTTTATAAAATTCTCTAGAGAATAATTATTAATGTATATTTCAACAAAGGGATGACTAAAATTATATGGGGTTACTTTTATTAATTCTTTATGAGGAGGGATATCCATTTTAGGGGTTATAACTACAAGGTAGGAAGAAGGGAGAATACTTATAAGTATATTTTCCAATAAAGGATTACTAAAATCATATAAGGAGACTTTTATTTATTAGGAACCATCTTTTGGTTTAATAGGCGTAATTCCAAAGAGAACAAAGTTCTGATTGAAAGGCATTTTAATATAAATTCCTCGAAGAATCTTATCAGATTATCCAAAATATGATTTTGAGGTGTTACAAATTCTACTTTTCAAACTTAGACTTGTCTCAAAATTTTGAGTACTAAGGTAAAGATGCAAGAACTCCACCATGAGGTGCATATTTCTCTATCTATTTATTTTGTTATTTGGCCAGTTTAATTCTATTCAATTGAACATTCAAAACCATTGGAAACCTAATAATATCCAAAGGTTTCAAAAATCCCTAAAACACTATCGTAAATATATTTATTTATTTACTTTATTGTTTTTTTCTACTAATTTTGGGCATTACACTTTCCCGAGGCCAACCTCAGGTGGGAGACTTAGTCACGGCTTGCCCAAGACCTCCCTCAGTCACGACTCACCCGAGACAATCCTCGGGCAGGCGATGCAGTTTCGACTCATCCGAGGCCAACCTCGGACGGGAGACGTAGTTTCGACTCGCCCGAGGACAACCTCGGGCGGGAGACGCAGTCACGATTCGCTCGAGACCAACTCTGAGCGCAGTCATGACTCGCCCGAGACCAACCTCGGGTGGGAGACACAATTCTGACTCTTTCGAGGCCAACCTCGGACGGTAGACGCAGTTCCAACTCGCCCAAGGCCAACCTCATACAAGAGATGCAGTCACGATTCGCCCGAGGCCAACTCCGAGCGTAGTCACGACTCGCCCAAGCGTAGTCACGCCTTGCCCAAGCGCAGTCATGATTAGCCCAAGCGCAATCACAATTCGCTCGAGTGCAGTCATGACTCGCCCGAGGGCGTCTCGTGTGACTGCCCGATGAGACCCAAACTGACCCAAGTTTGGCCAAACTTAGCCAAACTTCTTCAACTCTTCTAGAGGTTCCCTAGCACTTATATACACATAATTAGAGCATAACTTAATTGACTAAGTGATGGGTTCATACCTCCTTCACTTCTTTTCTCTAGGATTTATGTTTCACGTCAACTAGAGCTCCAAATGACACTTTCTCTATAGACAAGGTTAGAGAGCAAAATCAAAGTGCCATGCATAGTAGAAGGTGTATGCAACATATTTGAACACTCAAACCTGCATACTTAACCTTTGTCTTCATTTTGCTCCTTTTAGCCTATTTGAGGTCGATGTTGGACTCCAAAACTCCAAGTCTCCAATACTTGATCTAGATTGCCATCTATGAGCTCCAACACCCTGCATATGTCACATATAACATATCCAAACACAGGAACAACACAAACTCAAGGTCAAAGTAAACTTAGCTCTTTTGGGTTGCTTCCAGGTTCTGGCTTTGACACTACTCCTTCTAGTGACCTTGCTTTATGTCTTGAGCTTGATCTTGAGCCTTATGACTTACACCACATAACCATAGATGTTATCTCATTGGTTGTAAGTCATGTTCTTAAGTCGTGATCCTCGACGCACCATATCTCTTCTCAACTCGATCAACCTTGACTTTGCAAGTCTTCTGCACCTTGGCTTTAGGTTCCTTGGCCTCCATGACCTTCTCCCGTGCACTCGATACCTCAAAGCTCTTCTTGCCTCCATCCTTGGCTTGATCAGTTGTCTCCAAGATATACACACCAAGTTTCACATAAGCAATGTTCTCCTTCACTTGTGATGTCCACGACCATAATCAACTTAGCTTTTGGACCATCACTCTTGAAAACCTATGTTGAACTTTACAAGCTTTACACTAAGCACCTATCCAACACTTAATACATCTAGCAGTCCTTTAATTGGGTTGCCATCCAAACCACCAAAACCCACAAGTGAGCTTTCAGTAGGCCTAGTGCCGGATGGATAGCCTGGTCCTATCTTGGATCCTCGGCACTCTCATGGTCGAGATGTAGGACATCGTCCACGAGTGGGGGGACCGCTCGCAGGCCTGGGTTGCTACCGAGGCTCAGTTCCTCGGCAACCGCTAGGGCCGGATTCTCCATCTAAACACTGCTTTGTGCCAGCTTGTCATGGTGGATCTCTGTGTCACTGAGTACTGCCGATGGATGAAGACCATGGCTAACACCCTCTCTGACCTTGGCTCCCTAGTCATGGATGAGATGCTCGTTCTCAAACTCCTACGCGGGATCAATCCTCACTACGTGTACCTGCGAGCTATCCTCATGTGGATCACCCTATTACCGTCCTTCGTTTGGGATTGCAATGATATTCTGCCCGAGGAACTCACGAATGTGGCCACCACCACCACCAACGTCGCGATGGCCCTCTATAGTGCCAACCCAGGGGGCAGACCTAGAAGGCCTGTCCTACCACCTTCGGGTGTGTGCCCTATCGTCCGAGCGCTCCTCCACCATCCTTTGGCACTCCTCGTCTAACTACCAACTTTGGCGGTCGTGGTTGTGGCGGTGGCCTAGGTGATCCACTAGTGGCCCATGGCGGTTGATCGTGGTCATCCTTCTACAACCCATGGACCGGATCCATCATGGCATCATGTGGCTTGGACCGTCTATAGGACCTCCTATGTCGTGTCCAACAGCCCCACAACCGGCCTTCTACGCTGCTCCGCCCCCATTGGTGATAGCTGCGCACCCGACCCCACCTAAGCTCTAGTCGGGCCTCCTGCCTCCACTGCCCTCCTCTCATGGGGCCCTTGGGATGGTGGGTGGGATGCACAGTCCCTTGCGCTCGCCATACCTTGCTTTCGTGGGGTATTGGGGCAGGTGCAAGGGAGTCCACAACTATGCGACTACGGCGAGACGTGGGAGTATGGGACAGAATGAAAATACATGCTGCTTGCTACTTGCTAGTACTATTTGCTAATGCTGCTCGACGAAAACGCGTTGCATGGATTATATTCAGTCGCGAGGTCGACACTATCAGGAGCAGACATACGATTTCGTCAAACATGTTGCACGCGGTGTGGCACTGCTTCTTGCCGCTCAGGATTGTTGGTTCTAATGACTAATGAGGCATACGGTTCTGTCCTTACGCCTAAGCATAGGTTAGTCAGGATCCATCCATCGTAGAACCACAAGGCATGGTCGGCGATAGCTGCTGTCACTGGACCACTTGCAACTACTATGCCCAATGCCCAATGGTGTTAGAGCCCTCGACGCGTACGGAGCACAACGCTCGACGCCGCCTCATCACCTTCCTCGTCTGACCAACAATATCGGTTGTACGAACTCGTCATACCTTAAATCTAAGTCGTGATCGTCAACTGCTTGGCTCCACCCACCTCAGTCTCAGACTGGATTGCTGAGTTTGATACCTCCTAACACACCACCCCTAATGTTGGTGCTTTATCCACCACAATTCCTCCTCGCTCCTCTCTTCCATCCTCCATCATCATTGAAAATGGGTCGGTCCTCCACATCACCTCAATAGGTGATGCGGTTCTTCCCACCCCTTTTCGCCTTAAGAACGTCCTTGTTGCTCCCAACATTATTTAGATTCTTCTCCCCATCCATCAATTTACCACTGACAACTCTTGTTCTATAGAGTTTGACCCCTTTGGCTTGTCTGTGAAGGATCTTGCTACAAGGGCCCTTCTCGCACACTATGACAGCTTAAAAAACGAGAAAGATGTTTTCCTGTCAAATCTTGGAAACAACACGTGAAAAAAGAGACAAACTCATTAGCTCAAAATAGTTAGTTCTACAGAATTCAAATCTTACATTAAAATAGTTGTTATTCTCACTTTTTAATGTATATTTGTCTTCCTTTAATATATATCCTTTTCTTTTCTTAATACTTTTCCATCTCTAATTCTCTTCTTGTTTTTTTCATACTATAACTTTTTTACCTTTTTTCTAAATTTGTATGTCCAAATATAAAACGTCAAACAGAGGAAGTAACTTATGATTTGTGATGTGCATGTTACGAATTTTAGATAAAGTTTTATCTCGATAGACGAGCAATATATACATGTGAATTTTATATATAGAGAGAGGAAAAAAGAAAAAGGCACACGCCGCTATGGACGGTACCGACCAACTTCCGACTTTCCGAGTCGACGATGAAAGCGGGCCTTGACTCAGGTCAAGGCTGACGGATGGTACTGCGTCTTCCGGGCCCACAGGTTGTGGCCGACGACCTTACCCACTTTCCCATTCGTGCTGGGTCCACTTGCCAGATGTGTGCAGCCGTCCGCGGTCCGTGGGCTAGGAGGAATGGATGGGTGGGCCCGGCCTACTTGTCTTCCTCCGCTTTTTAAAATAACCGTGCGTCCCCTCTCCTGCCCCCTAGACGCCGCTGCTGACACGCCTCCCGAGTCCCGATTGATTGATTTCCTCCAGCCAGCGTTAAAGCAACTACGAGGGGTAGCGAGTGAGAGAGGTCTCATCATCTCATCGTTCCCATGGAGAACCGCAAGGAGGTACGACCGTACGAGTTAGTTACCAGGGAATGTTATTTTCTCGAGACATTTGGGGAAGAAGTCTCGCCTGGATTCTGACTTTCTGAGCTGCTTGTTGGCGCTCGCTCCGCATTTGCAGGGGCAGCAGGGCGCCACGGTCGGGTGGATGACCGTGCCGGCGTTCGGCGAGTGGGACGTTAAGAACGGCGCCGTGCCGGACTACTCCATGGACTTCTCCAAGATCCGGGAGATGCGCAGGCAGAACAAGCGCGAGCTCTCCAGGGCCAGCCTCGGCGGCGACGAGGACCTCCTCCAGCAGCAGCAGCAGCAGAGTGCCAAGGCTCAGCCGCCCAAGTCCCCCGCCGCCGCCGTCGCCGACGACGACGACCACCACCGCCTGCCGCTGCACGACGACTCCCCTACGGTAACAATTCAGGATTTCGGCCGTCCCTCACTCGTACCGCTACCTTGACCGATGCTGCCAAAGACTGGCCAATAACTCTCCTCCTGTCCTCCATCTGTTGCTATCGATGCAGGGAAGGAAGAAGTTCCTGAGCTACTTCCAGTGCTGTATCAGAGCATGAAGAGTTGCAAACCTTCCTGTGGTGTCACTGTCACTGTTAGAATTATAGTCATTTTCTGTATTATTTTAATTCCATGAATTAACATTATGATGATGATATATAACAAATAAATAACCATAGAAATCGTGATTTCAAATTGATCCATACCAATATGGATCAAGAGAACATAGAGCATATGAATCATATAAATATAATAAATATATAAACATGGTTCATGAATTATTACGGAACAACTAAAAATAAGTAGATAGCAATATAAACAGCATGACGGTAGAACTAAAACAAACAGATATAACATATTATAAAATGACAAAACAGATGAGATAAATACATGACTACATATGAAATAGCAGAGGTGAATATATGAAACATATGTAATCTGCAGAACGCAAAACAGTAGGGAAATAAACTGATCATACCCTCCCATATGCTCTGATGACCCGGATCCTTGTCCAGCTTCCCTTGTCATGTCGCCAGGAAGAAGACGTTTTGGGCAGTCGCGTAGACGCTCCCCAAAAACCTAATTGTCGATCCTCCGTGTAAGGTCTCGAATGGCAAGGGCTCCGGAGGCACCTGCCCTCTCGCTTCTCCGTGCGCGTAGAGTCATGAGATGGGAACACTCTCACTTGCGGCTGGGTTGTGACTCTGAAATGGTTCTATTCCCGTGTACCAAGTGCCAGGGGTCTCCTCTATTTAACCTCTCGCAGAGGGAAGCTGAAGGAGAAGGGTCTGCACGCTAAGGGACAGGCAGCTGAAGGACAAGAGTCTCGCATGCAGCTGACGAAGAGACAGACAACTAAAAGGTTTACGCGGTTAGTGAGTGCTAAAAATTAACACAACCACACCATGCCTGCTCGCCTGTCTGCCTGCCTGCCTCGCCTCGCCACGCCCGGCCCGAGCCCGGCCCGGCCGGTGGCGGCGGCGCAAGCACGCGTGTGGCACACCCTTGTCGGTTTCTTGACTTCTCAAGTTAGGGCTTGTTCGGTTATTCCCAATACACATGGAATGGATGGGATTGGAAAAAATTGTGAAGAAGTTTGACTTGTTTGGGATTGAAACCCATCCAATCCCACTCAATCCACATGGATTGAGAGCTAACCGAACAAGCCCTTAGGCCTTGTTCGGTTAGCTCTCAATCCATGTGGATTGAGTGGGATTGGATGGGTTTGAATCCCAAACAAGTCAAACTTCTTAAGAATTTTTTCCAATCCCATCCAATCCATGTGTATTGGGAATAACCGAACAAGGCCTTAGGTGGAATAATTCCCACCATATAAGTCAAGACAAAAGACCCTTGGACTTTCAATATGGTACTATTAGTATTCTCCACCACTACACACCATAGAGTTTATTCAATAAATGGGCCAGGCCCATAAAAGATCCAACAATCCCCACCAAACTCTAGGGTTTGTAAAGATGAAGTATCAGAATCACAATCCTTTGATATACCAGTGTTTTGATGGAGACTGTCAAGTTGAACATCCATCTAGAATAAGAGTTTCACCCATTCACAACTGAACAATGGACTAACCCTTGAATTGACAGTTTTGTGTGAATTGAGATTCACTCAAATCCTTTGCTGATACTAGGCTGCAAAAGGGTATTCCCGCTGTTTAGAAGCATATAAGTCACACTTCAGTGCCTTTCATGAGTATTTAGGGATTACCCAAGTCCCATAGACTGTGACCAGCAGTTTGACTCATATAGGTGTATTCCTCAAAATATGTTCTGTAGGACAACATCTCACCTTTATAAGACTCTTGGAATACATTAAGGTAAAAACCATCCTGCCTTACAGATAGGAAAGATGTGCATCAGAAATGAGTTAAAGAAGGGATCTTTCCTCATAACCTACTCCTAGCTTGTTTCTCCACTCTACTTCACGGGATCTTCGATCACATAGAGCAGGTTACCACTAGAGTAGATTTCACATGGGTCTCATACCCATTTCTCTCGATGCACTTTCTATCACATTGCGTGACAGACCTTTAGTGAATTGATCTACTAGATTATTCGATGTGTGGACATAATCCACATTTATAACTCTGGAGTTTTTCAACTTTCTGACAGATTTCAATCTCCTCTTAACATGCCTTGTAGACTTCATGTTATTCCTAGAACTGTTAACCTTTGTAATCACAGTTTGATTGTCACAGTTCATGGAAATAGCCGATATCGGTTTTTCAACTACTGGTAAGTCCAATAGGAAATCACGAAGCCACTCGGCCTCAGCCCCAGCAGTGTCTAATGCTGCGAGTTCTGCTTCCATTGTAGACTTCGTTAAGATAGTCTGCTTGCAAGACTTCCAGGAAACAGCGCCACCTCCAAACAGAAACACATATCCGCTTGTGGCATAAAGCTCATCAGCATCAGAAATCCAGTTGGCATCACAATAGCCTTCCAACACTTTTGGGTTTCCGGTATAATGAATACCGTATGTCATAGTACCTTTCAAATACCGCAACACTCTCTCAAGAGCACGCGAGTGATTATCTCCTGGTTTCGACACAAACCGACTTAGCTTACTCAGCATAAGAGATGTCTGGCCTTGTTGCACTTGCAAGGTACATGAGCGAGCCAATAATCTGGGAGTATGTCAATTGATCCCTTGCTATTCTCCGATTCTTTCTTAATAGCACACTAGGGTCATAAGGTGTTGGAGCAGGATCACAGTCACTAAAACCAAAGCGACTCAATACCTTTTCCACATAATGGGATTGTAACAAAGTTACCCCACCATCAGCTTCTCTAACAAGCTTGATGTTTAGAATGACATCAGCTTCTCCCAAATCTTTCATTTCGAAATTGCTCGATAGAAGATTTTTAACTTCCTCAATCACATTGAGATTTGATCCAAAGATCAAGATGTCATCAACATAAAGGCACAGCATAACAGACTCACCCCCACCATACCGATAGTATACACACGTGTCAGATTCATTTACAGCAAAGCCAGCAGCTGTAAGAGTATTATCAAACTTGTCATGCCATTGCTTAGGTGCTTGTGTTAGGCCATACAATGATTTTATCAACCTGCACACCTTGTTCTCTTGACCATCCGTAATGAACCCTTCTGGCTGATCCATATAGATCTCCTCATCCAACTCTCCATTAAGGAAAGCTGTCTTAACATCCATCTGATGAATGATAAGACCATAAGAGGCTGCCACGGCTATTAATGTGTGAATTGTAGTCAATCGAGCCACTGGTGAGTAGGTATCAAAGAAATCTTCACCCTCCTTTTGGGTATATCCTTTGGCCACAAGCCTTGCCTTGTACCTCTCGATTGTACCATCAGGCCTAAGCTTTTTCTTGAAGATCCATTTGCAACCTATAGGTTGACAACCATAAGGACGATCAACGACCTCCCAAGTTCCATTAGACATAATAGATTCCATCTCACTCCTTACTGCTTCCTTCCATAAGTCAGCATCAGGAGAGGAATATGCCTCACTAATGGTAATTGGTGTGTCTTCCACAAGGTACACTATAAAGTCATTACCAAAGGATTTTGCAACCCTCTGTCTCTTGCTCTTTCGAGTGACTATAGTGTCATCCTCCTCAGGGATGTGCACGTGAGAATCCTCAGCATGATCTATAGGAATCGACAGTTCGTGCTCATGGAGAATTATAGTCTCATGACTTATATCACTAGGTGTATTCTTCATGGGAAACTCATTCTCAAAAAATGCTGCGTCTCTTGATTCCATGATAGTATCAACATACATATTAGGCACATCAGATTTTATAATTAAGAACCTATACCCAGTGCTGTGAAAAGAGTACCCAAGGAATATACAGTCAACAGTTTTAGGCCCAAGTTTACGCTTTTTGTTGATTGGCACATTCACTTTAGCCAAGCAACCCCAAGTGCGTAAATATGAGATATTTAATCTTCTCTTTTCCCATTCCTCAAATGGTGTGATCTCTCTGTTCTTTGTTGGAACTCTATTCAGGACATGACATGCCGTCAAAATCGCCTGACCCCACCATGCCTTGGATAATCCCGCTGTACTCAACATGGCATTCACCAAATCTGTTAGAGTGCGGTTTTTCCTTTCAGCAATCCCATTGGATTGTGGTGAGAATGGCGGTGTCCTCTCATGAATAATACCATGTTCCACGCAGAACTCATCGAACACATTAGAGAAATATTCTCCACCTCGATCAGACCTTAACCGTTTTATTTTCCTCTCAAGTTGGTTCTCAACTTCAGCTTTATAGGCCTTAAATAATTGAACGCTTCATATTTTGTTTTTAAGAGATACACATAGCAAAACCTAGTGGAGTCATCTATAAAAGTGAGAAAGTATCTTTTACCACCTTTGGTCAAAATTCCATTCATCTCGCACAGATCAGAATGAACAAGTTCTAGAGGTGCCAAACTCCTCGCCTCAGCAGCCTTGTGAGGCTTGCGGGGTTGTTTTGATTCAACACACACATGACACTTAGACTTTTTGACCAAGTTAAATTTAGGAATTAAATTTATATTTGCTAATCGCATAAGACAACCAAAACTTGCATGACAAAAACGTGAATGCTATAAATCTGACTCATCAGAAAAATTAACAGAATTCACCAGTTTATTACACACATCATGCAGTGATAAGCAGAACAAGCCTCCGCAGTCATATCCTTTACCAACAAAAGTACCATGTTTCGACACAACACATTTATTAGACTCAAGAACAACTTTGTATCCATCTCGACATAGCATAGAAGCGCTAACGAGATTCTTCTTGATAGAGGGCACATGTTGCACGCTCTTCAATGGCACCGTCTTTCCCGAAGTAAACTTCAGAATGACCGTACCAACACCAAGAACATGAGCACGCGACCTATTTCCCATCAACAAGGCGCCAGACCTCCCGACCTAGTAGGAATTGAACATAGAGGCATCAGCACACACATGAATGTTTGCACCACTGTCCATCCACCACTCAGGTGAATTACAAACTGAAAGAACAAATGGTAAAGAATTACCATACCCAGATGTTCCACCTTCAGTTTCAGTGGTTACAACATTAGCTGATTTCTTGTCTTGAGTGAACTTGTGATCAGGGCACTCTCTTGCCCAATGTTGATCACTGCCACAGACAAAGCATCCTCCCTTTCCCTTGTTATTGTTGTTCTTCTTTTTAAATTGTGCTGTTTGAACAGGTTTATTTGCGTTCTCTGGTTTGTTCTGGTTTTTCTTCTTGTTAAACTTGCGGAAGTTTCTCTTCTGCACCACATTAGCAGTAGAGGTCTCAACACCTTTTCCACTGTCCTTTGTTCTAGCCCTTTCCTCAACATCAAGAGTACCAATGAGCTCTTCCACATTGAACTCTTGTCTCTTATGTTTGAGAGAGGTAGCAAAGTCCTTCCAAGAAGGTGGTAACTTGGCGATTATACCGCCAGCCACAAACTTGTCAGGCAAAGGACAAGGAAAAAGTTCGAGTTCCTTAGCTAGTGCCTGAAACTCATGAGCCTGTTCCACTACAGATCGGTTTTCAACCATCTTGTAGTCATACAGCTGCTCCATAAGATACAACTCTCTACCAGCGTCAGTTACTCCAAACTTTCCAACAAGTGCATCCCACAGCTCTTTCCCTGTAGGAAGGATGATATAACTTTTCTGGAATTTAGTATCCAGTGCACTAATTACTGCTCCTCGAAAGAGGTTGTCTTCAGCCTTAAACTTAGCCTCATCCTCAGGAGGTAAGTTGACAGGCTTGCCCTCAGCGGCATGAAAACAAGACATTGCAGTAAGCCACAATTCCATCTTAGCTTTCCATATCAAGAAGTTTTTACCATCAAAAGGATCAGGCTTTAGCACAGCATTAAAACCTCTGACAGAAAAATGTCTAACATTAGGTTTTTGGATTGTTAGAATTATAGGTATTTTCCGTATTATTTTAATTCCATAAATTAACATTATGATGATGACATATAACAAATAAATAACCGTAGAAATCGTGATTTCAAATTGATCCATACCAATATGGATCAAGAGAACATAGAGCATATGAATCATATAAATATAATAAGTATATAAACATGGTTCATGAATTATTACGGAACAACTAAAAATAAGTAGATAGCAATATAAACAGCATGACTGTAGAACTAAAACAAACAGATATAACATATTATAAAATGACAAAACAGATGAGATAAATACATGACTACATATGAAACAGCAGAGGTGAATATATGAAACATATGTAATCTGCAGAACGCAAAATAGTAGGGAAATAAACTGATCATACCCTCCCATACGCTCTGATGATCCGGATCCTTGTCCAGCTTCCCTTGTCATGTCGCCAGGAAGAAGACGTTTTGGGCAGTCGCGTAGACGCTCCCGAAAAACCTAATTGCCGATCCCCCGTGCAAGGTCTCGAACGGCAAGGGCTCCGGAGGCACCTGCCCTCTCGCGTCTCTGTGCGCGTCCCGTGTACCAAGTGCCAGGGTTTACGCGGTTAGTGAGTGCTAAAAATTCTGCCTCGCCTGCCTTCGCCACGCCCGGCCCGAGCCCGGCCCGACCGGCGGCGGCGGCGCGCGAGCGTGCGTGTGGCACGCCTTGTCCGTTTCTTGACTTCTCAAGTTAGGTGGAATAATTCCCACCATATAAGTCAAGACAAAAGACCCTTGGACTTCCAATATGGTACTATTAGTATTCTTCACCACTAAATACCATAGAGTTTATTCAATAAATGAGCCAGACCCATAAAAGATCCAACAGTCACAACACATAACTAGTGTGCAAATAGCTGTTCAGGTTTCTTCCGCACTGTAAAGTTTGCATCACATCATGTGATCCCCCCTCTGGTTCTATAGTTCTGTCACACATGCGAGCCGTAGGGAGAGAGAGAGGGGAGAAACGCCCATTGTTCATACTTGGGCCTTTTTTTCTTTCCCCTAGTTAAAACTGATGGCCCACAACTTCTAGTGCAATGTGATCTGGAAAGGATTGGACCTGAAGGTGTGTGACATCGTGTTTTGGTTGTGCAGAAATTTGTCTGCACTTGGGGATGACATGTTGACTGCCCATCTTGTTCTTCCTTTTCGCTTTATTTATTGTCTACATCTCTGGATTTTACATTTCTTATCTAGAGGAACATATAGGGTACAGGTGGCTTTGCCGTAGAAGCAACAAGTTCTTTGATATAAAAACAACTCAAGAGTAACTGTGAGCGCTGCTGCTCACCACTCACCAAGTCCAGTGAACCTCAACATGGATCGTGGAACCTTCAAGACCACGCTCTCTAGTGACATGTCAAGTACGGAGTATGTCATTGTTTATGACCCGACTACACATCACGGTATATCCCACTTGATGTTTTTTAGCAGAACAGCGTCGTTGATTGCGACTCAATGGTATGTGCGGAAGCACGTTGGAACATAAGAGAGTTATACAGGTTTGGTCCGCCGGAATGCGTAATACTGTTGGAGACCAAAAAGAGCAGCGCGGACAGTCCGGCCCTGAGGCCGGACGGTCCGCGGTCCGGACAGTCCGCGATGATGGCGCAGATGGTCCGCGCATGCGCAGAGTCAGTTAGGGTTCCTAGTTTCTCGCGGGATTTGTTACCTAAAACCGCGGGATTAACTCGGAAATCAGTTGGAAGCGGATCCAGACCTCCCCCTTTATATAGATGAAGGGCTACGGCCGATTGAACCCTCATCAATCGAACAAATCAAGTCTATTTCTCGTTTTTACCTTACGCATTAGGAATAGTTCTAGTCTAGTTCTAGTTTAGCCTCTCAATCTCCAAATTCTCCGCCTCTCTTCGACTCTACGTCGATTAGAGGAGTCTAGGTCGGCCTGCCGAGCCTAGACAACACCTAGGATCTCTCCTCCCCAACGGGGTCCCTCCCGGGAGCGATGTCACACCCGGCTTTAAGGAACAAAGCCAGGTGCATCTCATACATGCGCCAAGAAGACAACATATATAATAACAGAGTGTATAGAGATAAATGTCATAAAACATCAGAGTACTTATTACATAGCGGAAGACTTATTACAAAATAAAATAATAAAGATAAAACGAACTAAGGATCGTCGGCGCCAATGTCAACTGAGAAACGCCACCTAGATCAGATCATACTCCTCGCCTTGTGGCTCCTCCTGAACCACCTGCTCTTCTCCTGTGGGGGGGTGTGAGACAGCAAGGGTGAGCTCACACATGATCATAGCTCAACAAGTTGTGGGGAACCAGTGGACATAAACTCACAAAGGTGTGAGTTCATGTGATGTGTAAGGCTAATCAATGATAGGGGTTAAAGCTGAGCATTGCTTTTAAGTAGTTGGTCAAAATTTTATTAGCAATTACTAAGTGTAAGTAAATACCAAAACATAATAAAAGTAATAGAACAAAATTAATAATAATCCCATGCAATGCAAATGACAAAATTGAATTTAAGTTCCATAATTTAAACATCAGAGAGTCCTGAGCTGCTCATGACCGTGAGCTCGGCTAGTATACCAGTTTTACACTCTGCAGAGGTTGAACCCTTTACCCACAAGTCATGTTACCCATCTGCCAAGGGGTCGCGAATCCCATACACCTCTACCTAGGAAGCGCGGCAGGGCAACACTACGAGGCCTTTACAAAGTTCCACTAGCTTCCGAAAACCCGCTACAGTTTATAGGAAGTTCCAATGCAGGGTTCTTGCCTGACCGCCATCGCAGCAAAATCAAACAAGGACCTCCCTACACTGACCACTCCCCTACTGCCCTTGCCCCTTTCGGGTAAGGTAGTCTTCCACTAGCTTTCCTAATTAGTCAGCCAAGGGCGTCCCATTAAACCCTTGTGGTGACACGTGTTACTCAAGTTAAGCTCTATGTTTCAATTAACATTAATAATCTCAACATGAACATAAATAGAATAACAAAAAGAATTGGAACATAGAGGTAATAAATGATTATCCCAAAACCATATAAGGCAATAGCAAACTACCCAAGTGATTCAGGGGTAAACAAGGTAATGAGATAAACAATCTAGGGTGACCTATTGGGTCCCATCAAAATTAACCTATGCATGGATAAATGATATTAAAGAACATTATTGGGTAAAATATGGTCAAGGGCACAACTTGCCTGGCACTTGAGATTCCAGGTACCAACTTGCTTTTCAGATGACACGCATCCTCGCGCTAGTCGTAGCAATACAAACAAACATGGTACAGATAAAATTAACATCACACCAAACATAAGAATATACTGCATAATAGTGATCTACGCGTTTCTACGAGACTAACGCAACTTGAACGGATCAAATCGGAGTTAAAACGAAGAAGATACGGATTTCCTAAGGTTTTATGTATTTGATACAAGATTAATTAAGAAATAAATTTTAATACCATTTTTATGTTAAAACAGAGACACTATGTAATAAACAACATTATTACAAAATTACAGGAACTGGAATGGACTAATTTGGACTCAATATGAATTTTATAGGAATTAAGCAAATTCTAGTCATTATTTTTATATTAAAAATAGATTTCTATTTCTTTTTCCTGTATTTTCTATTTACTGAACTGCGCCTACTATTAGCCGAAAACACAGGGACTTAACCGAAAAGATACTCAGACTCAGAAAATACCCCGAGGGGACGGCGGGTTGATTCAATGAAATCCTAGGGTCTCATATGGAAAATGAGCGGACGAAGGGGTACGGCGGTCACAGAGCCGTCGGATGAAGCAGGAACGACTCAGATTAAATCGACTTACAACCAAACCTTTACGCTATATGGACTATTGGATCTAGATCCAACGGCCAGATTCCATTATAACCTGGATCTAATCCGAGCCCTCCGCTAAAGATCAACGGCCCAGGGACAAACACGAAGCGGTACGTGGCTTCTCTAATCTGCGTCGTTCATCAGTTAATCCACGGCTAGGAGGCCTTCTCCTACCCAGCTGGCTGAGCACGGCGGCGCTAGGATATTCTGACGGCGGAATCCCACCGGCGAGCAGCCGATTCGACGCCTAGGCATCTAATCCACCCACTGGAAGCGAGCTACACGTAGGGCAGAGGATAAGGAACAACCAGGAGGTGACGACTCACCGAGAAGGAGTTGCGACGTAGCTGGCCACGGGGCACAGCGGGTATGCAGCCGAGCACCAACCACGGCGACGAATTGCAGCGCCCCGACCCGTGATAACCTACGGTTCTTAAGTTAAACGCAGAGGGCAATAACCCGAAGAGGATGGATAGGGCCTCACCACAGATGGAGGTGACGAAGTGGCGAACCGCAGTGCACGGTGAATCCACGACGTCAAGGGATGGCGACAACAAATTACGCTGGCACAGGATCGTCTCCCCGCAGGCGCTTGACGTAGATCGATCCCAGTGCCACCATGGAGTTTCCTAGCCAGCCCCACAAACTGGAATAAGGCGCAGGACGGACATCGACGACGACCCGAGCACCGTGCTAGTATTTCCCCCAATTTCTCTCTGTTCCGGTGAATTGAAGAGACCCAGGGCAGCGGCTAGGGCTTATATGTATCGAGGGATGGACCAATCGACTCCCAGATGATGCCCACGACTTTCGGGGAGGTGGTTATGCCAGCGCGCGGCCGGCGAAGACCGCGGCGAGGACTCGGATTCTTCTGTTGCGATTCGGTCGTGGTGGTGGCTGGGAGAAGCAAATGACTAGGCGGTCCCAAATGGCAGAGGCAGTGATACGCGCGGCCACCAGGCGAGCTGAGCCGCATTAGTGTGCGAGAGCGGTGACTGGCGTGCGGGCCCGCCCTGTCGGCGAGAGCATGCGCGACAGCGAAAGAGAAGATGGGTTGCGCAGGGGATAATTGGTAAGTGGGCTGAGATGTGAGGGTGCGGCCCACGATCAGTGTTTGTTCTTTTTCTTTTATATTTCCTGCTTTATTTCTCCCTTTTTATTTGTAAATTCTAATTTTTAAACTCAAACTTGTTTCACAAATTTGAATACAAATACAAGAACTTTCATTATGAGGTGCATATTTTTGTATTTATTTATTTTGTTATTCGACTAATATAATCCTATTAATTGAACTTGTTAAACAAAAAGGGATCAATTAATCTCCTTAGGTTTCATAATCCCAAAGCATTATCAATAGATATATTTATTCATTATTTTTATATTTTTTATACAAGTTTTGGGCATTACAAATCCTACCCCCCTTAACAGAAATCTCGTCCCCGAGATTTAGGAAGGTCTAGTGAAAAGATGGGGATAATCTATGCGGAGTTCTTCTTCTCTTTCCCACGTAGCTTCATCTTCTCCATGGTGACTCCATTGCACTTTGCACATCTTTATCACCTTATTCCTTGTAACTCGAGCCAAAGTGTCAAGAATCTTGATAGGGCACTCCGTGTAAATTAAACCACCCTGAACACTGAGCTCTTCCATCGGTAACTGTTCCTCAGGGACACGAAGACACTTCTTAAGTTGAGACACGTGGAACACATTATGCACATCCGACAGATCATCAGGTAGCTCGAGTTGATAGGCCATCTCTCCAACTCGCCTAAAAACTCAGAATGGTCCAATATAGCGAGGGGACAATTCGCCCTTGACTTTAAATCTCCTCATTCCACGAAGTGGGGATACCTTGAGGTACACATAGTCTCCTCCCTCAAATTCGAGTGGTCTTCTTCTATTATCTGCGTAGCTCTTTTGTCTGGTTTGAGCTACCCTCAAATTCTCCCGAATTATACGGACTTATTCTTCTGCCTCTTGAATCAGTTTAGGCCCAAAGAACTGGCTCCCTCTAGTCTGATCCCAATGCAGAGGAATCCTATATTTCCTGCCATATAGAGTCTCGAACGGTGACATCTTCAGACTGGCCTGTTAACTATTATTATATGAGAACTCAGCATAAGGTAGACTTTTGTCCCAACTACTACCATGTTGAAGGGCACAAGCTCTCAAAATGTCTTTCAATACTTGATTAGTCCTTTCAGTCTGTCCATCAGTCTGAGGTAGGCCGAACTAAAATTCAACTTCATATCCACATTCTCATAAAAACTTTTCCAAAATCTGGAGGCAAACTGCGATCTCCTATCCAAAGTGATCTTCGGTACACCGTGTAGAGACATAACCTGAGCCATATATAACTCTGCCAATTGAGATCCCTTATAAGTAGTCTTGACCAGAATGAAATGAGTCGCTTTGGTCAGTCTATCCACAATAACCCATATAGAATCATATCCTTTCGAGGTGCGAGGCAATTTAGTAATAAAATCCATACCAATCTCTTCCCACTTCCATTCGGGTATCTTTAATGGATGTAATAGTCCAGCCAGTCTTTGGTGTTCGGTCTTAACTCTTTGACACACATCGCACATGGCCACATGTGCAACCACATCTCTCTTCAGTCCATACCACCAGTACTTCTGCTTCAAATCCTGATACATCTTGGTATTCCCAGGATGAATAGAATAATCCGAGTCATGGGCTTCCTTTAGTATAGTCTCTCGAAGGTTATCAATCTCAGGAACACATATCCTGTCCTTGAACCATACGGTGCCTTGCTCATCTTCCGTGAGTTCCGGAACTCGACCTTCAGTAATCAGATCCTTAATCTCTTTTATTTTAGCATCACCAATTTGACCTTTGCGGATTTCTTGCTCCAAGGTAGGTTTCACATCAATAGTGACTCCTTCAGTATGAGCAACTATCCCCAGGTTAAGTCTTCTGAAATCCTCAACAATCTCATCGGGTAGCTGGGCAACAATAGCTGAATGAACATGCTCCTTGCGACTCAAGGCATCTACAACCAAATTTGCCTTGCCCGGGTGATAGTGAATCTCCAAATCATAATCTTTAATAAGCTCCAACCAACGGCGTTGCCTAAGGTTGAGGTCCTTCTGAGTGAATATATACTTCAAACTCTTATGATCCGTATATACTTGGCACTTGGTCCCCATGATATAATGTCTCCAAATCTTAAGCGCATGCACAACGGCTGCCAATTCCAAGTCATGCGTGGGGTAGTTCAGTTCATGTTTGCGTAACTGACGAGAAGCATAGGCAATCAAATGTCCTTCCTGCATGAGCACACATCCTAAGCTTTGGCCACATGCATCACAATAGATATCAAATCCTTTCTGTAAGTCCGGCATAACAAATACTGGGGGCGACATCAATCTTTTCTTCAATTGATCAAAACTGTCTTGGCACTTCTCATCCCACTTAAATTCCCTTCCTTTCTCCAAAAGCGAAGTCATAGGCTTAGCAATCTTAGAAAATCCTTCAATAAATCTCTGATAATATCCTGCTAATCCCAAGAAACTCCGAATCTCAGTAACTGTAGTGGGTACTCTCCACTCCATTATCTCCTTAACTTTAGCAGGATCCACTGAAATTCCTCCATTAGAAATAATATGACCAAGAAATGGCACCTCGCCAATCCAAAACTCGCACTTGCTGAACTTGGCATATAGCTGGTTATCTCGTAGCTTCTGTAGCACCAATCTCAGATGTTCCTCATGGTCGTTATCACTCTGAGAATAAATGAGAATATCGTCGATGAATACCACGACGAATCTGTCCAAATACTCCATAAACACCTTGTTCATCAAGTTCATAAAATAAGCTGGTGCATTGGTTAATCCAAACGACATAACAGTAAACTCATATAATCCATATCGAGTCGAGAAAGCCGTCTTGGGAATATCCGATGGTCTAATCCTCATCTGATGGTATCCGGATCGGAGATCAATCTTCGAAAATACTCTAGCACCTCTCATTTGATCAAATAAATCCTCAATATGGGGTAACGGATACTTATTCTTCATAGTAACATCGTTGAGAGATCTATAATCCACACACATTTTTTGTGATCCATCCTTCTTCTGTACAAACAAAACCGGTGCTCCCCAAGGTGAGGAACTCGGACGAATGTACCCAGCCTCTTGTAGCTCCGTTAACTGCTTCTTAAGTTCCTTCAACTCCTCTACGGACATTCTATATGGCCGTTGAGAAATAGGGGCGGTTCCAGGTAGGAGATCAATAACAAACTCAACTTCTCTATCGGGTGGCATCCCTGGTAACTCCTCTGGAAAGACATCCGAAAAATCTCTAACCACACGGATGTTGTCACCAACAAACTTCTCATCTACTAAGAATGCCGCTAATTTGATGGTGGTAGATACTGCAATTTCAACTTCAAATCTTTCTCCTTTGGGACTGTGAGCTCTATGGTTCCCTTAGCACAGTGTATATACTGCATTTGCCTTTCTTAACCATGACATACCAAGGATCACGTCTATAGTGCTCTCTTCTAACACTATAGGGGTAGCCCATCTGGGTTAGAACACAGGGTAAGAAAGGAAGAATTGTAGACAAGGCGAGTAATTACGAGAAATGTTACTGCGGGGGATTTATTAGTTAAGTAGATTAGTGTGTTATCCACTAAAGCTAATACATTACCTTATAGTGGAACATGCTAAGATGCCCAACTATACTATTTCAATCAATCAAAGAAGCAAATCAGGCATTAATCATCAGAACAATCAACCAACATTTTTAATAGAGAAAATAATTTTAATTTCGTCTTAGGTCTCCTATCTCTTAAAAAGTTCATAAATGTAGGATTCCAAGGTATGAAATCCATCTTGTCTTAGAACAGAAAAGATAAGAGTAATTAGAGTATGACAGCAAAAGGTGAGACAGGATCAAGATAAGATAAGTATAGAATGACTCAGAGTAAGGTAAGTATAGAATGATTCAGAATAAGATAAGTAGGTAAGGGTTTTATCCATTTCTATCTAGGTTTCGTCCTACAGTCAACATTTCCTCTGATACCACTTCTGTCACACCCGGCTTTAAGGAACAAAGCCAGGTGCATCTCATACATGCGCCAAGAAGACAACATATATAATAACAGAGTGTATAGAGATAAATGTCATAAAACATCAGAGTACTTATTACATAGCAGAAGACTTATTACAAAATAAAATAATAAAGATAAAACGAACTAAGGATCGTCGGCGCCAATGTCAACTGAGAAACGCCACCTAGATCAGATCATACTCCTCGCCTTGTGGCTCCTCCTGAACCACCTGCTCTTCTCCTGTGGGGGGGTGTGAGACAGCAAGGGTGAGCTCACACATGATCATAGCTCAACAAGTTGTGGGGAACCAGTGGACATAAACTCACAAAGGTGTGAGTTCATGTGATGTGTAAGGCTAATCAATGATAGGGGTTAAAGCTGAGCATTGCTTTTAAGTAGTTGGTCAAAATTTTATTAGCAGTTACTAAGTGTAAGTAAATACCAAAACATAATAAAAGTAATAGAACAAAATTAATAATAATCCCATGCAATGCAAATGACAAAATTGAATTTAAGTTCCATAATTTAAACATCAGAGAGTCCTGAGCTGCTCATGACCGTGAGCTCGGCTAGTATAGCAGTTTTACACTCTGCAGAGGTTGTACCCTTTACCCACAAGTCATGTTACCCATCTGCCAAGGGGTCGCGAATCCCATACACCTCTACCTAGGAAGCGCGGCAGGGCAACACTACGAGGCCTTTACAAAGTTCCACTAGCTTCCGAAAACCCGCTACAGTTTATAGGAAGTTCCAATGCAGGGTTCTTGCCTGACCGCCATCGCAGCAAAATCAAACAAGGACCTCCCTACACTGACCACTCCCCTACTGCCCTTGCCCCTTTCGGGTAAGGTAGTCTTCCACTAGCTTTCCTAATTAGTCAGCCAAGGGCGTCCCATTAAACCCTTGTGGTGGCACGTGTTACTCAAGTTAAGCTCTATGTTCCAATTAACATTAATGATCTCAACATGAACATAAATAGAATAACAAAAAGAATTGGAACATAGAGGTAATAAATGATTATCCCAAAACCATATAAGGCAATAGCAAACTACCCAAGTGATTCAGGGGTAAACAAGGTAATGAGATAAACAATCTAGGGTGACCTATTGGGTCCATCAAAATTAACCTATGCATGGATAAATGATATTAAAGAACATTATTAGGTAAAATGTGGTCAAGGGCACAACTTGCCTGGCACTTGAGATTCCAGGTACCAACTTGCTTTTCAGATGACACGCATCCTCGCGCTAGTCGTAGCAATACAAACAAACATGGTACAGATAAAATTAACATCACACCAAACATAAGAATATACTGCATAATAGTGATCTACGCGTTTCTACGAGACTAACGCAACTTGAACGGATCAAATCGGAGTTAAAACGAAGAAGATACGAATTTCCTAAGGTTTTATGTATTTGATACAAGATTAATTAAGAAATAAATTTTAATACCATTTTTATGTTAAAACAGAGACACTATGTAATAAACAACATTATTACAAAATTACAGGAACTGGAATGGACTAATTTGGACTCAATATGAATTTTATAGGAATTAAGCAAATTCTAGTCATTTTTTATATTAAAAATAGATTTCTATTTCTTTTTCCTGTATTTTCTATTTACTGAACTGCGCCTACTATTAGCCGAAAACATAGGGACTTAACCGAAAAGATACTCAGACTCAGTAAATACCCCGAGGGGACGGCGAGTTGATTCAATGAAATCCTAGGGTCTCATATGGAAAATGAGCGGACGAAGGGGTACGGCGGTCACAAAGCCGTCGGATGAAGCAGGAACGGCTCAGATTAAATCGACTTACAACCAAACCTTAACGCTATATGGACTATTGGATCTAGATCTAACGGCCAGATTCCATTATAACCTGGATCTAATCTGAGCCCTCCGCTAAAGATCAACGGCCAGGGACAAACACGAAGCGGTACGTGGCTTCTCTAATCTGCGTCGTTCATCAGTTAATCCACGGCTAGGAGGCTTTCTCCTACCCAGCTGGCTGAGCACGGCGGCGCTAGGATATTCCGACGGCGGAATCCCACCGGCGAGCAGCCGATTCGACGCCCAGGCATCTAATCCACCCACTGGAAGCGAGCTACACGTAGGGCAGAGGATAAGGAACAACCAGGAGGTGACGACTCACCGAGAAGGAGTTGCGACATAGCTGGCCACGGGGCACAGCGGGTATGCAGTCGAGCACCAACCACAGCGACGAATTGCAGCGCCCCGACCCGCGATAACCTACGGTTCTTAAGTTAAACGCAGAGGGCAATAACCCGAAGAGGATGGATAGGGCCTCACCACAGATGGAGGTGACGAAGTGGCGAACCGCAGTGCACAGTGAATCCACGGCGTCAAGGGATGGCAACAACAAATTACGCTGGCACAGGATCGTCTCCCCGCAGGCGCTTGACGTAGATCGATCCCCAGTGCCACCATGGAGTTTCCTAGCCAGCCCCACAAACTGGAATAAGGCGCAGGACGGACATCGACGACGACCCAAGCACCGTGCTAGTATTTCCCCCAATTTCTCTCTGTTCCGGTGAATTGAAGAGACCCAGGGCAGCAGCTAGGGCTTATATGTATCGAGGGATGGACCAATCGACACCCAGATGATGCCCACGACTTTCGGGGAGGTGGTTATGCCAGCGCGCGGCCGGCGAAGACCGCGGCGAGGACTCGGATTCTTCTGTTGCGATTCGGTCGTGGTGGTGGCTGGGAGAAGCAAATGACTAGGCGGTCCCATATGGCAGAGGCAGTGATACGCGCGGCCACCAGGCGAGCTGAGCCGCATTAGTGTGCGAGAGTGGTGACTGGCGTGCGGGCCCGCCCTGTCGGCGAGAGCATGCGCGACAGCGAAGGAGAAGATGGGTTGCGCAGGGGATAATTGGTAAGTGGGCTGAGATGTGAGGGTGCGGCCCACGATCAATGTTTGTTCTTTTTCTTTTATATTTCCTGCTTTATTTCTCCCTTTTTATTTGTAAATTCTAATTTTTAAACTCAAACTTGTTTCACAAATTTGAATACAAATACAAGAACTTTCATTATGAGGTGCATATTTTTGTATTTATTTATTTTGTTATTCGACTAATATAATCCTATTAATTGAACTTGTTAAACAAAAAGGGATCAATTAATCTCCTTAGGTTTCATAATCCCAAAGCATTATCAATAGATATATTTATTCATTATTTTTATATTTTTTATACAAGTTTTGGGCATTACAAGCGAGGTCCAGGTGCCGCCGGCGACCTTCGCCACCCCCTGCGCACGCGCGGACCGTCCGGCCTGTAGGCGCGGACCGTCCGGCCGTCAGGCAGGGAACCTTTGCCCCTGCTCCAGGTCGCGGACCGTCCGCGCCTGTGCAGAGAGCACCGCCGCCGGTTCTTGTTGAGTGTTTGGCACCCGAAAAAGGTGTCAACATACTTTTTGGCGACTCCGCTGGGGAAGGTGTTTAGATCTACTAAAAATTAGGCCCTCAAATGGCCGGTTCTAAAGATCACACCGATATCTCCCCGGACAATATCCTGAAGCCGGCTGTTGAAAGTCTGACGGCCGATGAGCAATAGCAATACGAGGACTACATGCGTCAAGCGAGGGAGAAATTATTATCACAATACACGGTGGATCGCCACCAGAAAGTTGTCAAACATGGAGAGACCGACGTCGCATCTCTTCTATCTTCGCTTCAAGTCCCCAACGTAAGTAAACCCGACGACATCCAATTTATTAAACAGTATGTAGATCATCAGCAGAATCAAATGAAACAACAGATTGGAGGGTTAGAAGAGTCAATTAGAAAATTAACGCATACGTTGGAGAAGTCTGTTGCTCCTAGTTTTCCATCATATGAGACTAGTAACAGGATATCTATGTCTAATACATCGGCAACAAATGGGGATTTGCAGACCCAACCATTATATGGTATGCCGATGAACTCATATCCAGGGCAAGTACCACCGCCGCCATCCCTGCTTGGCAGATCGGTGCCCCTGAATACGGTCGGACCGTCCGAGCTTCTGCCCGGACCATCCGGCCCATACGCGGACCGTCCGGCTTGCTCTGCCGGACAGTCCGGGGCCGCCCTAGGACCGCCGCCGTCCCTGTTTGGCAGATCGGCGACCCTGGACGCGGTCGGACTGTTCGAGATGCTACCCGGACCGTCCGACCCTTACGCGGACCGTCCGGCTTTCTATGCCGGATAGTCCGGGGCCGTACCGGGACTACCGCGTGGCGCCCCAATAATGGCGAACACGACCAGCCAGTTCGGATGTACCACCGTACAAACCGGATACACATATGAGGAACCTGCTGTTGCACACCATGCACCAAATTATTACACACCACAACAGCAGTATATTTCGCCTTCTACATATTTAAACCATAATGCACCATATAATCACAGACCGATCAACACTATCGATCGGTCACGGTAATAAGGTCGGTATACTAATACCCGACCAAATGAGCCCCACAGCCCAGGATCCGGTGGTCTACCACCGGGTGCAATGGAAAAAATTAGGGAAGAGATGACTGAACTATTTCGAGATAAGTTTGGAGTTAATGTAGCCAGAGTAGGGCAATCATACCAAAAGCCATATAATCACCGGTTTGACACTGTCCCATATCCACAAGGGGCAAGGATACCGGAATTTTCTAAGTTTTCTGGTGAGAATGGGAGAAGCACATACGAACACATAGGCCAGTTCCTAGCACACCTAGGCGAATTGGCTGATGGAGAAGCATTTCGTGTTCGGTTATTTTCTTTATCGCTTACTGGTACTGCTTTTGCATGGTACGCCGCCCTGCCTCCTAATTCCATTATTCCTAGAATGAGTTAGAAAATAAATTTCATGAATATTTCTTTGCCGGGGAATATGAATTAGGATTAGCTGACTTAGCTTCAGTCCGACAAGGACGCGAAGAATCGGTTAATGATTATATCCGGAGGTTCCGGGACACTAGAAACTGATGCTTTCGGATCCATGTTGCAGACAAAGAGCTAGCAGGGCTAGCTTTTAATGGGTTGTTATCCTACTTAAGAGACAAATTAGATGGAACCCAGTTCTTTTCGATAGCCCAGCTACATCAGCGGGCTTTAGCCTGTGAAAGCCGATTTAAAGAGACATCAAAATCGGCCGCCCGTACTATACATCTAATAGAGCGTGATAGTTCAGATGATGAATCCGCAGATGTATATACCGCTGAGTTTATTTGGCCAACAAAGGCCAAATCTTCAGCATGTTCTTCCTTACAGCCGGTTCAAAAGAATCGACAAGAAGAGATTAAATTCACCTTTAATGTTGCCAAATGCGATAAGATATTTGATGAGCTACTTAAAAATGACAACATTAAATTAACTCATAATATCCCTCCTATAGATGAATTAAAGAGGCGTGCTTATTGTAAGTGGCATAATTCTTTCTCTCATGCCACCAATGATTGTAATGTTTTTCGTCGACTGGTACAATCGGCCATAAATGAGGGCCGGTTGGCTTTTCAGGAAATGCAAGTGGACACACAACCATTTCCTGTTAATACAATAGATGTCGCATGCGAAAAGATCTTAGTTCGGCCTGAAATGGCCGACAAAAGCAAAAGCAAAGACATCATCATTGACGATCCTCGCACGTCAAATATATCGCAAAAGGAGATTGCTCGAAAGGCTCCGGACGATAAGGCTAAAAAGTCCGGAGGCACTGGGGGGCAGGCACAATTAATGAGCCAAGCACGACAGCCTGGCCTGAGCATCACAGACGGTATGACACCTACGTGCGGACGGTCCGGTGCTCAGACAGACGGTTCGGCTAACTCTGCCGGACAATCCGCCTATGGCCAAAGGCGTCAGCCTCCACACAAAGCCTTAAAAGGGAAAGAGACGCAACGACAAAGCACATATGGTCGGTTGATCAAAACTGACTCTACTTTTGATCAGTTGCTCTCCAAGAATACTAGCAAGAAGACCGTTCTACGTGATCGGTCAACGAAGAAACCTCGGTCACCTGCTAAAACAAAACGGGTAAACAAAACGGCTCGAAAGGCGACACAACAAGCATCACCTATTCATCCTATGAGACCAAGGTACTTTCCACCCGTTTACTCATCGTCGGTATATTATCCTGTTCACACATGGAATGGTACGATGATGAATCCATGGTATATGTATAGTCCCTTTGTCTATCCAGGCTGGGGGGCACCTCCATTCTATTCCTTTTGATCCATTGATCAAACGGTCATGGCCGAGAAAGATAAAATCCGAAACGGCCTTTATATTGGTGCTTTATTGAATGATCTCCATATTGAAAAGCCGGTGACTTACATCAGGTTTAGTTCATATGCTTTTGGTTCGTCAACCTTCACCAAAAGGCAGGGGGGGCATATGTTGGAGACCAAAAAGAGCAGCGCGGACAGTCCGGCCCTGACGCCGGACGGTCCGCGGTCCGGACAGTCCGCGGTGATGGCGCGGACGGTCCGCGCATGCAGAGTCAGTTAGGGTTCCTAGTTTCTCGTGGGATTTGTTACCTAAAACCGCGGGATTAACTCGGAAATCAGTTGGAAGCGGATCCAGACCTCCCCCTTTATATAGATGAATGGGTACGACCGATTGAACCCCCATCAATCGAACAAATCAAGTCTATTTCTCGTTTTTACCTTACGCATTAGGAATAGTTCTAGTCTAGTTCTAGTTTAGCCTCTCAATCTCCAAATTCTCCGCCTCTCTTCGACTCTACGTCGATTAGAGGAGTCTAGGTCGGCCTGCCGAGCCTAGACAACACCTAGGATCTCTCCTCCCCGACGGGGTCCCTCCCGGGAGCGAGATCCAGGCACCGCCGGCGACCTTCGCCACCCCCTGCGCACGCGCGGACCGTCCGGCCTGTAGGCGCGGACCGTCCGGCCGTCAGGCAGGGAACCTTTGCCCCTGCTCCAGGTCGCGGACCGTCTGGTCCCTGGTCGCGGACCGTCCGCGCCTGTGCAGAGAGCACCGCCGTCGGTTCTTGTTGAGTGTTTGGCACCCGAAAAAGGTGTCAACAAATACCATACGACATGTTGGTGCTGAGTATTGAGTTTGCTGATGGTGCTCGGGTTACAAATGAGTTGTGGATGGTGATGGGTCAATTCTCTGTCAATCTAATGGTGGCGTGGTTCCTATGAGAGGGATGATGAGATCGTTTTGTAGGGGTACTCCCTCAGCCTCATATAGGTGACCAGAGGGATATCCCTTTACAAGCCATGAGGTCTATCTAACTCTATCTGAGTCTACTATTGTGTGTCGACTCTTCCGGTGGTTGTTCCCCTCCGAGCTTGGCGTCAAACAATCCGCTATCCGGCCGTACGTAGGGCGCGTTATTCGAAATCTTGTTGGCTCTTTTGCGATATCCTCGCGTAGATAACGCATTAATGCCATGCTCTACGAAATCTTTCTGTCGGAGTTATGTTACGCGGTTCCCCTGTGAGTCGGCCTAATAGCACAACTTGACGTCGACTAATTGGGGGTTTGCTTAAGTGGCCCATGGGTCGTGTCCATGCGATGATGACCCATGGTACATCTATCTCCCACAAGCCATCGAGTCTCGATCCAATTTCTGAAGGCAATTGGTTTGAGACTCTGAAAGCACCTAGAGGGGGGGTGAATAGGTGATCCTGTGAAACTTAAACTTATAGCCACAAAAACTTGTTAAGTGTTAGCGCAATAATCGCCAAGTGGCTAGAGAGAAGGTCTTGCACAATACGATAATCACCAAGAATTCAACACAGAGAAGACACAGTGATTTATCCCGTGGTTCGGCCAAGTACAAAACTTGCCTACTCCACGTTGTGGCGTCCCAACGGACGAGAGTTGCACTCAACTCCTCTCAAGTGATCCAATGATCAACTTGAATACCACAGTGTTATGCTTTTCTTTTCTTATCCCGTTCGCGAGGAATCTCCACAACTTGGAGCCTCTCGCCCTTACACTTTTGATGTTCACAAAGAATCACAGAGTAAGGAAGGGAAGCAACACACACAAATCCACAGCAAAATGCGCACACACACGGCCAAGAATCGAGCTCAAAAGACTATCTCAAAGTTCTCACTAGAACGGAGCTCGAATCACTGAGAATGACAAACGAATGCGCAAAGACTGAGTGTGGATGATCAAGAATGCTCTAAGGTTGCTTGGTGTACTCCTCCATGCGCCTAGGGGTCCCTTTTATAGCCCCAAGGCAGCTAGGAGCCGTTGAGAGCAATTCTGGAAGGCTGATCTTGCCTTCTGTCATCGGGCGCACCGGACAGTCCGGTGCACACCGGACACTGTCCGGTGCCCGATCTCCTTCCTAAAATGGCGCAGCCGACCGTTGCAGATCTGGGAGCCGTTGGCGCACCGGACATGTCCGGTGCACACCGGACAGTCTGGTGCCCCCTTCCGACCGTTGGCCCGGCCACGTGTCGCGCACAGATTCCGCGGCCGACCGTTGGCCCGGCCGACCGTTGACTCACCGGACAGTCCGGTGCACACCGGACAGTCCGGTGAATTTTAGCCGTACGTCGTCGGCGAATTCCCGAGAGCGGCCAGTTCGCTCGAGCCAGCCTGGCGCACCGGACACTGTCCGGTGCACCACCGGACAGTCCGGTGCCCCAGACTGAAACAGCCTCTTGGCTGTACACAGCCAACTCTTCTCTTTTCTTCTTCTTTCTGTTTCTGATACTTAGACAATTATATTAGTACACAAAACCAATGTACTAAGACTTAGAAACATACCTTTACTCTTGATTTGCACTTTGTTCATCCATGGGCATAGATTCACATTTAAGCACTTGTGTTGGCACTCAATCACCAAAATACTTAGAAATGGCCCAAGGGCACATTTCCCTTTCAATCTCCCCCTTTTTGGTGATTTATGCCAACACATCATAAAGCAACTAGAACAAGTGCAATATCACTTCAAATAAAAACTCAAATTTATTTTGATTCAATTTGGCATATATGGATCATCCTTTGCCACCACTTGGTTTGTTTTTGCAAATCAAACTCAAAATCCTATCTCTAAGTCAAATCCACTTGTAGAGACATAAAGAGAGGTTTTCCAAAGAAAATTGATTCAAGATTCCAAAAACTCCCCCTTTTCCCATAATCAACACTTCTCCCCACAAGAGGCCAACTTTTGACAAAAGAGACAATGCAAGAGTTTTGACAAACCAAAAGCTCTATCCTACTGTTTTCAAAGTTTCTCAAGTGGTAGCTGATCCATTTATTGCTTTGGCCTTTATTTTCTCCCCCTTTGGCATCAAGCACCAAAACGGGATCAATCTTGGCCCTTTAACCCCATTGCCTCACCAAAATCTTCAATTAAGAGCAAATAGGCAATAAGAGTTTAAAGATGAACTTGGAATAAGTTACCCCCTCATCGGAGTGCAGTGGAAGTCTTTCACGGTCCAAGTCCACCTTTCCCTTTCAAACCTTCTTTGAGACTAAAACAATCAAACTCAAACAAACGGTTAGTCTCAAAGGGTCATGTTGTAACACATCTCCCCCTAAATATGTGCAGTACTGGCACAGGGACTTGTGAGGTCCGGGGAGTGCTTGTACAACTTGAGCACCATAATAAGCAACACAATGCAGAATGAACATGATTAAAGGCATAAACACATGTATGCTATAAATCAATCCAGGTTCCGCGAATCTAAGACATTTAGCTCACTACGCAACCTGCAAAAGGTCTTCTCATCTAGAGGCTTGGTAAAGATATCGGCTAGCTGGTTCTCGGTGCTAACATGAAACACTTCGATATCTCCCTTTTGTTGGTGGTCTCTCAAAAAGTGATGCCGGATGTCTATGTGCTTTGTGCGGCTGTGCTCAACAGGATTTTCCGCCATGCGGATAGCACTCTCATTGTCACATAGGAGTGGGACTTTGCTTAGATTGTAGCCAAAGTCCCGAAGGGTTTGCCTCATCCAAAGTAGTTGTGCGCAACACTGCCCTGCGGCAACATACTCGGCCTCAGCGGTGGATAGGGCAACGGAGGTTTGTTTCTTAGAGTTCCACGACACCAGGGACCTTCCTAAGAATTGGCACGTCCCTGATGTACTCTTCCTATCGACCTTACATCCAGCATAGTCGGAATCTGAGTATCCAACCAAGTCAAAGGTAGACCCCTTTGGATACCAGAGCCCGAAGCAAGGCGTAGCAACCAAATATCTAAGAATTCGCTTCACCGCCACTAAGTGACACTCCTTAGGATCGGATTGAAATCTAGCACACATGCATACGCTAAGCATAATATCCGGTCTACTAGCACATAAATAAAGTAAAGACCCTATCATTGACCGGTATGCTTTTTGATCAACGGACTTACCTCCTTTGTTGAGGTCGGTGTGTCCGTCGGTTCCCATCGGAGTCTTTGCGGGCTTTGCGTCCTTCATCCCAAACCGCTTCAGCAAGTCTTGCGTGTACTTTGTTTGGGAGATGAAGGTGCCGTCCTTGAGTTGCTTCACTTGGAACCCAAGGAAGTAGTTCAACTCGCCCATCATCGACATCTCAAATTTCTGCGTCATCACCCTGCTAAACTCTTCACAAGACTTTTGGTTAGTAGAACCAAATATTATGTCATCGACATAAATTTGGCACACAAACAAATCACCATCACATGTCTTAGTAAAAAGAGTTGGATCGGCTTTCCCAACCTTGAAAGCATTAACAATTAGAAAGTCTCTAAGGCATTCATACCATGCTCTTGGGGCTTGCTTAAGTCCATAGAGCGCCTTAGAGAGCTTACACACGTGGTCGGGGTACCGTTCATCCTCGAAGCCAGGGGGTTGCTCCACGTACACCTCCTCCTTGATTGGCCCGTTGAGGAAAGCGCTCTTCACATCCATTTGGAACAACCTGAAAGAATGGTGAGCGACATATGCTAGCAAGATACGAATTGATTCTAGCCTAGCCACAGGAGCAAATGTCTCCTCAAAGTCCAAACCTGCGACTTGGGCATAACCTTTTGCCACAAGTCGAGCCTTGTTCCTCGTCACCACCCCGTGCTCGTCCTGTTTGTTGCGGAATACCCACTTGGTTCCCACAACGTTTTGCTTGGGACGAGGCACCAGTGTCCAAACTTCATTGCGCTTGAAGTTGTTGAGTTCCTCCTGCATGGCTAACACCCAGTCCGGATCTAGCAAGGCCTCTTCTACCCTGAAAGGCTCAATAGAGGAGACAAAAGAGTAATGCTCACAAAAATTAACTAATCGAGATCGAGTAGTTACTCCCTTGCTAATATCACCCAGAATTTGGTCGACGGGATGATCCCTTTGAATCATCGCTCGAACTTGGGTTGGAGGTGCCGGTTGTGCTTCTTCCTCCATCACATGATCATCTTGTGCTCCCCCTTGATCACACTCCTCTTGATGAACCTGTTCATCGTTTTGAGTTGGGGAATGCACCATTGTTGAGGAAGAAGGTTGTTCTTGCTCCAATTATTCCTGTGGTCGCACATCACCAATCGCCATGGTGCGCATAGCGGCCGTTGGAACGTCTTCTTCATCTACATCATCACAATCAACAACTTGCTCTCTTGGAGAGCCATTAGTCTCATCAAATACAACGTCACTAGAGACTTCAACCAAACCCGATGATTTGTTGAAGACTCTATACGCCTTTGTATTTGAGTCATAACCTAACAAAAACCCTTCTACAGCTTTGGGAGCAAACTTAGAATTTCTACCCTTCTTTACTAGAATGTAGCACTTGCTCCCAAATACACGAAAGTAAGATACATTGGGTTTGTTACCGGTTAGTAGCTCATACGAAGTCTTCTTGAGGAGGCGATGAAGGTAGACCCTGTTGATGGCGTGGCAAGCCGTGTTCACGGCTTCCGACCAGAAACACTCGGGGGTCTTGAATTCTCCAAGCATCGTCCTCGCCCTATCGATTAGCGTCCTGTTCTTCCTCTCTACCACACCATTTTGCTGTGGTGTGTAGGGAGCGGAGAACTCGTGCTTGATCCCTTCCTCCTCAAGGAACTCCTCCACTTGAAGGTTCTTGAACTCGGACCCGTTGTCGCTCCTAATCTTCTTCACCTTGAGCTCAAACTCATTTTGAGCTCTCCTGAGGAAGCGCTTGAGGGTCCCTTGGGTTTCAGACTTATCCTGCAAAAAGAACACACAAGTGAAGCGGGAAAAGTCATCAACGATAACTAGACCATACTTACTTCCTCCTATGCTCAGATAGGCGACGGGTCCGAAGAGGTCCATATGTAGCAGCTCCAGGGGTCTTGATGTTGTCATCACATTTTTGGTGTGATGCGCTCCTCCCACTTGTTTACCTGCTTGACAAGCTGCACAAGGTCTATCTTTTTCGAATTGCACGTTAGTCAAACCTATCACGTGTTCTCCCTTTAGAAGCTTGTGAAGGTTCTTCATCCCCACATGTGCTAAGCGGCGATGCCACAGCCAGCCCATGCTAGTCTTAGCTATTAAGCATGCATCTAGACCGGCCTCTTCTTTTGCAAAATCAACTAAATAAAGTTTGCCGTCTAATACACCCTTAAAAGCTAGTGAACCATCACTTCTTCTAAAGACAGACACATCTACATTTGTAAATAGACAGTTATACCCCATGTTGCATAATTGACTAACAGATAGCAAATTATATCCAAGAGACTCTACTAAAAACACATTAGATATGGAGTGCTCATTAGAAATTGCAATTTTACCTAACCCTTTTACCTTGCCTTGATTCCCATCACCGAATATAATTGAATCTTGGGAATCCTTATTCTTGACGTAGGAGGTGAACATCTTCTTCTCCCCCGTCATATGGTTTGTGCATCCGCTATCAATAATCCAGCTTGAACCCCCGGATGCATAAACCTGCAAGGCAAATTTAGGCTTGGGACTTAGGTACCCAACTCTTGTTGGGTCCTACTAGGTTAGTCACAATTTCCTTAGGGACCCAAATGCAAGTTTTATCACCCTTGCATTTTGCCCCTAACTTTCTAGCAATTACCTTTCTATCCTTTCTACAAATTGCAAAGGAAGCATTCAAAGCATGATATATTGTAGAAGGCTCATTAACTTTCCTAGGAATATTAACAACATCTCTTCTAGGCATATTATGAACAACATTCCTTCTACCAACATTTCTATCATGCACATATGAAGAACTAGAAGCAAACATAGCATGAGAAAAATCATCGTAAGCATTATAACTCCTATAAGCATTTCTAGTTTGTCTCCTATCTTGATACAAAAAGGCATGGTTCTTTTTAGCACTAGTAGCCATAGGGGCCTTCCCTTTCTCCTTAGCGGGAATGGGAGCCTTATGGCTTGTTAAGTTCTTGGCTTCCCTCTTGAAGCCAAGTCCATCCTTAATTGAGGGGTGTCTACCGATCGTGTAGGCATCCCTTGCAAATTTTAGTTTATCAAATTCATTCTTGCTAGTCTTAAGTTGGGCATTAAGACTAGCCAATTCCTCAGTTAATTTGGAAATTGAAACTAAGTGATCACTACAAGCATCAGCATCGAAATCTTTACACCTAGTGCAAATCTCAACATGTTCTACACAAGAATTAGATTTACTAGCTACTTCTTTAGCATTTAAGTCATCATTAACACTCTTTAAAGTAGCAATGGTTTCATGACAAGAAGATAATTCACTAGAGAGCATTTCATTCCTCTTAATTTCTAGAGCAAGAGATTTCTGAGCTTCTACAAATTTATCATGTTCTTCATACAACAAATCCTCTTGCTTTTCTAAAAGTATATTCCTATCATTCAAGGCATCAATCAATTCATTAATTTTGTCTACCTTGGTTCTATCTAATCCCTTGAATAAGCATGAGTAATCTATCTCATCATCGTCACTAGACTCATCCTCACTTGAAGAAGCATAAGTACTAGTATTATGAGTGCTTACTTTCTTCTCCCTTGCCATGAGGCAAGTGTGACGCTCGTTGGGGAAGAGGGATGACTTGTTGAAGGCGGTGGCGGCGAGTCCTTCATTGTCGGAGTCGGACAAAGAACAGTCCGAATCCCACTCCTTGCCAAGATGAGCCTCGCCCTTTGCCTTCTTATAGTTCTTCTTTTTCTCCCTCTTGTTCCCTTGATCCTGATCACTATCATTGTCAGGACAGTTAGCAATAAAATGACCAAGCTTACCGCATTTGAAGCATGAGCGCTTCCCTTTGGCTTTGGTCTTGCTTGGTTGTCCCTTGCGACCTTTAAGCACCGTCTTGAATCTTTTGATGATGAGAGCCATCTCTTTATCATTAAGTCCGGCCGCCTCAAACTGTGCCACCTTGCTAGGTAGCGCCTCCTTGCTTCTTGTTGCTTTGAGAGCAAGAGGTTGCGGCTCGTTGATCGGTCCATTCAAGGCGTCGTCCACGTACCTTGCCTCCTTGATCATCATTCGCCCACTTACGAATTTTCCAAGGACTTCTTCGGGCGACATTTTGGTGTACCTGGGATTCTCACGAATATTATTCACCAAATGAGGATCAAGAACGGTAAAGGACCTTAGCATTAGGCGGACGACGCCGTGGTCCGTCCATCGCGTGCTCCCGTAGCTCCTTATTTTGTTGATAAGGGTCTTGAGCCGGTTGTATGTTTGTGTCGGCTCCTCGCCCCTTATCATCGCGAACCGTCCAAGCTCGCCTTCCACCAACTCCATTTTGGTGAGCAAGGTGACGTCGTTTCCCTCATGAGAGATCTTGAGGGTGTCCCAGATCTACTTGGCATTGTCCAAGCCGCTCACCTTGTGATACTCATCCCTGCACAAAGAAGCTAGCAACACAGTAGTAGCTTGTGCATTTTTATGAATCTGTTCATTAATAAACACAGGGCTATCTGAGCTATCAAATTTCATTCCACTTTCCACAATCTCCCAAATGCTTGGATGGAGAGAAAACAGGTGAGTACGCATTTTGTGGCTCCAAAATCCGTAATCCTCTCCATCAAAGTGAGGGGGCTTGCCAAGTGGAATGGGGAGCAATTGAGCATGTGAACTATGCGGGATGCGCGAATAATCGAAAGAAAAGTTTGAGTTAACCGTCTTTCGTCTATCGTAGTCGTCGTCGTCCTTTTGGGAGGAGGAAGATTCGTCGTTGTCGTAGTAGACAATTTCCTTGATGCGCCTTGTCTTCTTCTTCCTCCCGTCTTTTCTTTTGTGGCCCCAGCCTGAGTCGGTGGGCTTGTCATCATTGGGCTCGTTGACGAAGGACTCCTTCTCCTTGTCGTTGATCACCATCCCCTTGCCTTTAGGATCCATCTCTTCGGGCGGTTAGTCCCTTTCTTGAAGAGAACGGCTCCGATACCAATTGAAAGCACCTAGAGGGGGGGTGAATAGGTGATCCTGTGAAACTTAAACTTATAGCCACAAAAACTTGTTAAGTGTTAGCGCAATAATCGCCAAGTGGCTAGAGAGAAGGTCTTGCACAATACGATAATCACCAAGAATTCAACACAGAGAAGACACAGTGATTTATCCCGTGGTTCGGCCAAGTACAAAACTTGCCTACTCCACGTTGTGGCGTCCCAACGGACGAGAGTTGCACTCAACTCCTCTCAAGTGATCCAATGATCAACTTGAATACCACAGTGTTATGCTTTTCTTTTCTTATCCCGTTCGCGAGGAATCTCCACAACTTGGAGCCTCTCGCCCTTACACTTTTGATGTTCACAAAGAATCACGGAGTAAGGAAGGGAAGCAACACACACAAATCCACAGCAAAATGCGCACACACACGGCCAAGAATCGAGCTCAAAAGACTATCTCAAAGTTCTCACTAGAACGGAGCTCGAATCACTGAGAATGACAAACGAATGCGCAAAGACTGAGTGTGGATGATCAAGAATGCTCTAAGGTTGCTTGGTGTACTCCTCCATGCGCCTAGGGGTCCCTTTTATAGCCCCAAGGCAGCTAGGAGCCGTTGAGAGCAATTCTGGAAGGCTGATCTTGCCTTCTGTCATTGGGCGCACCGGACAGTCCGGTGCACACCGGACACTGTCCGGTGCCCGATCTCCTTCCTAAAATGGTGCAGCCGACCGTTGCAGATTTGGGAGCCGTTGGCGCACCGGACAGTCCGGTGCCCCCTTCCGACCGTTGGCCCGGCCACGTGTCGCGCACAGATTCCGCGGCCGACCGTTGGCCCGGCCGACCGTTGACTCACCGGACAGTCCGGTGCACACCGGACAGTCCGGTGAATTTTAGCCGTACGTCGTCGGCGAATTCCCGAGAGCGGCCAGTTCGCTCGAGCCAGCCTGGCGCACCGGACACTGTCCGGTGCACCACCGGACACTGTCTGGTGCACCACCGGACAGTCCGGTGCCCCAGACTGAAACAGCCTCTTGGCTGTACACAGCCAACTCTTCTCTTTTCTTCTTCTTTCTGTTTCTGATACTTAGACAAGTATATTAGTACACAAAACCAATGTACTAAGACTTAGAAACATACCTTTACTCTTGATTTGCACTTTGTTCATCCATGGGCATAGATTCACATTTAAGCACTTGTGTTGGCACTCAATCACCAAAATACTTAGAAATGGCCCAAGGGCACATTTCCCTTTCAGACTCCAAGAACGAGCTAGATTACTTTTCTTTTGAGCGTATCTTTCTTTTTTCCTCTCCTTTTTCTTTTTCGACATTCTGATGCATTGGGTGCACCCAATGGATGTAGCCCCCGAGCTTCGAGCACATTTAAGTATTCAATCAACTCGAAGGTCCCAAAATCCTGTCGTTGTGGTATTTATTCTGCTTCTCTGGTTAGCAAGTGGACCGTGCTTCAAGCTTGATGGTATTTTTGCCAACTGAACTTGGATTGATGGTGATTCAACTGACTAAAGTTTGGCTGGCTGAAGCCAGATCGACAGAACTCTGGTCCAGGTGTATCTAGCCGAGAAGTTTTACTGAGGCTATCAAATGAGCTCAGCCGATAGAGGTTCGGTTGGCTTAGGGCTGACCAGCGACTTTTGTCGATCTTGAGTTTGCCGTTTTGCAGGACTGTCGTTTGATATTTCGCAGATTGTGTTTTCCAGAGAATCCGATCTGTGCACTCAATGGGTGCGCCCAATGGGTGGATATGTACATCGTCTTGTCAAGAGAGCAGTTGCTTGAGGTGACGGGGCGTAATGATGTGCCTGAGTGGTTGATCTACCGAATCCAGGTGTCGTGTTACGCCAATGGGTGGCAGAAGTGCTCAGTTCTAGGAAATTTAAATGCCCCTTAAAGGCTGGCAATTGTTCATTGTACGATCAGAATACGAAGGGGCACACTTTAGTTCCTTTAAATAAGCCACTTATGCGCTATGAACTTCTTCACTTGTCTATTGTTTTCCTTCTTTGGTCCTTTCTCTTCTTCTCCAGAAAAACCCTGATGGCGGGAAAGGGAGGAGGCAAGGGCCGAAAGAAAGCCAAGGGCAAGAAGTGAAAGCGTCCTTCGACTCCACCATTGAAGGATTTCGGCGGATCGGGGAATCTACCTTGCCTTGGCACACATCGTTCGTCTGTACGGATGACTTAATGGGGGTTGTCCCTGCAGAAGAGGGCCTACCTTCATGATCTCGAGCACGTCGGCCTCGATGACTCGGAGCAGGACGACGGGTATGACAACGACGATGAAGGCGACATAGTCGACAAGGATGGTCGCGACGGTGGAAAAGGCGACAACGACAGTGGCAAAGGCGGCAGTGGCGGTGGTGAAAGCGACAATAGCAGCGATGGCGATGACGGGAGGGCAAAGGGCGTCAGCGGCGGGGCGAAGGGCGGCAGTGGCGATGGTGACGCCGGTGGCGAGGTGCCACCGACTTAGGTATTAGATGTAGTGTAGGGGTAGTAGTAGGAGGTGTGAATCTTTTGTTGGAGTAAATTAATAATGAACTGATTGCATCCACGTAATGGTGCACCTACATATAATAAAGTTGCCAGTTTCCACTTTTGCATGATGAGTTCCTTCTTTTTCATGCATCTCATTTTATGTTTTTGAGGTCTGACTGTAACACCCCTAGTGTTTATATTCCGCTCGACAACGGGTATGGATTTAAGCACGTAATATCAGTAAATAAAATGGATGCTAAATTTTAATCATCTTCGTCTATCGCGATTTTAATATCGCATCTGTTTTTGTCTATTTAGACTCTTCCTAAAATTTTCTCGAATTTTGGAACGTAATTGCTCTGAAAATTTGCGAGTCATGTGCCTAATTAAAATCTATTAAGTAAACGGATACGAATTCGGAAGCTCGACCTACTCTTACGATTTTATCCCGGGCAAATTAATTTGAACTCGGCGGCAAAAGTGTTAATACAAAATTAAATCGGACTACAACCGGAATCTAAGAAAAACTAGGCGTAGAATTATAAACTGAGCCGTTTTCTAGTCGACTCCGATATCGTTTAGCTTGATCCGTTAACATTAGGCTAAAACTCGAACCTTGGTAATTTAATCTATTCCTTACTATATAAATTTTTGTCTGACTTCTAAGTAAACCAAAGCTGACTACAATATCGAAGTTGAAATCAGTTCAATTCGGGTTGTCGTTTCTCGCCCGGATTCAAAACTTTGGATATAAATAATGGGTAAAAATTCATCTAACTCCAAAGTATTCAGCAAATCAAAACTCTGTCCAATTATTGTTGTCTGTCTCATTTTTTTGATCCATGACTATATCTTTTAGACTCATCTACTAACATCAAAAATATCTGTGATTTTCGGTAAAAAAGAAAGAAATTAAAAAAATGGAAAATATCCTCGTAGATCTCTCTCCCGTATATTTTTTTCAGCCGCCTCTCTTCAGATTTTTTTTCCCCGCCGCTCTTCTCCCCATATTTTTCAGCCGCCCAGGACTTATTCTCCGCGCAATTCCCCTGCTTCCCATTCGTCGACGTTCCTCTCCCCTATCTTCTTCCTGGCCGCGTCCTCTGCTCCGTCGTCCCCAGCGCTGGCCGAGTCCCTCCATCGTGGCGCCCCTCTCTCTGGTCGAGCTCCTCTCCCTCCCTCGTCTCCCTGCGCACGCTTCTCTTCCATGGTCGCCGTGGACGCGCCAGTGCCCTCCCTGCTCCATCTCCCTCCGCGCCGCGCTCCTCTGCCGGCGCCCACCTCCATGGCTGCGGTTCCCTGGCGTCCGCTCGCTGTGAAGCTCCCTGGCGCGCCTCCTGCTTTCCCAAGCCGCGCCCTTCTTTCTCTCTCTGGTCTGTGTGCCGCACGTCCTGGAGCTCCCATGCGCTCGGACCGCGCCTCTGCTCGTCTTCCACTTCGCCGGATCCCTGCTCGCGTCCATGGACACTGTAGGTCTCCAGCCGCCGGAGTTGCAGCCATGGCTCCCTGTGTTTGGTTTTGGCCGTGCCCCTACACCCTTCCTCGCCGGTGACGGCTGCTGCGAGCGCCCTCTCCCGGCTGCTGCTCTTCCCCGGCGCGTTCCTGCTCCAGCCATGGTTGCCGTGCCTGCTGCTTCTCCGCGTGCGAGCTCGCCGGCGTTGCTCGCCCTCCAGCTCGGCTGACCGCGCTGCTCCCTGCATGCCCGGCCCCAAGCTCCATGGCCGCTGCGCCTCCCCAGCCGAGCTTCTCTGCTGTGTGCACGCGGTCTCCTCTCTCCTCCCTCCATCTCTCTCCAGCCGCGCCCTCTCTCTGCTCGTCGCGCCCTGGCCGCATCGAGCTCCACCTCGGGTCGTCGCCTCCGAGCTCGACCCCAAACTGCTGTGCGTCCTGTCCTGTCTCCCAGTCGAGGTCCCGCCGTCCACGCTCTGCCTTGTCGCCCAGCTCGGCCTCTGCTCTGTCCCTGCTGCTGCGCGTGCGCTCATCGGTGTTCCCAGGTCGCCCGGCCGGAGTTTTCCTGCGCGCGCCGTTTTTCCCAGCTCGGATTTCGCCAGCCGCCGTTGTCCTATCCGCGTCAGCACGTGATCGTGGTCGTGTTCATCGAGTTTGCCAACGCTCTGTTGTCTATTCGACCGTCGTCGCTGTTGTGTGCCTCGTTGCGTGTTCGTCGGGTGTCGTTTGTTATACCCAGCACTCGTGCTTGCCTCTGGCTCGTGTTAACGCTCGCGCGCCTGCTTGTTGTCACTACGGCGCACTCGCTCTTCGTCCATCGGGCTTCACGTGTGCTCGCGTTTGTCGTCGAGCTATTGAACCTGTCCTCCCTTACTTGTGATTTCGTCGTTGCTAGAGCTCGCGCTAACCTGCTCGACCCCACCTCACCAGCTCGCTCCAAACTCGATCTTGTCGTCGTTCCGTACGTCATTAAGAAATCCTATGGATCGGGCGAAGACGAAGCTAGCAGCATGATATTCACCAAATGCTCGACAAAAAGCTCGAACAAGTCTTCGATCGTCATCCTCGTCTACGCCAAGATCCGAGAAGATTAGGCACAGAAGAAAATAAATCAGTACGCGGCCGGAGAATTCTCGATATGGATGAAGATGAAACGCGATTCGACGCAACACTCACCCTATTTTCGGTGAAATGCTAAGCTGAAAGGCGTCGTCGATTTCGTTGTTTCAAGTCGGATTTAATTGATGGTAAGTTGATTCATTATTCCAGTCAACTAGGTATATAAATAGATTAAATAGAATTGTTGGTCACAATAATTGTTATTAATTTAGCATACGTATATTGTGATGTTCGATTTAGATAAATCATTAAATCAAGTTAATAAAGATACACAGTTTAAAGAGTTAATTAGATTGTTTCTATAACTATTTTAAGTCGTTGGCATTTAATAATAGCAAGTCCAGGTTTGACCTCTGAAAAATATTTTACTAAAAATGATAGTGTGTGTTTATAATTTATTCTTGCTTGATAATAAAATTAGATGTGATTGAACAGGAGAAATGCGCGTGCTGTAATTAGTATGTATAGTTTATTATTTTGTGATTATTGCGCGTAGTCGTATGTCGATAACTAGTGTTTACGTATGAAATTGTACAACGCCTCGCCGCTAGGTGTTTAATTCGCTATCGCGTAGCACTATTTAGGTTTGTGATATTCCTGTCTATATGCATTCATGTGCATTATGCAAATCATTTAGGTACGTTGATTAACCACGTGATGCGGAGAACAAGAGCCGAGTCGACCCCAAGATGACGTAATGGGTGGACTACTCCGCATAATGAAGCTGATGGACGAATCTGAAGATGGGCAAGCTGAACAAGTGCCACACAAAAGGATGGTCGTCAAGTGGACAACATCTAACAAACACTAACGTAGTGTTTATTCCAGGCAAGCCCCGGTGCATTTGCCACCTCCTTGTGGTTTTAAAATATTTATCATCTTGTTTGATGCATTAGGTGATAGGAGTTGTATGCTAAACAATTGATGCATTTTCTTCCTTGAAAAATTGATTACCCTTCCTTGATACCCTTTTTGAAAAGAATTTTATGATGCTTAGCCTTGCTTTAGCAAACAAAAATGTTTTGTTTTAAAAAAAAGTGATGTTTCAGTGGGTGGGAATGTTTTCAAAAAGCAAATACTTATGATGGTGAATTCGTCAAAGGCCTTGATGGGTTCAACATCGAAAAAGATGTACATCTGCTAGGTACCAAACTTTGGGTTTAAATAATAAAGCTGAGACCGGGCGGTTGACTTGCACGAGAAGGGAGTCTCGGTGTAATGTCTCCGTCTGAGTCGATTAAGGACCGTGTCGATGTGGGCATGCTGACCGAGGACCCTTTAACTGGTCACATGCCTCGTCATGGGTAAGATTTGCCTCAGGCAGACTAGTACCAGAAAGGCCAACACACAATGGGAGTGGAGAGATGGCGAGAGTAGCGTGTACCCTCCGTGGCAAGAGGCTGGACGGTGGTGTATCTGTGCTCTCGGTTGGCGTGAACCCAGTCTGGTCTCAAGAAACCTGGTGGCGAGTTGACATATGCAAGGGTTAAGTGCTACATATGTCGTGTGATTGGAGATCCTCAGCTGAGTATTAATCGATTCGGATCGCCGTTACTTCTCGGACATGAAGACTTGGTCACTGACTTACACGTAGCAATCCAGTGAACTGATGGGATGATAAAAAGACGGCTAGTGTAGGCCAAGTGCTTGAACTAGGATAGAAAGAACTGTAGATACAGGTAACTTCACTTAACCTGACAATAAAACTGAATTTTTAAGGATCCATTATTAGTAAGCATTTCTGCAAAAGAGTCTTTGATTCTTGATAAGCTTTACCTTGACTCCCTCTAGCCAGCATATCCTTGAGAGTCTTTTTTTAGTCGGGTAAGTCTTGCTGAGTACTTGCGTACTTAGGGTTTTATTCCCATTGTTGCTGCAGGTTACGAGTCACTTTGATTGTGATTGGTGTTAAGCGCCGGTGGGCACGACCTTCTATAAGTCTAAGTACTTCTTCTATACTTCTTATTGAGGATGGTCACTTGAGCTAGCATATATTTCAAACTATAAATAATTTATAAGAGTTCAAAGTTTATTTCTTTGAATCACTTTTGTAAACACTCTGATCATGTACAATGTAAACTTGATGTAACTTGTAAAATTTGGTAATAAGATTTCCACTGCAAATTGTTGGTGTGTGATTTGTGTTTACTTAATCCTGCGGTCCTGGTTGTAAGTGGTTTATCCGAGGTCCTTGGGGCACTCGGACAGATCCTGTTAAGTTATCCGGTGCACATGCATAGTCGTCTGAGGTCTTCAAGCCAAGGACAGGTGCATGTGGGTCCAATAACTTGGGAGGTTCTGCCACAACTGGTATCGGAGCAGGATTAAGTATAATACGGTCACATACGTATTTTAAAAACAAAGTTTTGGTTTTAGAAAACCTATTTTCAACTAAACACATTGTTTGGTTTTGAAAAATAGATTTGCAAAAAACTATAATGCTAGCGGCATCCTCTGTTAAGCACTAAATTAAGGACTATCAGATGGCTTAGATCATAACCACTAACCCACAACTGGGGGTATTGCATACATGTGTATTGTTATTTTTTAGGCCATTTGATTGTGAATGGATCGACGCTCAGGTAAAGTGAGATGTGAGAGCATGACCGAACAAACGTCGGTCTAGGGAAGAGTGTAAAAAGCGCTTGACTATATACATGTTCTACATATGTATATACGAAAGCTGCGATGTGGAGCATTTATTTTTTTGGGATTCAGTACCCCATGGATGTGTATGGGTATACAGACATGGGAAAACTAAGAAGTGTAATGTACTTGTAACGACGCACCTATGCTCAGGTAAGAAGGTGAGTTACCATAATGAGTTGCCCTATGGTTAAAGTGTGGCAACGGCGCCTATGCGTGGCTCAGCGCTTAATGATGAGCTGGCCTCCATATAGCAATATATGGAGTATAAACTGTGATAAACTGTCATGTGTGAATTGCATCATTGGGAATTGGGCTGTGATGGAATTTTCTGCAGGTACACTAACCTTAAAAACATATGTGTAGCTGATGACTAGCAAAATACCGTGAGAGTCGTAAGTATGCCACCGATATAGAACGCTATTGCCACATTATGTTGGTGAAACTTGTGAGGACGCTTAGGACGAGCATGCGTCCTGATTGTTGCATCATGTTTGTCACCTATACACCCAAAATGCTTCTCTCATCTTTATTCTAGTAGCCGATGATTGTATATAATGTGGTGTAATGTTGTATTATGAACTTCGATGAACTAGATGTCCTCCGTTCTTTAGGTAATCTATTTAGGTGTTATACGTGTTTGCTCTTGTATTGATGTATCGATAGAATGTTGGTGATTTGTTTGCCTAAACCCAAGACTAGGCCATGTTCTTATTTAGTGAACCATGACTCAACCCAAATTTGAATTTTTCGTTATCACTTTGTGACCAAGTTCATGCAAATGAATGCTTAGATAATTTCTTTGTTGGACATAAAGTGTACCCGGGCTTAAAACACGAGTCTCGAGTCATGTCTTCTTCCAAAACCATTTCCTTGTTCGGTTGGTGCAAGTTGAGGTCTCTATTCTATTTTGCCTCTCCTCGAGGATTGCATTCTCTCTTTATCAACTTAACCTAGGAAAGACATGTCCAATCATTATTTTGTGTTTGATGCCTTTGGTTTCCTCATATCTATCGAAGGCATACCAACTTCATCTTGTGATTGTTTTCCCTCTGTATCTAATCTGATACTAATCCTTGACCTTGTAATCTCTGCGATGGGCATAGAAATATGCTTGGGCTGAATTAACAGTCTCCCATCATACTCCCTTCATCAACCAATTTAGGTTATGGACGTGTTTTGTTCATTTCATCGGGCCATAATCTATTTGGCTCTCTACTTGTAACCGTTTTGACAGGTAGAGTCTCTTTGTATATTGTCACCGTTTCCCAATCCATTGGTGTCGCGAGAGATTTCTTATTGGTTACGTCTAGTAATGGTGTTATGACTAAAACCGATGGTGCCGTGACGAAACCGAGGGCCTCCTGTGAATGTACACACATGGTTGTGCTACTTGGCACGCACTGGTATCACAGTTAGTAGTCATAATCCATTATGAGACTATATCGATATGTTATCTCTGCACAAATTGTTCCTACGTACCGCGTGAGATTCATTATTGGTTCCAGTTCGGTGATGGTGTCATGGTTAATGACTTATGGTGCCGCGGCCAAACTGAGAGCTCCCTGTGAATGCACACACGGGATTGTGCTACTCATCGGGTGCTGGTATCAAGATCTCTGGTCATGATCCATTGTGGAACTACCCTGATGGTTATCTTCTGTGGACCTTCCCTTGAAATAATTTCTATGTTGTTTGTCGAAGTGATCAAGCAACATCTATCAATTCTGTTCGATCAAAAAGGCATACCACTTTTATGTGTGGTCTCTTTTCTTTTGATCTTGGTAGTGACTACTCATACAAGTTCTTTTTGCATCCTTTGTTGTAAAGGAGTTTGTTCATTCGCTCTCTTGTTTAATCCATGTATTTCCTAACCAAGTCAGTTCATCTTGCATGGAAGAAACGGATGAACAACATGACCGAATGGATTTCTACCCAAATGCATGATCTCTTGTTAACCAGAGTGAACTCTCGACCATTGGATTGCCGATGGATAATAAGAGGACCTACTCAATGTCAAAAGGTAGTTCAACAGGTTAGTTTTACTAACTTGCAACTGCATTGGGATCAAAGGTTGAGTTTAGGGATCGTTTTGTCGAGTTATCTAAACTCACTTTGGTTCAAACCATCCTAAGGAAGTACTTACAACAATCAAGTTAAGCCGACTGATGACCACCTAATTATCGCTCTAGTCATGCCTCGATCGCCTCACGTGTGCTTTTCCAGCATGGGTGATCAGATCGAGTCAAGCTTAGTGCTCGATAAAGTGGATTGATGGTGAAGTCAACATTTGTTGATAATCTTCACTAATGTTTCTTCGAGTCTCTATCATTTTTCTTGGACTTGGATTCTCTTGCTAACACGAGTTAACTATGATGTTATTCGACATTCACACCTGTCTCGTGTGCTATGAACTTACCGTGATCACTTGTTGGTAAACCTCTTTCTGTGTGCTTTACCCAAGAGGTTGCATCTGGTTCTGTTTGGGTAAAATCGCTTATTAGTCGCTCGCTCAACAGACTCAGATAGTACAGCGTCATTAGAAAAAGCAAACTGCACACATGGAACCTTATGTGTTCTTCAGGCAGGCAGCGTCTCTATTGTTGGACATCTCTAAAATTAGCCTAAGACGATACATGTTATGTCCACTAGAGAACCAACCTCTTGAGATACTCGCCTTTGCTTGGAACTGCCTTTGTTATCGCTGATATGGACAGGGTTACATGCTTTTCTACTCTTAAAAGTCTTTCGCTCTGAATCTCGGGACTAGATTCTTTTAAGGGGGAGGGCTATAACACCTTTGGTGTTTATATTCCGCTCGACAACGAGTATGGATTTAAGCACGTAATATCAGTAAATAAAACGAATGCTAAATTTTAATCATCTTCGTCTATCGTGATTTTAATATCGCATCTGTTTCTGTCTATTTATACTCTTCCTAAAATTTTCGCGAATTTTGGAACGTAATTGTTCTGAAAATTTGCGAGTCATGTGCCTAATTAAAATCTATTAAGTAAACGGATACGAATTCGGAAGCTCGACCTACTCTTACGATTTTATCCCGCGCAAATTAATTTGAACTCGGCGACAAAAGTGTTAATACAAAATTAAATCGAACTACACCCGGAATCCAAGAAAAACCAGGCGTAGAATTATAAACTGAGCCGTTTCCTAGTCGACTCCGATATCGTTTAGCTTGATCCGTTAACATCAGGCTAAAACTCGAACCTTGGTAATTTAATCTATTCCTTACCAGATAAATTTTTGTCTGACTTCTAAATAAACCAAAGCTGACTACAATATCGAAGTTGAAATCAGTTCAATTCGGGTTGTCGTTTCTCGCCCGGATTCAAAACTTCGGATATAAATAATGGGTAAAAATTCATTTAACTCCAAAGTATTCAGCAAATCAAAACTCTGTCCAATTATTGTTGTCTGTCTCATTTTTTTCGATCCCTGACTATATCTTTTAGACTCATCTACTAACATAACAAAAATATCTGTGATTTTCGGTAAAAAAAAAAAGAAAATTAAAAAAAAATGGAAAATATCCTCACAGATCTCTCTCCCGTAGATTTTTTTCAGTCGCCTCTCTTCAGATTTTTTCCCTCGCCGCTCTTCTCCCCTTTAGATTTTTCAGCCGCCCAGGACTTATCTTCTCCGCGCAATTCCCCTGCTTCCCATTCGTCAGTGTTCCTGTCGCCCTATCTTCTTCCTGGCCGCGTTCTCTGCTCCATCGTCCCCAGCGCCGGCCGAGTCCCTCCATCGCGGCGCCTCTCTCCCTGGTAGAGCTCCTCTCCCTCCCTCGTCTCCCTGCGCACGCTTCTCTTCCATGGTCGCCGTGGACGCGCCAGTGCCCTCCTTGCTCCATCTCCCTCCGCGCCGCGCTCCTCTGCCGGCGCCCACCTCCATGGTCGCGGTTCCCTGGCGTCCGCACGCTGTGAAGCTCCCTGGCGCGCCCCTGCTTTCCCAAGTCGCGCCCCTCTTTCTCTCTCTGGTCTCTGTGCCGCGCGTCCTGGAGCTCCCATGCGCTCGGACCGCGCCTCTTCTCGTCTTCCACTTCACCAGATCCCTGCTCGCGTCCATGGACACTGTAGGTCTCCAGCCGCCAGAGTTGCAGCCATGGCTCCCTGTGCTCGGTTTTGGTCGTGCCCCTACACCATTCCTCGCCGGTGACGGCTGCTGCGAGCGCCCTCTCCCTGCTGCTGCTGTTCCCCGACGCGTTCCTGCTCCAGCCATGGTTGCCGCGCCTGCTGCTTCTCCGCGCGCGAGCTCGCTGGCATTGCTCGCCCTCCAGCTCGGCCGACCGCGCTGCTCCCTGCGTGCCCGGCCCCGAGCTCCATGGCTGCTACGCCTCCCCAGCCGAACTTCTTTGCTGCGCGCACGCGGTCTCCTCTCTCCTCCCTCCATCTCTCTCCAGTCGCGCCTTCTCTCTGCTCGTCGCGCCCTGGCTGCGTCGAGCTCCACTTTGGGTCATCGTCTCCGAGCTCGACCCCAAACTGCTATGCGTCCTGTCCTATCTCCCAGTCGAGGTCCCGCCATCCACGCTCTGCCCAGTTGCCCATCTCGGCCTCTGCTCTATCCCTGCTGCTGCACGTGTGCTCGTCGGTGTTCCCAGCTCACCCGGTCAGGAACCACTACGCCGTCACGCGCGAATGACTTTGTCCATATCCTCTGAGCCTTCAGAACGACACAGTTGTCCTCTGAAACTTTGACGTCCAGTCGTGCAGTTTCTAGCTCTTGTGCAACCAGTTTCATTGAAGCACGAAGATCTCTAATAGTTGAATCCTTGGATGATAACAACTGTCCAAGCCGCTGAACTTCATCCTAGGATACTTGCAGCTTGCGACGATGATGGTCTAGGTCTGGCATAGTGAAGCAGTGGCTCCTTTCCAAAATAGTCAAGGAGTTGCTAGCGTCACGATATAACCTGTCCAGATTATCACGAGAGGCTGCAAGTAGGGATGACAATCGGGCGGGTAGAACGCGGATATATGGTTCGCGTATCTATACCCACGAGATAAAACCAAATCCATACCCATACCCATTTACGCTCGTGGGTACGGATCTGTATCCGTACCCGTACCCGCCGGGTATCCGTTATCCAGCGGATATCCGTTACCCGTCCACCCACTAAAATTTCAGCACAATTCCAACAGCATTCTAACAGAAATTTATCACAATTTAACATTCCAACAACCTCGAATAATAATTTTAGCACCAAACAATAATCTCAACATTCCAAATCGAAACACAAATTTACTAGAGGGACAGAGAAGGCCGACTGGATCTGGATGCTGCACCTCAGCCGCTCGGCCTATAGCTTCCGTCAACCGCTCGGCATGTAGCTTCCATCAGGCGTCAGCCGGCCAACACCTCAACAGCTCGGCCTATAGCTTCCGTGATTCCATCAACCAGTCAGCACCTCAACCGCTCAGCACCTCGGCCTACTCGGCAACTCACCCGGCCAACACCACATGGCAACGGAAATGGCCTGGGCCGCTGGGCGTTGGGCGCCTAGCGGAAGGCAGCAACTGCCTGGTCGGACCGCGGAGGTGCGGACAACAACGGCAACGGCCGACGGAAGGCGGGTCGCGGACTCACACTCGCGCCAAACAAGGGCAGCTGGCGCCTGGCGGCTAGGGTTAGGAGGACTTAGGAATTATGTTGGATGCAGGTCACATGAAGGATGCCGGATAGGAGAGGGCGACAAGACTCGAGAGGTTGGGACGCTGGGTCACGGCCCACGGCCCACGGGGTTGGCCGGCTGGCGCATTGGGTGGGAGAATAGGTGATTGGGTCCACATGTCATATGCCCAACGGGTGACGGATATGGATAGCATATATCCATACTCGCGAAATTATTAACCGTGGATACCATATAGTATCCATACCCGTACCCGCGGATATGAAAATCCACCGTATCCGTATCCGACGGGTAAATAACCGCGGTTATTTACCCATATCCGTACCCACTGCCATCCCTAGCTGCAAGTGCTCGTTTCTCCTCCTACGAACAAGAATCAACATTCAGCACCCAGTCAACAATAAGCATGACAAAATCAACCAAGGGAGTTTACCTCATGTGCCATCCTTTCCGTGTTAAGCTAAGCATTGAGGGAAGAGTTCAAAGAGCGCGCAACATCCAAAGAAGTAGAAAATCGGGCCAAGTCGGCTTGACCTTGAGAATACTTCTCCTCAAGGTCAGAGCACCGTTGGGCTAAGTCGGCTTGACTTCGAAGATATTTTTCCTCAAGTTCAGAGCACCGCCGGGCCATATCCGACAATGCAGCTGAAAGGGGATGCATGATTAAAAACAAGTTGATCAACAAAAACAACTAAGGAAGAAGTGAGGTCACTAACCAGCGTTAGATGCCTTCAAGTTAGCAATCTATTTTTGAAGCAGCAATGGGTTCCACTGCATTAGGGACAGAGCTCCCTCTAGGACAATGGCATCACACGACCTTAGCTGGGCAGACATTCCATCAACCAAAGCCTGTGATCGAAGACAGATAAGCATAAGAAAGATAATTTACCAATATGAACAATAAAAGGCAAGTAGTTGACTCACCTGAAGATTGGAGAGGAATGATGGTAGACCCAAGGCAGGGGGAGCTATGTCATGGCTTGACGGGGGAAGATTAGTAGGAACAATTTGAAGGGCATTGTGAGGGGTGATCTCAGCCTCGCTAGCAGATAACAGACTTCTCGCATCTAGCTCGCCGACCTCTAAGGCGACTTGTTTGTTCAAAGCTATGGAAGCATACACCGCAGTCGCCCCATCGGACCAAGGTGGAGACGACCCAACATGGACGTCCATGGAGGTGTGGGAAGGAGAGCCCACCTGAACACCCTCGGGGGCTGGGTTGCAGCTTGCGCTACCCACTAGAGCCGGATCACTACCGGCAACACCCTCGGGGGCTGGGTAACTGCCAGCACCACCCTCGGATGCTGGATCTTCTGTAGTAGCCATCTCTAAGGCTGAGGGCTCCTCCGTCACCTCCATGGGAGTCGGGCAACTTGGGCCAGCATCTTGGCATTGAAGACTGCCCACCAAAGACGACGATGCGCGAGACACCGCTCGGGATACCTCTAGTCCGCCGTCTGGAACATCTGAACAAACGACCATCACGTCATCGGTAGTCGGCTCGGACATCATATCCTCGGGGATGACTTCCTCAAGGGCTTGATCAAAATTTGTTATTGACAGTCCCTGAAGACTGACAAGAGCCGACAAAGCTGGAGAAGGAATATCGCTCCCCCCTCGCTACCTCTATAATGTCGGCTGTTCTTACGGATCAGCGGGACTTATTCTTCTTCTTCCTATTCGTCTTCATCGAATATGAAGACAACAGCTTGTGCACGATCACTACCCTCGGCGTCAACTTTAGGAAGGGCATCTGCCAGTATCTCATCTGGAACCGGAGCAGAAGGACCTACGCCTTGGTCCAAGCATGACAGTCGCCGAAGCCGCCTCTTCTTCTTTTCCCCAACAGGTGCAGTCGGGCGGCTAACTCGGCGTGGACGCTTTGGGCGAGCACCTTTAGGCTTCCGAGCCTTCACCACCTCACCAAGTTCTTGCCCATCTGTGATAGCCATTGGCTCGGCATGGGTTGAGTCGGACGATTCCCTAGCCAGTAAACTAAGCACAACATATATCTCCGTGTCGTCAGTGCTAGTAGACATCTCAAAGTGAGTCTACCTCTCATCCTCAGGAAGGCTCTGAAGTGGGGCAATCAGGGCCTCAATATCCTCAGAAGAGGGTCGCACTCTAAGACCCAGGCTATCATCATGAGCAGGAGGATTAGACACAAACTCGGAAAATGACCTATGTGGTGGCAGGTTCCAGGCAGAATAGGCAACAGGAGCACCAGCATTTGACACTCTGTCCCTCAGGATCATATCCAGTTGGCTCACCAGATCATCAGTGGGGATTCTCTTGTTTGTAACCCGAGTAGAGTCATTGATGCCACTGTACAGATAAGCTGGGTACGCCCTATCCTTCAAGGCTAAATATTCTTGAAGACGAAATCAGCGACCACAGCTTCAGCAGTCAGACCTCTGTCTTTCAGCAAGCAGACCTCGACAAGCAGTACTTTGGCCTCCGTTATCTCTGAGGGGGTCGGAGATTCTACCCAGCTTGGAGTACGGACATCTGGCTGCCTCCCCGACCGACGGGGTAGGGACTTGTAGTGGTTCTCCACAATGAACCACTCGAGGCGCCACCCCTTGATGCTATCCTTGAGGGGGATGTCGAGGTACTCTGTTTTCCTCCCGCGACGCAGCTCTAGACTTGCGCCACCAACGAGCTGGTGCTGTCCCCTAGCCATCCCGAGCCGACAATGATACAGATACTTCTAGAGGCCGAAATGGGGGAGAATCCTGAGATAGGCCTCACACAAATGAATAAAAATGGAAACTTGCAAGATAGAATTAGGGTTCAAGTGGGTCAAGTTCAGATCGTAGAAATCAAGGAGTCCGCGGAAGAAGGGAGAAACGGGAAGAGCAAGGCCGCAGATAAGAAAAGGAACATAGACGACATACTCATGGGTGTCCTACGTCGGAACAGTGACCCCGCGGCAAATCCGCCAAGAGCAGAGTTCTTTTGGAGGTAAAACCCCAACATCGACAAGGTGAAGAAGATCAGATTCTGAAATAACAAACATATGGTTACCCGCAAATGACAACTGACTGTTGGGGTCGATGGGCGGGATGATTGCCACGGCGGAGCTCTACCTCTTCCATTTTGGCGCCATCGCAATCTCGCCGGCGGAACGAACAGGAGCGGAATCTCAGGAAAACAGAGGAGTGGTTCGAAGCGGAAATGTGAAGTTAGGGCTGAGAAATCAAAAGCACACGTCGACACGAGTATAAATGGGGTTTTCCCGGGTCGGGCGCTATTTCTAAAAAGTGCCAAGTCATCACTCGGGAAAGCGAAACTTCAGACATAACTCAGCGGTTACCTCTAAAACACCAACAGTGTCAAGCACCACTCGGCGGTTACCTCTAAAACGCCGATAGAGTCAGGCACGACTCGGTGTTTACCTCTAAAATGCCGGTGTCATCATCTGTCGCTCGGCGGTTACCTCTAAAACGCGGGCAGAATTGAACACGACTCGGCGATTACCTCTAAAACGCTGGTGTCATCAGCTATCGCTCGGCGATTACCTCTAAAACGCCGGTATCATCAGATATCGCTCGGCGGTTATTTCTAAAAACGCCGGTAGCGTTAGGCGCAAAGACAAACTATCAAGCGATTATAAAGAAAGAGCAGCAAAAAGCAAAAGTTCACTTGGAGCAGCCGAAGTTTCTTCATTAAATAGTGGAAGGGGTTTTCACAAACTCAAAGACTGGCCCATTATGAGTCAGCCCTTTTTCCCTTTTTTACTACATTACATTACTACATTACTCATGTTACACTATACTACTAACTACTACTAAATTATTCCACCACTACTACTGCTACTACTAATTATCTATACTAATATTTAAGCCAGTGGCGCTTTGCCACTGGCCTTGCTGCTGTTGCTGCTGTCGTCCTTGCCGTCGTCGTCGCTCCTGCCGCCGCCGCTGCCTGCACCATCGCTCTTGCCGTCGTCGCCACCTCCACCGCTGTCGTCGCCGTCGTCCGAGGAGACCTCCGACTCATCTAAGCCTTCGAACTCGGCGCGCTCGACAGACAGGATGTACGTCCACACCTCGGCGGCTATCCCCTAGGAATCGTCCGAGTCATCGGACGACGCCGAGGGGGAAGCATAGACAGGCGGTCCCTCGGACTCAGAGTAAAACTCCTCCTCTGAGTACTCGGAGTCACCGAAGTCCTCCGAGGGAGGACTTGGCTCACGCTTCTGCTTGTCGCCGGAGTGACGCGGCGAACCTCGACCTTTCTTGTCCTTGCCCATGGTCAGATGGAAGAGAAGAGGGAGTTGGAAAAGAAGCAACAGATGATCGGAGGATGTGTGAAGAGAACAACGGTGCAAGCAGGCTATTTATAGGAGCTGGAGGCAACTGTTCATCTCCTACCACGCTCACCGAACAGTCGCAAGTATTCAATAAGCAATTCAAACCGCCTGAAAGCAAGTCAGGCAGCAGACGTCGCTTCGCGTAACACGACACCATTTGGACTAAGGTCAACTGCTCGGGCGATATGATTACGCCCCACGGTCACATCAAGTTACTACTCTAGGACAGCGTGCTAAACACTTTGCGTACCAAGACGTCCCTTGGTCACACCTACTGGGGGGGACGACCAGGAATTTTTAATAGATTTTCTGAACAAGTCACATCCATACAGTGTACGCAATGAATGTATTGAGACAGAAAGAAGATATTGAGACAGAAGGAAGAGATTGATAGAGATAAAAGAAAATCCAAATATAGCTACTGAACTGCAAGTCTAGTCAGCAGAAGCATTGAAGCATAGAGCGAAGTGAAGACCAGCCAAGAGCCATCTACCAGACGTCCAATCTGTCACCGATCAAATAAATTTCAAACCTAACAAGGCATGGGCAGACCATGTTGTTTGAACTCACAAAAGCATGAAATGAAGATAAAATGTTGATTTCTAAAGCATGAGAGGAAGATAAAATTCTGATTTCTAAAGCATGAGACGAAGATAAAATGCTGATTTCTAAAGCATGAGATGAAGATAAAAGCGCTGATCTTTAAAGCATAAGATGAAGATCTTTGAGTGGATTATTTTCAACAATCCACTCAAAGCTCGGGGGCTACACCCATTGGGTGCGCCCAATAAATCCTTAACTCCAAAAGACAGAATGTTGATCTCTAAAGCATAGGCTGATGACGGAGCATCGGTTTCTGAGGCATGAGATGAAGATCTTTGAATGTACCAAAGAAGGACAACAAAAGATTGTTTTTTACTAAGTCACTCAGAGTTCATAAGCAACGTTCAACAGGTGCACCTTCGGAGCGCCCATCACCAAAGTGAAAATCAAAATCACAAGCTAGACCTAGAATCTTTGGGCTGATTATTTCAAAATCAACTCATAGATTGGGGTCTTGTGGGGGACAGATATCCCCCGGGTCCACTAGAAGGCAAGAAGGCCTCGCTAAAGGCTTTGGGCCTATTGTCTCACAAGGTCGCCCCTTCGTGGGCTAGGGAAGAACTGCTAGCAGAATGGGCCGGCACGGGGAATGAGCAGACTCGGTGTAACACCCTGAATTTGGGGGTATAAAATTTTCATTCTAATATTCACCAAATTCAGGTGTGACCCTCTCCTTTTCTTTGCTTTACTCCTCTTTTTCGTAAAATATTGAGAAGTTATTTTGTATTATATAAATATTAATCATAGTAATGAAAAAACCCTAGGGAGTTATTGTCGTTGCATCACATGCTGGAGCACCTAATTTTGTATGATGTTTTGTGTTGTTGTGTCTCTATTTAAACTCATGAAGCATGTTTAACCTTGAATTTAAGAGCTAGAGCTAAATTCAAATAAAAAGAAGATAATAAAAGGAGAAAAGGAAAAAAGCCCACCCTAGCTTTCCCCCTAGACGGCCTGCTTTCCCCCTCTCCTGGGCTGGCGCGGGCACAGTCTAGTGCCCCCCACGACCCATCGACCACGTGGCCCACACGCTGCTTCCCCCAACCAGCGCTCCCCGGTGGCCCAGTGCCTTCCCCTCCCTATGCCCCAGCGCGGCCCAGAGCGCCCTTCACGCCTGGTGGCCCAGCGCGCGCGCGACCCCCTCCCCTCGGCCCATGGACCACGTCCGCCGCGCCTGGCGGCCCAGCGCCCAGTCACGCCCAACTCTGCGTGTCTAGCCGGCCTGCCCGTGAGCGCTTGTCCAGGCCGCACACCATGCCTCTGTGGCTGCACCGTGGGCCCCATCTGTCATAAGCAACCTCTACGAAACCACCTCTCCGTTGGATCCAATTTCATTCTCCCTGTGCATGCCTAGGAACTGGAGCCTCCCAGCCCCATTCAACCCCCTAGCTTCCTTCCTCTACCTCAAAAACCGTCGAATGCCCCTCCCCTCAACCAGCGTCTTGGTCAGCACCGACGAGCCGCTGGCGAAGCTGCCCCTCCACCGGTCGGAGCTCTCCTGCCCCGCGCATTCCTCCATGGCTGAGGGCACCCCTGCGCATAGACCTCGTGCGCTCCTCGGCCTGTGCCCCACTCCTCGCCTGGCTCGGCGGCCCCCGGCCAGCGCGGCCCGCGGCGTACAGCCGGCGCGGCCAGCGCGGCTCGCCTGCACGGCGGCCAGCCGACGCAGCTCGCCAGCGCGGATGCCTCACCGTGCACACGTCCAACAGCCGCACGCGGGCTCGTCGTCTGCACGCCCGGCACGCTTCGTCGTCCGCCGTCGTCGCAAGGTGAGATCTCATCCACCCACCCCTTTCTTCCTCGTCGTCTGCCGTGTACCCGCCCCGCTGTGCACGATACCGTTCGTCGCGCGCCGTCGATCGCTCGCGCGCCCAAACCAGAGTCGCCCTCGCCACTGTGTCGTCGTGCCCGATCGCCCACGCTCGAGCCGCGCCTTGTGCACGTTGCTGTTGTCTGCACTTGTCTCTGTTGGGTGTCGTCGCCGAGGTGAGAACGCTGTCTACCCCGGTCTACCCCTAGATGTCTACCCCCACCATCTACCCTTGCACGTAGCCCCATCGTCGCCTTGCAGCTGTGTTTGCACGTGTCATCACGCTGTTCGTGCGCCATCAGCACGATGTTCATGCGTGTTGGTCGCGCATGCTTATCGCGCACGTAGTCGTCGTTCATTTGCAGGTTCGTGCACGCGCCGTGCGTCCGGTTCGCACCTTGTTTGCATGCTGTTTCACACGTGCAAATTCACATGCTGTCCGCACACGTCATTGTTCGCGTAAATCACTATTTGTACGCTTTAGTAAAATCATTTCGCTATATCGTTCATGCTAAATAATTGATTACCTGTTTAGTTGTGTATTATTAAAATAACAATTCAATCGAATCTAATTAATGATTTTAATTATGCATTTGTAGGTACCTGTTAGCGTGATTATGATGACTTAAATGTTATATTAATATTTGGCTAATATAAGAACGACATAATTTAGCAGTACTCGTATGTCGTGTTGTTTACACGTGTGGCGCTCGTCGTCGTCGCGTTGTTCGCGTGTTATTCGTGCTGGTTCGCGTGTCGCACGTGCTGTTTCGCGTGTCACACGTCGCTCACGCACGTCGCGCACTGTCCGTGCGCGTAATTAAGCTGTGTCGCTTATAATCGTTCATGTTAATTAATTAATTACTTGTTTAATCCGACAACTATTAGAATAGAAGATTAATCGAAACTAAGTAGTAGTTTTAATCTACATTTAATAAAGGTAGATTAATATAATTATGTCGAATTGGATGTTCCAATTAATACTTGTTTAGTGTAAACGCACTAACCCCTCGACCGTAGCTTCGACTATCGTGGTTCTTTTCCTCGCGTAACCGTAGAGGCGCTCTCTATTTTATATTGCTCGCTTTTATAACATTTTATCTTGTATGGTGTAATGTTCTTATGCATATGTATATGTTTGTTTGCTTGTACCTGTTCGTCTTCGCGTCGCTTTGTGATTAGATCGCGATTCGTTTATGAGCTTTGAGGAATCGACGGTCAAGCTTCGGCGACCAAATGACCCAGCTCTTCGAGTTCTACAAGGCTGAAGATCCTGTGCATCTATTTGGTGAAGGCAAGTGTCCTCTGACCTATTATGTCCCATTTACTTTATAATTCATCAACCCGCATACCATGATCAACCTAAGGATTGACTAGCTTTGTATTTACCTTGTCCTTGATTACATTTTGGGTTATTATGGTTAGCTTCATGCTATTGTTTACTTTAATCAATAAACATGATGTGAACACTTATGATACGATGTTGTCATTATGATTATGATGTTGGACTGGTGATACTTTAGGGGACTCGAGCTGTTTCTCGAGTGCCTCTCCGTAAGGACTGGTTCGTTGAATGACCGCCCGGGAAAACAGTGCAACCATGAGGGTGGAATGGGACGCCCTTAGCCGAATAATTAGAGGAACTGGGGTGTAGTTCGCTTCACCGTTGTGCCATTAATGGGGCTCGATGTATGTGTCTCGCTTTGCCAAGGTTGGTTCGCCCCTTGGGGAGGAGTGCAGTGCATTTAGGAAACCTAACGGGCGACTACAACATCAGGGAATCTTTGTAAAGGCTTCGTAGTGAATCCCTGGCCATTCACCTTGGGAGTGAATAAGGGTCTTGCAAGCCCGGGCTAGAGAGGGAATCACAACTTGTGGGTAAAGTGCGCAACCTCTGCAGAGTGTCATGAAACTGATATATCAACCGTGCTCACGGTTATGAGCGGCCAAGGGAGCTCCATTGATTAGAGATACTTGATCAGAGATGTTTGAATTACAGGTGTTGACGAGGATGATGTTTATGACTATGGTAATGGTAAGTGGTACTCTTTCCGTTTGGAAAGGGTACTTTTGGGTTAACAACTTGGGTTAATACTAAAATCTGGCTCTCTCTACTAGTAATAATAATCTGGCCAATTAAAATCAACTGCTTGACTTAACCCCACATAAAGCTAGTCCACTACAGCCAAACATGACATTTGCTGAGTACGTTGTTGTGTACTCACCCTTGCTTTCACAAAACACCAGGTTGCCTTGGGTGAAATCTATGCTCAGGTAAAGAAGAAGGTGTCGAGGCGGATCTCCAGGAGTTCCAGGACTTCGACGAGTTCGAGGATTAGGCTAGCGACCTCCCCCGGTCAGTTGCCTGTGGTGGGTTGTTTACGTTGGCTACGTTTTGATTATGTGTACTTTGATTTATATTATGTAAATGACTCTAGTCTGTAATAGTATTACTTACTGTTTATTGTAATTCGAAGCATTGTGCTATGATGAGTCATTTATGTAATCGCTGTGTACGTGAATTACTGATCCTGGCACGTACATGGTTCGCATTCGGTTTACCTTCAAAACCGTGTGTGGCATAAGTGGTATCAAAGCCGTGCTGACTGTAGGACCGTTAGCTTAGAGTAGCATTGGCCGTTTTAAGGACTTATTGATTATTACTTCATCTCATCCTTGATTCTACTTCAAAATATTAGTTGCCTCGACTAATTCTATGTTGTGCTCCTATATGCCCCCTTGCCAAAAGTATTTTATTCTTGTATGGTCTATACTTCTCTCAATCTATTAGATCTGATCTCACTCTTGTGCTTGCGACATCTTTGTAGATGCCCCCTGACCATAACTTTCTTGTCTTTTGGATCCCTTCCTCTTTCATCATTAAATTGCTACCATTTTGCAATCTTTATTTCCCTGGTATTGACATGCTCGCATCCCTGGATTCTTTAATACTCTTGTTTCAATACCTACCTCTAATAAAAACTATGCTTCCTATTTAAGCATTTCAGTTTATATGTCCATGATCTTACTGTCTTTTGAGACCCTTTCCTATTCTATTGTTAAGTCGCTATCTTTTGGCAATTTGTACTCTCTTGGTCTTGGTATGCTCGTACCATTGGAATCTTGCATATTCTTATTTTTATATATGCTTACCTTTATATCCCAATATCTGTTTGAGACATTTCAGTTAACATGCCCTTGACCACCCTTGTTTCTTAATGATCCATGAGCGGTCATTCTACTTTGCATATCCTTGATGATCTCGTTATCTCCTTGTAACTCCACTCGGTAATGAATCTTTACTTCAACCCTTCTGTTGGAACCTTACCGATCTTACTCTTGATTGTTTTCTCCACTTTGTCGTTCCGCGAGTCTTGCCTTAACTATATCCTTTGGTATGCTTTTAATTATTATCATATGCACCCTTGACACCTCTATATCCTACATTGATGTTTGTCTCATACCGGCCCTTTAAAATCGCCCCTCTTCCGTCTCATACCTTCTTTCTCTTGGTCGTATCCTCTTCTTTGGCTCGCGAGTTTGTAACCTCATCTTTTGTTGTGCTTTTGTTTCTTATTACCTTTACCCTTCTCATCTCTCAATCTTACCTTGGTGATTACACTATGTTCGTTATCTAAAACCTCCAATCTCCCACCTTAGTTCAAGTGTGGTCTCTTACTTATCTCACCCGTGGTTATATCCTATACTTTACCACTTGCAAGACTTATCTTAACTCTATTCTTGGTTGTACCTAGATTCCTGGTTTTTTATGCACATTTACCTCTTCCTTTATATCCTTGCCTAATATCACCTTTGACCCTTGACCTCTCTCCATATTTACCATGATGTTTACCTATTTTTTTGCCTCACTTATTCCATTTCAATCTGAGAGTGTTGTTTTCCCTATCCCGCTCTTGTTCGTTTCCTTTCCCTTTGTTGCCCTGCAAGTCTTGTCTTACCTTAACTTCATCCTTTGTTGAGCTTTTGTTTGATATCATCCTTACCGTTGTAATATGTAGATCTTGCCTTGATACTTATCTTAGGTCTGCTTGTTGAAATCCCCTCTTTTCTATCTCAATTCGAGAGCTATGTTTTACTTATCTCACCCTTGGCTATATCCTCTTCTTTACCGCGTGTAGGCCTAGACTTAACTTCATTCTTTATTGTATTTGTACCACTTGATCTTCTATGCCTTCATCTTTTCTCTTACACCCTTGTCCATTATCGCCTTTGGCCCTTGCGATATTTATGTCTTCCACCTAAATGCTTACCTTAAACTTATCCTTTAAATCCCCCCTTTCTTTCAACCCAGTTTGAGAGTTGCGAGTTACCTACCTCTCCCTTGATTTCTTTTTCACTTCTTGTCGCCTTACAAGTTTTGTTTCAATTCCATCCTTTGCTATGTGTTTTATTTGCTATCACCATCTCCTTGTCATCCATCGATCTTGCCTTGATACTCATCTTTATTCTGGCTCTTTAAAATCTCCTCTCTTCCACCTCAATTGGAGAGTTGTTGTTTACCTATCTGGCCCTTGGACGTACCTCCTTTTTTTATTTGCAGGTCTTGTCTTAACTCCATCCTTTGTGGTATTTATATTCTTGGTTCTTATGCACATTTACCTCCTCTCCTACATCCTTGTCCATTATCACCTTTAAACCCTCGTGATACCTATGCCCTTGCCACATGCCTACTTTGAACCTACCCTTTAAAGCCTCCTCTTTTTCATTGCTGTTTGAGGATAATGCCTCCTCACCTACTTCACCATTGATTGCTTCCCCTTCTTTAATGCCTCACAAGTTTTGTCTAAAATACATCTTTGGTTGTGTTTGTCTGTTATCACCTTAACCCTTGTCATCCCTTGATCTTTACCATGATGCTTATCTTGCACCTGCATTTTAAAGCCGCCTTTTCCATTTCATTTCAAGAGTGATGCCTTACCCATCCCGCTCTTGTTCGTTCCCTTTTCCTCGGTCACGCTACAAGCCTTGCCTTAACTCGATCTTTTGGTGTGCTTTTGTCGGTTACCTCCCTTACCTTTGTAATATCCAAATCTTTCCATGATGCTTATCTTATGCCTACCTTTTAACTTATCATCTTTCCCATCTCGATTTGAGAATGGTGTTTTACCTATCTTGACCTTGGTTGCATTCTTTCCCTGTTGGTTCTAATCCTTGCTTTAGCCCCATCCTTTATTATGCTCATGCCCCTATCCTACATGTCTTATTATTCCCCTTGCCTTTCAATGGCCTTAGAGTAGTTTCCCCTTTGTAAGAAAAGATCACCATTTAATTAAAAGGAAATTTATAGCAACACGATGTTTGTTGTTGTGTGCTCATGATGTTTGTCCTTCTGCTATGACTGATTTGCTTCTTTGGAATGAGTGTTGATGTATTGTGGCCCTTGGTCCGCAATGACATATGTTTACTAGCTGAGTACCATATATTTAAGTAGTTGGGTTCTCCCCCTGCTCTCTCTAATCTGTCTATATTTAGCTTTTCTCGCTATTCTTTCCTCTTGCACCTGTCCATTTGGCAACCTCCAACTCCTCCAAATCAGTCAAGATCAGAGTCGTCAGCATCTTCACCAAATGCATATCAACACTCCTGTTAAGGGGGTTAGTCGCTAACCCCAATGAAGACAATGCGATCAACATCAACCAACAAGATTAAAGTGGCACAGCGGAAGCGTGTGTGGGTCCTAACCCACAGGTCCAAGAGATCCTCAAGAATTGTATCAATTGGTTGTGAGCACCTGAAGGTCAAGGCAACCAATCCACAAGTTGATCGACAGAGTCAAAGTTGAAACGAAGAAATTTCTAACAACCTATGAACCGACCTTGTCGTTCTTGCTAGCCTCTTCATAAATCTCGAGGGCGAGATTTTGTTAAGGGGGTTAGACTCGGGCCCAGGCGACTAGCCGGATTTAAGCGTTATCCACAGCTCTGATCCGATTCTCCCGCGCCACACCCTTGGACATCGGAACCAAATGAGAATAAGTCGGCAAGATCGTGGGAAGATAGGTTTAGTCGGTTCACTATTACTTAGGTATACATCGTTATCATACACGCATGTAGTGCCCCACGGTCAGATATATAAGGCCTAAGGGGTACCCCATCATTTCCAAGTCATTCATCAACCATCTACTCAGCTTACTAGCTTTCTCCATACCGGGGAATTCCTTTGTAACCCACCACATAAAGATCCATACCAGAAAATAGGGTATTACGCATCTCAAAGCGGCCCGAACCTGTAGAAAATTGCCTACCGTCTTGCGTGCGTCTCGCACGAACCATTGAGTTACAGTCAGCAACACTGTCCTACCCAAAAGCACCTCGAGGGGTAACACCAGGTGCGCGGTTGGACTCTAAACACCGACAGCCTTTGCCTTGCAAGCTCACCACCGTGCGCCCTCTGGCCGTTGTGTCGTACATCTCAATCGCACCCAAGCTGCACCATCCCTCGCCTCGCCGTGCTTCGCCTCCTCGTGGTCAGCCCCATCTAGGTCATGAGGGCAGAAGATCTTGACACTGCTTCATATGTCTATTTTAGATGCTGCTTGCGGGGTAGAGAGTTGTTGTGGTGGATGGTTTTCGCCCTCTCGTCGTGTTCGTAATCATCATCGATCATCGTTGGTTTGAGAGAAATCACCAGGAGGTGTGGAGAAGGAAGCGAAGCTGCACAACACCCGTCTGATGTTCGACGACAAGCCCGAGCCAGGATTTATCAGCATTCGTACGAGTATTGAGTCACGTTTGATGCTGGTGAGCTGATTTATAATTTTTGAAAGTTTATCTGATGATCGGATTAACTAGACTTATTAGTCGTAATAATTCTCGTGTTTAGCAAGTGCGTCGTGTTTGTGTTAGATGTTTACTAAAATACCTCAACACCTCCGGTAACGTAATCATGTGAAATAATTACGTAATATGGTACACCTTAGGTCTAAACTGTAGGATTTTCGAAGAATCTTTTAGAGAACAAATAAGTTAAGTGTGCATAGGTTGGTTCGTCGTCAGTGCTATGATCCGATTAGCCTTGTCCTTATTGATTATGCTGAATTTATTTGCTTAGTAATTTTAGTGCTTTGCCGGTAGGTGCTATCAGCATTTCATGTGAGGAATTTTAGTTGTGCAGTGAAGTCAGTGCTATGCTTTCATAGTCATGATATTCTTTGTTAATGATCAATTAAATGCCCTAGATAAATATCTAGCATTACCAAAATGAGTGAAAGCGAATAATATCGATAAGTTTGTTTCTGTTAGAATTGAATCCAGCTAAGTTAAAATAATGTAGATATGATACTTAGTGTTATGAAGACATTCAGTCTTGATATTCCTCCTTATGTGCATACATGTGCATTATGCATATCATTCAGGTACGTTAAGTGATCACGTGATGCGGAGGACCAGAACTGAGTCGACCACAAGATGCTAGAAAGCGTGAGCTTCTCCGCAAGATGATGCTGATGGACCAACCTGAAGATGGATAAATTGAGCAAGTGCACGACTAAGAGATGATCGCCAAGTGGACGTCATCTAACAAACACTAACCTAGTGTTATTCCAGGCAAGCCCCGGTGCATTTTCCACCTCCTTGCTGTTTTAAAATCTTTATCACCTTATATGATGCATTAGGTGATAGGAGTTGTGTGCTAAACAATTGATGCATTTCCTTCCTTGGAAAATTGATTACCCTTCCTTGATACCCTTTTATGAAAAGAATTTTATGATGCTTAGCCTTGCTCTAGAAAAACAAAATGTTTTGTTTTAAAACAAAAGTGATGCTTCACGGTGGATGGGAAGTTTTACAAAAGAAAATACTTATGATGGTGAATCCATCAAATGCCTTGATGGGTCCAACATCTGAAAAGATATACCTCTGCCAGGTACCAAACTTTGGGTTTAAATAATAAAGCTGAGATGGGGTGGGTGACTTGCACGAGAAGGAAGTCTCGGTGTAGTGTCTCCATCTGAGTCAATTAAGGACCGTGTCGATGTGGGCCTGCTGACCGAGGACCCTTTAACTGGTCACATGCCTCGTCATGGGTAAGCTTTGCCTCGGGCAGACCAATACCAGAAAGGCCAACACATAATGGGAGTGGAGAGATGGCGAGAGTACCGTGTACTACCCTCCATGGCAAGAGGCTGGACGGTGGTGTATCTGTGCTCTCGATTGGTGTGAACCCGGTCTAGTCTTGAGAAACCCGGTGGCGAGTTGACATATGCAAGGGTTAAGTGCTACATATGTCGTGTGATTGGAGATCCCTAGCTGGGTATTAATCGATTCGGATCGCTGTTACTTCTCGGATATGAAGACTTGGTCACTAACTTACACGTAGCAATCCAGTGAACTAATGGGATGATAAAAGACGGATAGTGTAGGCCAAGTGCTTGAACTAGGATAGAAAGAACTGTAGATGCAGGTAACTTTACTTAACTTGATAAGTAAAAATGGATTTTAAGGATCCACTCATAGTAAGCTTTTCTGCAAACAGAGTCTTTGATTCTTGATAAGCTTTACCTTGATTCCCAAAAAGCCAGCATATCCTTGAGTCTTTTTCTTTAGACGGGTAAGACTTGCGAAAGTACACTTCATACTCAGGGTTTTCGAACTCATGTTGTTGCAGGTACTAGATTTGTGCTGATGTGGATGGTGTTAAGCGCCGGTGGGCACGACCTTCTTATAAGTCTAAGTAGCTCTTCTATACTTCTTATTGAGGATTGTCATTGAGGTAGCATATATTTCAAACTTATAAATAATTTATACATTTCAAAGTTTATTTCTTTGAATCACTTTGTAACCACTCCGATAAACATAATGTAAATTTGTTGTAACTTGTAACTTATGTAATAAAGAAATTCCGCTACAAAATGTTGGTGTGTGATTTGTGTTTACTTAATCTTGCGATCTTGGTTGTAAGTGGTTTATCCGGTGTCCTTAGGGGCACTCGGATGGATCCTGTTAAGTTATCTGGTGAGCATGCATAGCCGTCTGAGGTCTTTAAGACAAGGACATGTGCATGTGGGCCCAATAACTTGGGAGGTTCTGCCACAAAAGAGACCCCTGATTTCCTAGAAATCAACCTGCCATCCTATTTTCTTGCGCCTGAGCTCCTGCTTTCTTGCAGAGAGACCCCTAGACTTTATTTTAATCACAAAAATGGGTATAAATTATGGTTTTTGAATTCTAAAACTTCCAAAATTCATAACTTTGTCATATGAACTCCAAATTGGGTGGTTCAAATAGCAAAATGTGCATTATAATATTTTCTATATGTTTAAATTATGTTCATCCACTGTGTCCATGTTTCAATTTTATGGTTGGTCTCTAGGTTAGAATAAGGCTATGGGAATTTCACTAGAAAGGAAATAAAGATAAAACCCTAAGTAATATTCAAGTGCCTAACTTTGTAGACCTAACCTCATTTAATGTATGACCCCATCCCTGGAATAAGTTTATTTAAGTAAGTAATTTACTGAGATAGACTTAGTTAGAGGACAATATACACTAGGCATAGTGATCTACCCCCAAAACCTATAATGCACCTATGCGTCTTTACCTTTTTATTGAAATTGTGTTCACACTGTTGCATATGTTTGGTGTACTGTTTTTTTGTTATTCCCCAAGTGTGTTGAATGAATGATTTCTTTGCGTAGACAACGAGCAGTCTGTGGTCCTCGAGTGTGTTGCAGGAGACTTCCCTGAGCAGCAACCTGGTGAAGGCAAGTGTCGTCTGACCCATTATGTCCTACTTACTTTATAATTCATTGTCCCGCATACCATGAACAACATAAGGATTGACTAGTGTTCTGTTTTTCCTGTCCTTGGTTATCCTTTGAGAATTGGTTACTATGATTAGCACCCTGCTATTGCTTTACTTTAATCAATGAACAAGATGAGAATATTTATGAAACAATGATGTTATTCTGGATATGATGATGAACTTGTGATACTTTAGGGGACTCAGCATGTTTCCCAAGTGCCTCTCCGTAAGGGCCTATTCGTTAGATGACCACTCAGGAAAACAGTACAACCATGAGGGTGGTATGGGACACCCTTAGCTGATTAATTAGAGGAACTTGAGGTGTAGTTGGCTTCACCGTCGTGCCGTCAATGGGGTACATGCACAATACTTGCTCTGCCGAGGTTGGGTGTCGAGGTTCTTTCGTGTTGCTTTTGTTAGTCACCCTTCATGTGGGGAGAGGTACTTTGTTTATCAAACCAGAGAAACCTAACGGGCGGCTACGACCTCTAGGGAATCTTTGTAAAGGCTACGTAGTGAAACCTTGCCGACTCATCTTGGTAGTGTTTGAGGGTTTGATCGACCCGAGGCAAAAAAGGGTAACGACTCGTGTGTAAAGTCTGCAACCTTTGCAGAGTGTTAGAAACTGGTATATCAATCAGGCTCACGGTTATGAGTAGCCTTGGTAGCTCCTTTGATTAGAGTTACTCTGAATACCTTTATGATGATGTTCAATGATGATGGTTATATATCTGATATTTGGTATTTCCTCTTGAAGGGAGTACTATCTCGGTTAATAACTTGGGATTATTGCTAAAACTTGGTTCTCTACTAGTAATAAATATCTGACCAACTAAAAGCAACTGCTTTAAACTTAACCCCACATACAGCTAGTCCACTTTAGCCAAACAGGACGTTTGCTGAGTACGTTGATGTGTACTCACCCTTGCTTAAAAACACCAAACCCCAGGTTGTCCCCATTGCAACCAGTGCTCAGGAGAAGATGAAGGCAGCATGGAGGACATTCAGGAGTTTCAGGACTACGACGAGTTCTAGAATAGATTAGTGGCAAACCCCCAGTCAGGTGCCTGTGAAGGCCTTATCTTACTACCTGTACTTATTTCCGCTATTATTTTGAGCAATATTTAATGATGTCCAATTATGTTATCGCTGTGTAGAATTTCTGTTTCTGGCACGTACATGGTTCGCATTAGGTTTGCCTTCCAAAACCGGGTGTGACACGTATGTGAGCTCACTCTTGCTAAACTCACGCCAGGTCAAGAACAAGTACTGCAAGATGAGGAGCATGAAGGAAGCTACGATGAGTTCATGAGAGGTCTAGGCCGTCGTCTCCGAGTCAACTATAGTTGCGGAGGATCGTTGTCGTCATATGATGTAATTATTAGTTATTTTCTACAAAACCCCTATTATGTAATAAAGATATGACATTGATTTCTGTACCACGAGCCATCATATGTGTGAGACTTGATCCTAGCACACATTTGATTTGCACTTGGGTTTGTCCTTAAATCTGAGTGTGACACATTTCTACATGTTTTAGTGATTAAGTGTCCAACACACCACCTTGGACTAACTAGTTTGATATGAGTATGAGCACAGAATCAATTGAAGGCAAATCGAAGGAACTAAGTCCAAATGAGATAACTGTAGTATAAAAAGTGCAACTTGTGGTAAAACAATAAGAAAGTGAGGTTAGAAAGTTTGAATAAGTTGCATATGCCTAATAATATGTTTCTAGCACTCACTTTTGATCTCTAACTCCTTTTGTAGCAAAAAGTGCATTTTGTACTTGGTTTGAGCCATATTGCAAATCATGTAGAATCTATGGCAAAGAGGTGAGTTTCCCACACTTAGTCAATCTGATTATGTGCTAACTATGTTTGTCTAAGTTATAGGGAAGCTCTAAAAAATAGCCGAAAAAGATTAGAGAACTTAGGCTCAAAAGAGCCTAAGTTGTGCTGTTCTAAGCCTCACCGGACCGGGTCCGTGAGGGGCCTGACTTAGCTATTGGGCAGACTGGTGTACTGGACCGAGTCCATTTGCACTGGACCATCTATACGGCTGAACTCGGCGGTCTCAGGATTTTAATTATAAAAACAACCTGTCTGTCACTGTTCATGGTCTAGTGGCGTGCCGGACCACCCTCCAATGACTACTTTATGGGTGAGCATGCGAGCCAATGGCTAACTAATATGGCGCCCGATCTAGTGCTCGCCAAAGAAGGAAGGTGCCCAATCAGATCCTGAATTCGGGGCACGTGGACCCGCTCCGGTGCGCCCGCACTCAGCCAATTTTTTGCATGTTTTTGCAAGGAAGGAGCAACGGCTACACGCACTTTTGGGGCTATAAAAGGACCCCCATGGTGACCTCCTTCAACACCTAAGCACTCCAAGAGCATACACAACTCCAACACTCTACCACAACGTTGTTTAGTGATACTAGTGAGATCCGAGCACTGTTTTGAGTCGTTTTCTTGTGACACTTGATCTTCTTTCTAGCGTTGTTTCGTCGTTTTTTCTCTTGTGTGTGTACTCTAACCCTATCTTGTACTCAAGATTATAACTCGGATTTGTGTACAAGAGACTCCAATTTATAGAGATTTCTTGCGAAAGGGAACCATATTGATAAGGAAGACTGTGGCACTGAAGTTTTGATCTTTGGATCACTTGAGAGGGGTTGAGTGCAACCCTTGCCCATTGGGACATGACAAAGTGGATGTAGGCAAGCATTTTAGGCTTGGCCGAACCACGAGATAAACTCATTTTTGTCTCTTTGTTCATTTACTTTCTTGCAATTTTATCTCTTCCTAAATTCTTAAAGTTGACTTGTGATATTGCTCTTAGTTCAATTTACATCTTGAAAGAGCAATAAATGATGAAGGGGATGTGATATCGTAGCCCCTGGGATGGGATATCCTGGGCCAAGGCTTAATAGAATTAATAAAGTATCCATAACAACAAGGTGCATCTTCTTTTTTGGAAGTCTATCTCGAAAGAACCTCTAGGTTAAGCGTGCTTGGCTTGGAGCAATTTGGGATGGGTGACCGACCGAGAAGTTTTTCTCGGGTGTTCGCGTTGGTCTGTGGGGACAATATATGATCCTAGTGAGCTGCCAGGAGTAAGTACCACCGGTCTAGGGATTGAACGAGGTGTTACAAGGGACTTTTCTCTCTTCTCTCTACTCAAACTTGTTTAGTTTGCACTAACTCTCACTTTTAGATCAAGTTTGTGTTTTAATGTTGATTTTTGCAGGATCACCTATTCACCCCCTCTAGGTGCTCTTAGGTTTTATCACATACATGTCCTCATCTAGATTCCCATTTAGGAACGTTGTTTTGACATCCATCTATCAAATCTCATAATCAAAATATGTGGCAATAGCTAGAATAATCTGAATGGATTTAAGTATCGCTACTAGGGAGAATGTTTCGTTATAGTCAACTCCTTGAACTTGTTAAAAATTCTTTGTAACAAGTCAAGCCTTATAGATGTGAACATTTCCATCCATGTCTTTCTTCTTCTTATATATTTAGTTGCGCTCTATGGATCTGACACCATCAGGCGGGTCAACCAAATTCCAAATTTGATTGTCTCCCATGGAACCTATCTTGCATCTCATGGCGACTTACCATTTCTTGGAATCTAGGTCCATCATCGCTTTGACATATGTTATGAGTTCATCGTTGTCAAACAATAGCACTTCCCCATTGTCTTGCAATAGCACTTCTCCTCATGCCTCATGAAGCCTTACTGACCTTCGTGGTTGTGGTGGTGATTATCTTGCCATAGATGTCTCAACTTGTTCTGCTACATTAGCATCACTTACTAAATCTTGTCCCATTGACTCATCCTGAACTTCTTTATGGTACAACTTTTGTTTACTTTTCTTTCTTTTGAGGAACTCTTTCTCTAATACAACATGGTTCCGGGTGACAAAAACTTTGCCCTCTAACCAATGGTAAAAGTAATATCACAAAGTTTCCTTTGAATATCCCACGAACATGCACTTGTCCAATTTTGGACTAAGTTTATCTGACTAAGGTTGCTTGACGACATCCTCACAACCCCAAATTTTTAGAAAAGACAAACTAGGAGCCTTGTCAGTCCACATCTCATATGGTGTCTTAGCTACGGACTTCGATGGTACCCTATTTAGTGTGAAAGATGTTGTTTAAGAGCGTACCCCAAAACAACAAAGGTAGGTCTGACTGGCTCATCATTGATCGAACCATATCCAATAATGTCCGATTACATCACTCAGACACACCATTCCTCTGAGGCATTCTAGGAGGTATTTGTTGCAGAACAATTCCATAACTTTTTAGATGATTGCTAAACTCATGGCTCAAATATTCAACTCCACGATCATAACGCAGTGCTTCATTTTCTTGCCACAATGATTCTCCACTTCATTCTAAAACTCTTTGAACTTTTCTAAAGATTTAAACTTATGTTTCATTAAGTAGACATAACCGTATCTACTAAAATCATCAGTGAAAGTTATGAAGTATTGGAATCCTCCCCTAGCTGTCGTACTCATTAGTCCGCACACATCAGTATGTATGAGTTCCAACAAATCTAATGCCCTCTCTAGTAAAATTATGAAGGGTTCCTTGGTCATCTTGTAAAGTACGCTTGCTTCACATGTCTCGTATGATTCAAAATTAGATGAAGTTAAAAGCCCATTAGAATGAAGCTTCTTCATGTGCTTCTCACAAATATGACCCAAGCGATAGTGCCACGTGTTGGTAGTACTGAAATCATTAGACCGAGGCCTTTTAGCACTTATATTATATACATGTGAATCGTCAAGATTTAAAATGAATAACCGATTCATAATGGATGCAAAAGCCATAAACATACAATCCTTAGATATCACATAACCATTGTTTTCACTCTTAAATGAATAACGATCCTTCATCAAACATGAAGGGGATAAAATGTTTTGAACCCGTACTAGGAACTAGATAATAATTATTTAACTCCATAATAAATCATGACTAGAGGTGGAGTTGCATTGTCCCGACGGTCAACGCAACGACTGTTGCATTATTAGCTATGCGGAAATCAAATTATCCTCTTTTCACGCTTCTACTTCTTATCATTCCCTGCATCCACTACAACAAACTTGTTAATCTATGACGCTCAATCCATGACAGATACCTGCAAATCGTCATAGATAACCATTGAAATCGTCACAGATGAGCATCTGTGACGGTTATCTATGACGATTTGCAGGTATCGTCACGGATTGAGCATCATAGATTAACAAGTTTGTTGTAGTGATCGAATTTCAAATATTGGCAACTGATTTGGTATCAAATACCCAAGAATTAATATAAGAATCAACAAGAAAAATGTTTATAATGTGAATAGCATATGTACCTACTGTGGGAGTACCCTTATTGCCATGATCCTTAATAGAGGCTAAGTACTACTTGAAATTCCTCTTCCAGTGACTAAGTTCTTTCCAATAAAAACACTCAACATCTGCAGCTAGTTCAGCCTTGGGTTTTGGTTTGGCTTGGAGATTGTATCTTTAGCCTTACCCTTCTTCTAAGATTTACCCTTCTTATTAAAGTTGGATTTGTTTTGGATTGCCATCACATGGATGCTGCTGCCTGCGCTTTTCTTTATATCACCCTCTGATGTTTTTGCATGCCACACAACTCATTGAGGCCCTTCTTTGCTCCATGCATATGGTAGTTCAAGATGAAGTTTCTATAGCTGGGCAGAAAAGATACCAAAATAAAATCATTGGCCAACTCTTGGCCTAGTGGAAAGCCTAGCTTCTCCAACCTCTTAGTGTAACTAACCATTTTGATCACATGTGGCCCAACTGTTGTGCCTTCTGCTAGCTTGCATTCCATAAAGGCTTTGGAAACATTGAACTTTTTAGTCCTAGTCTAAGTCTTGAACATATTTTTGAGCGCCACAGTCATATCGTACGCCTCATGGTTTGTCTCAAAGTATATCTGTAGCTCGGGCGCCATGCAAGCAAGCATAAGGCAACTCACTTCAAGATTAGCATCCATTGCTTTTTTGTAAGCGTTCTTAATAACAACAGTTGCATCTTCAGCAGGTTCCTCTAGAAGTGGGGTGTCTAGAACTTCTTCCTTTTTCTCAACCCTGAGAACAATTCTCAGGTTACGGATCCAATCTGTATAGTTTGTTCCATTCAGCTTATCTTTTTCAAGAATTTATCACAAATTAAATGATTGGTTGCTATGTGTCATTTATCTACAACAAACTACTGCAAAATACTAAGACAAAAATATCCATGATAGAGTAAATCATATTAAACATTTGATAGAATCTACTCCCACTAAAATCAATATCCCTCAATTGATACTTAGTGATTCAGAACCCACAACTAACAAGTCTACTAGTGAGCTTTAGCATCACCGCTAGAAGACAAGGGAGATCGGTAAGCAACTCGTTGCTAATAATATCATATATGGCTTCTGTTGTTGGGTGACATATCTATGTCTTGGCTCCAACCTTATGCCCCAAAGTCGTTGAACATTAAGCCAACTTTGTTTAAGTTAACCAACCCTTATGCGGTAAGTATCCGATACAAACCTATCTAGTCAAGGAGAACTAACTAGTGGTACCCTAATTTCATAGACCCACCACCAATTGTACAAGACTCATGATAGTGCAAGGTTTGGGGAGTCATCTAAGCTTAAACATTTATGAGGGATCATGCTACTTCACGCAAGAACAACATTTGCATGAACAGGTAGAACATTAAGAATGACATTCACACAACAATTGTGATTCATTATGGCTTGCTGTTACATGGTGATCTCTATCTCCAATAATTTGTCCATCATGTTGATATCCATCTCCATGATGTAGGTATGTCATCCTTCAAGTGATGAGTTCTTCATGAGCTAACTAATGTATGCTAGTAAACAAATTACATGTATGCGTTAGATCATCACATGTTGACATGCAGATCATTACATCAGATTTGACTATGCATATGGTTCCAGCCATATTGACATGTTCATGACATGTAGGCCATGAATAAATTGCATGCATGCACCATATACACATAATAGCCATACCGGTCACAATAGAAATCCTAAAAAAACAAGTTAGGTGTTCTGACGTCTAAACTTAAACCTCTCGAAACCCAAATTTGGAGGTGAATTTGGGAAATATAATTTCGCTTGATGCGGCAAAGCCACAAAAATTCATGTGTAACTTTTTTTTGTAGATCAATTTGTGTATAGAACTCTCCTCAATCCAAATTTCTTACAAAAAGTTATGATCGTTTTATGGTAAGACATCATCACAACGATAAACCTGAATCGGTAGTATATCCAATATACTACTGCACATCAAATGCTTGCGGCGTATGAAACTGGGTTTTTATTTGACCAATCACATTGATCTAATCTTGCTTCAACTAGTATTATGTGTATCACTTAACTCTGATGGTGGAATACCGACTAGTAGGAGTAGTTCGTTACATGACCATTGCATCAAGAACAACGAAAACCATTCACAGATCATCCAGAAATCACGCATATCCCTATATGTACACGTCCCGAACCTAAAACTTAATAGCTATGGCTTTGTTAGTTCATGTGCACCATATGTGCACCAAAGTCTCATGTGCACTGAATATGTTCCCATAATTCAAACACTTCTTATTTGTAGCTATAGAAGATTTTCTTATACTAACATTGTCTTGTGTCATTGTATTTCAACTTTCACGCCTATGACATCCCTTCCTATAGACATGGAGATTTTAGATACGATAATTACTTCTTCGGATGTCATAGAAGATATATCGAGTGATCCAGACGACATGAAATATGATCTCTAGTTTATGTATCGTGTGTGTTTAAGACTCATATATTATGTGGTTAAAACTTCAGTGAACATGTATGATCATTTATGTATGGACTATATATTATATATTTGTGTGATTAAGACTTGTATGTGGATGTGAATGAACAATCGTGTTTTAAGACTTATGTATTGTGTGTTAAACTTTATGAGTGGACAATCGTGTTTTCCGATTACAGTTACCTTTTCTCGATCGATTCCGAGCTATTTTGATCAGATTTATCCATTTTGGATATAGTGGAATTTATCGATCGTTATCCATTTCCGACTTTCCTGTTTTCCGAGTATGACCAAAGAAAAAATTACAAAGGTGAAACGGTGAGAGAGTTTTTCTGACCGTTACCGACCGTTTACATCCTTACCCATGATCGTATAGGACTGGATCCTCAAAAATAAATGCCTCATGAATGTGATAGTATGGGAGGCATGCACGACCATTATTTTACACGCAGAGTCGCAATCTTGCACCGGCGCGAGCTTGGGCGCACGCCAGCCCTGCCTAGGAACTCGGTCTACCACTAGCGATAGATGGTGGCTCGTCGGCGTTGGTTACGCTAGACGATTGAGGTATCGGTTGGGGCTCAATTATTCCACCAAGCTATTAGAGACCATGGCAAACTCTCTAGGCACGAAATGGGAGCAAGGAGGTGACCGAGAGGGCACGAATGGCAGCGAGGGGTGCTCGCCATGGCCATGAGAACTCTGGTGAGCAATTTAGGTCTAACTCGTGCGCGTTTGGACGAGTGAACGAGTTTGCACGTTCTATTACCTCCTAGCGCACCTCCTGGTGTTGAGCAGCAGCCGAGTACGCGCATAAGAACTCGGTCGACGATGGCGAGGGTACGACAAGTTCGAGTTGCCATGGTATGGGTCTTATACGGTGGTAGAGCTCCGATGGAGGGTTATCGTGGACTCCTCGAGCTCTAGCGAGCCGGTGGGGAGGTCGTGGATGCTCCGGTGTGGGTGGAACATCCTTTGAAGCTCCTGAATGGTGGTGAGGACACGAGTGGCGAGGGGAGAGGGATCTGGTGGCTGAGAGCTCGACATGGGGTGAGCAGAGCGTGCTGGGGTTGGGTTGTATAGGGGCACACCATTGGTTGGAGGGGAGAGGACATCGGCATGAGCAGATTGGTCGTTCACCGATTGAATGTCGACAGACTCACTTAGGGTAATGGTGTGGGCATCCAGGGAGGAAAGGCTAGAGTGAATGCCCACTTTATTCGTTGTTGAGTGACGAGTGTAGGGGCGGCGTTATGGCCTCGCAGAGGCGAGATCGACAGTGGAGGTGCCGTTTAACAGTGAACATGGGCGAGAGGTCGGGGATGACACATGGGCTCTGCACATCGAAGAGAGAAAGGTGTGTGTGCGTGGGAGTGGGCGAGTGGCTGACTAGCCGGTTCTACGAGCGGGTGTGGGCGCGAGCGTGGGCGAGTGCGCTGACAGGTCGTTCCCACCTGTCAGGGAGTGTGGGCATGGGCACAACCTTGGGCACAAGCTAGGCTGAAAAAGCCTGTTGGTTGCCCGGTCAAATCAAATGAACTTCAAATCACTTCAAAAAAAATAAAAAAATAGAAATATTGAGAGGAACAATTCGGTGAAGTTTGGGATAATTTCTTATTCGGGATTTTTATACAAAAATATTTTTCTCCCTTTCTCTTATTAGGGTAAAATAGATAAAAATTAAGTTAAAAGGAGAAATTCAAGTTCTTCGCAAGATTTGGAACATATTCTTTGGGAACTCAAGGAAAACTTATATCATGCAAAAGTAAGGTGTTACATTTGAGTAGATTTGAACCTTTTTGAAAATCCCCATTTCATTTGGTAATTTTTTATCTATTTTCATATGCTTAACCTTTTAAAGTTTAAACTCCTGAAACACTCTTGAATTCTCTATCTTGCTGCTTGTAAAGTTTCATATCGCAGATGTGCGACATTATTGGCCCCAACACTAACGGGCTAAAACTGCGGCACTGTCACTATGCTCAGAAAAGTCCCTGCCCTGCTTACAGAAGTCATCATTTTGCCTCTTTTCGAACTTTTTAGTATCTGTTGGTATCGGTAGCTTAATATTCTCCACAAGAACTTCAGGGCATTCAACCTTTGATTGAAGTGTTTCTTTATTTCAGACAATTTGCGAAGTTTTGGTGTATTTAAGATTTAGGCTGAATTTTTGAAAATCAAGCAAAGGTTGATCAAGCGTAAATATTTTATTAGCTATCATTCACTCATGAATCCTTCAAGATGATCATTTTGCCATACTAAGGCTATCCTGCCTATCTCACCTCTTATTTCAAACTTAGCCTATCTACAATGCAAAACAATGTTTTGCAGAACCATATGCTGCTAGACAAGGCCTGACAAAGCAATTAGGTCCCTTTCGCTATACTATACACAACCTTCCTTTACACTCGGATGCTACTACAAGCTTCCTTAATAATTGATCAATGGAAGTCTGGTTGCCCGGTTGAGGTCAGGCACCGGTGCCACATCCGACTGTTTGGATCAATAAACCTCGTGGATTTGATCACTTCCGGTATCGGCAAGTACACATTGTGTGTGTTGCACACCCCGGTTGTGATGCCGCTAAAACCCGCAAAGGCACCATGAACCTGTAGGGTTTACACAGAACAACAAACGGTTAGGCATGAAAACTAAAGGATTTTGTCAAGAGGCAGAGATGCAGCAAGGAGAAATGATGTCTTACAGCATTCTGACCAAGCACGGTGCACAGGATGGCATCGGATGCATTGGCTCGCACAGCGCGGAGCATGTATGTTGGATCAATATACTTGACATCAGAATGGACTCCTATGTCCTTAAAATGGGACTTGATCTGTGGCATGTCATGACCAAATTAAAATAAGGTTCATCACCCGTAAAACCAACACAGGTAGAGCCATTTCAACCAGTGCCTCATGCCCATTACAGTGGCTGAAGATAAAAATAGACTAACCTTCTGCTGAAGGTGCACACCAATGTCACTAAGAACCATGTTCCCTGATGCATCAGTTGCATTTGACTTTTGAAAGTATTCCTGAAAATGCATCAGAACATTAATTCTTGAACAATTTGTATAACCAAACCTATAGAAAAGAATATTATATCTTTTAATGCAACAGGATCTAACCTGTCCTGCTCCTTCAGCAACGCAAACCAGAGCAAATCCCTTGGTCTCTATCAGGTGTTCGAGATGTCGAAGAACTCCATTCGGTCCATCAACAGTGAATGGTACCTTCATTTTGGTTACCAAATATTTAAATTAACCAGTGTGGCACATGGGGATGGGTAGACAATAGAAGAGTTCGGGCATGTTCAGATTGCAGCCTAAGGTTGCCACAACTAAGCTTACAGTGTTTGGTTGCTGCACAACTTAACTAGCCTATCTGGATCCAGGGAGCTAACAGTCGGCCCTTAGTTTTGGATGCCAATAAGTGGGCTAAACATGAGCAAATTTTTAGTTAATAAGAGCTAATCAGGATTAATTGGTGGGTAGAACCCATTGGCCTTTATCAGCCCATATTTAGCCTATTATCACAAGATGATATTTAGCCTATTATCACAAGATGGGCCAATTTTTAGCCTTGGGGTCAAAACAGGGCCTTAGTAATTTGGTGCACCAGTCACGAACTCAACCAAACATTCTCGTCATACCTCAGGTATCAGACAGATATCTACTTGGCCACTTGACAGGGAGGCATGCATTGTGATGAAGCCGCTGCTTCTTCCCATCAGCTTGACCAGTCCAATGCCATGAAATGCAGAATGTGCCTAAAGTCCAATAAAATGTTAACAACAGGCACTCTGTGCATATGTTTAATAGTCCATCCATCCCAAAAAGAATGTCACTATGAGGTTCTCGCTGGTCAAAATTTCTTAAGTTTTGACTAGGTTAATACAAATATTAACAATATCTAAATCTCCAAAAAAAAGTTCATCATGAAGACATATTTAGAGATTCATCTCATAATACTAATTATGCACTATAAATATTAATATTTTCTTTTATATATGTAGTCAAATTTGAAAACGTTTAACTTCTTGGGAAATGAGAATGACACTCTTTATGGGACAGAGGGAGTAAGATTTATATGTGCTTCATAGACTAAGATGTTGCTGAAGCAATCACCTCAATGTATGCAGAGTTGATAGCTCTTTGTGCAGCTTCCACTGCAGTATCAAATCCAAAGGTCTTGTCCATCAGTAATATGTCATTGTCAATAGTTTTGGGGACACATACAATCGATACTTGCAGTTTTCTCTTGCGGCACTGCATTAAGAATTTGGGGTATTAGTAGTCACGGAAGTATGAGTCCCCACTCATGCTATATTTATCCGAAACAACAAATTCTTAATGCTATATGAGAGGAATTCAGATAAGCTACCTATTCATTACAATGAACGTTCGATTCAACATACCTCATCATGTATAGCATTAGCTCCAGCATGTGTTCCATTTCCACCAAGCACAAATAGCATATCAAGCCTCCTAGCCTGAATGTGCATTGTCGAAATTAAGTTGACGAATCTTTCAGTTAGTAATTATTGTAGACATATTTTCCAAAGTAACAGAAGGAAATACACTTGCCTGAATACTGTCAACAATGTCTGAAATGTTTGCACCACCGCGAGAGACTCCTAAGAAGCTACCACCAGCAAGATTGATATTTTGGACTACATGCCTAGAAAGCTGAATGAAGGAAAAAGAGTAAGTCCCTTCAACAGGTCTATCAACGTTTCCAGATTATAATGAAGTAGAAAAGAATCTTACTGGCACTTCTGATAAGTGATCCTCAAAAAATCCACGGAATCCATGCTGTATCCCAACAATGTTTTTCACCCCATATTTTTCAAGTGTAAGCACAATCTACAAGAGCACAAAATTGGTCAAATTCAAAGCTTAGAATGTTGTTCTCTAAATGCAATTTTAAGAAATTGGGTTCTAAACAATACAAGTTCCACACCAGTTCTAACCTACCTGCCGAATGACATCATTGAGACCTGGGCAGAGCCCACCACACGACACAATCCCAGCCTTCACATATTGAGGCTCAAAATATATTTGTTTGCGTGGACCAGCACGGTGCACCCTGGAAATGATAATCAGTTAGGTTAGGGAAATCAAAATGATTTCTATACTACAAAATTTGAATTCATGCAGTGGCACCACCATTGTTCAACCCAGCTACAATCAGGGTCAATGCAGTCAGCTCCAGCAGAAGTTGGTGAGGCAAACTTAATAACCTGAAGAAGCAATAAGTTTGTAAGGGTAATTTCTAATCCACCAATTGTTGTTTAGCAGACTAAACAAGTGAGCTTGCACACTTGACTATTTCCTATAAACTGAAAATGGCCTTTTTCTATTGAGAAGCCGTTCACGTTAAGTAGTATCACAAGCATCACTCAGCAAGATTGATCCAACATGGCCAAAAATCATCTTTTTCTGTGTTTTTTACATAGAGATCAAAACACTTGAAGATCAAGTCATAAATATATATTCACCGTATATTTATCTCCCAAGTGAAACAATTATATAAAAAGAATGTTGTGCTATATATAACTCAATGTAGAAAGAATTTTCTTGTGGACACGAAGGATGTCTCGGTAAATATATAATTCAATGCTAAACGCATACCTTCAAAAGTGCTCTGTCATCATCATTGACATAGCCGTTCCATGATCCTTGCATGGTACCATTCGCGTTCTCAAGAGGGGCTCTGTTGTAGACACAGTAACAATATTACACACATTAGACAAATTCTAATAGAAATTTTGGTCACAAATGATATAAATTAGGATTAGCATGAGACCAATCATAAGGAAAAGCAGAGGAAATATGTCACCTGCTCTTGAGAGAAAAAGTAGTTGGCCTCGGTTCCACATCAATTACATCTGTCAAGTGTGGCAAGCTGAAGCGCTTATCGAAATCCTCTTGAAACTGCGTCTTCCAGTCCGGATTCGAGAAGTCTAGTTGTGTCCGATCCACGGATACGGCTCTAGCAATCAACTGATCTGTCCTTTGTTTCCTGTCATATCCCACCCATCGCAATCTACTGCTGTTGGGTACTCCGAAACGGCATAAAACCTTGTGGCCTAGACTAATCGAACCAGCACCGCAGTCCATGGGCGCTACTGCCATTGCTTTGATTGATCAGTCCCGCATGCAAATATCCTGTGGAATAGGTTCCAGCTAGCTATCAGCCTATCAGTATGGGACAGAGGTATTCCTACTGTCTTACACTACATAGAACAAAGTTAGCTTGTACTGTTAAAAAGGCCGATGATACGAGCATCCAACAATATTGGAGACTGCGACTAAAGGTGTACAATTTTCCATTTGCATACTAGACCGCAGTGGGGGGAAATCATGATACGGCAGACCAAAGCCACCTCTCTTTTGCAGAGAGAAAAGGCAAGGGAAAAAAATAGGGATCGATCCCCTTCCCAATAGAAGGGCCAACCAATAGAACAAAATTCTACAATCAGTGTCATTGCCTGCCGCAAGCTCACAAAACAATCACAACAATCGCACCCAAAAACGATCAAACCAGCCGGCCGCATCAGCAAATCGAACCGGACAGAACGGGTAAGAGCACCACTGATCAGGAAACTCACCTCTCTCCGCGCCTCAAACCAGATTCGCCGGAGATGCCTGGCTGCGGCCTGCGGCACAGGCACGTGGTCAAGGTGATCGATGGACAGAGGGGACGGGGCCGAGGGGTTTGTTGTTATACGGCTCAGAAGCGGAAGGACGCGGCGGCGTCTCCGCCGCCTCCTCGATGTCTCCGTCCTGGTGTCTTGGAAACCTGTAGATTTTGTTTGTTCCTGGAACAATAAGGGATGAAAGCGCAGACTTACGACGAGGATGGATCGGCCGGTTGGCGCCGAGAAATTGTTGCCGAGATATGACGGGGTGGTGCAAGGAAGGCGGAAAAGTCGGGGCGCTGACTGCCATGCGGCTCATGTGTTTCCGCCAGGCGCCATGTCCACGCACGGCACGGGGTCTCCTTTTCGGCCACTTTTTTTTTTCTTTCTTTGGTCCAATTCATGTGGTCGTCCGTTGGACCGGTGTGTTGATGCAGTCCGGCCATCGGAAGGGCCGAGTTTTTCACGGGTATCCCGTTCATAACTATAATAATCTATCCATTCTAAAAATGCATAACTCAAATCTCAAAAACTAATTAAAGCCTACTAGTTAAGTGCTCTTACATTACTACAGTTTTTTATATATCACATAGATCTTATTTAAATTTAATAGTTGTTTAAACACGTTCCAAACTTTTATAATAATTTGTGCTTTGTTTCAAACTTTTATAATAATTTATGCTTTGTTTGAATTGTTCATTAAAATATATTTTATATGACGAATGAGAAACCATAATTCTAATACTTGCGTCGTTTCCCGTGAGGTGACTCATGCAGCAACAATCCCTAATGAATGTTGCCCCTTCCTTGTCCCCTCTCCGCCTTATCGCCACTAGGGTAAGCAGTTGAAAATCCCAGCCGGCTTACGAGAATAGTAGCGGCAGGTCCTCACGTGACCTACCACGATTTAGCCTGGCCCAAAAACGATTCAGCGTGGCCTGATCACCATGTCGTGCGTAGGACTAAGGTGTGACACGATGAGCTAAGCCAAACATGACTTGGTTTATTTTTCCTCTATTTTATAAAAAATATTCCTTTATCCTATAAAATAAGACATATTTTTTTTGAGAAATCTTTTAGATTGGAACTTTGACCATTAATTCTTTTTAAATATAACATCAACAAATACAAATTGAGCATCATATTAAAATATTTTTAATACAAATTTAAATATGTAACATGCATACACTAGAAATATATGTTTTTTTGTTGAATTGTTGATCAAAGTTTTAAAACGTTGACTTTTATAAAAACATACACGCCTTATTTTACCATTTAAATGTATGTGCTCTCATATACCCATCTGGCTGTGGAGAGCCAGGAGAGGAGGTGACGTATGGAGAAACTCATATAGAAGTAGATATAGAGATATTTGGATTGCAGCACCCGAGTCAATCCATCCCTCATGAGTCCATGCTGCTGAGAATAGCGTTGCCACGCGGTTTTTGACGGAATGGACATTGCTGAGAAGATACAGTGTCATGCAATTGAGTATGGTGTCATCATGCTAATTGAAGTTTTGTATGTTGTGCGTTAAGCTAAGACTGCAACGGCTAGCTTGGATATCCGATCCACTTTTCTTAGAGTTGTGGTCGTCTTTTACAGAATATTTTGATTTCTTTAGAGCAACTTCAAAAAGTTAGCTAAAAAGACTAGCCAAATTTACTGATTTAGCTACTCTCTAAAATAGATTTTAGAGAAAAAGTATATGCTAATCTAACAGACTCGGTAAATCTACGGACTGAGTAGAGAGTGAAGCAGGGTATCCAAAATTGGAGAGCGAAAATAGAGAAATAGAGAACCACTAAATTTGAAGTGTCGTTTACAAGTCTATTGGATATAATTTTTTTTTAATATTAGCTAAATTTAACTTTACAAAACCATATATCTAGTCTCTTGGAGTTGCTCTTAGACGTCTCAGTTTGACCACTTATCTATAGTATGTGATAGAGGCTGGTAAGACGGTGATCATCTACACTGATATCTCCAATACACTTTCAAAACCGTTTGTAAATAAACCCTCTTGCCACGATTAACAACTCTCTATGAGTTATAAAATTAAGACTATTAAATCACATAATAAAAATTTCTGTTAAAAATAGATGTTTCATTTGAATTTATTCTATATTATATGACAATTTCGAAAACAACTATATAAACCTTTTGACTGAAACTATATAAAACTCTCAACAGTGGAGGGAGAAAATACACTCACAATTGGTAGCTACTCAAATGTAATATGCTTTTTCCATGCTTATTTTTTTCTACAAAGATAAATTTGTGACCACACTTCTTGGCTTGGCTAGTCGTTAGTGGCGGAACACCCATTATAGCTTACTATGGCTAGAGCCATACTAAAAAACATGTTTGGTGTAGTGGTAAGTGCATACTACTGGTAATTAATAGGTTCCAAGTTCTGTTCAATAGGGTCAGGATTGCAGGAATAGGGCTGAGGCGACCAGACGGTGGAGGGGGAGTCATCAGCGGACTAGGGGATACTCCGGCGAGCAATCGCGTGCGACTAGGAGCATACCAGGGGAAATTAGGGGTAGGGTTAGATCAGTTACCTTGAGAGAAGGCTCAGGGGCTCACGAACGGTGTCCGGGGCATGGCGAGGACACGGGTCGACGACGACGAGGCAGAGAGAGAATTTGTGAGCGTGGACCGAAAGAAATAGAGGGGGAGGGAGCGAACCGAGGGGTGTCCCGGGTCATAGGTGACGAGGCGAAGCTCACCGAGGCAACAGACACGGTGAGGGCTCGACGGCGACCGCAGAACGGGCACAAGACCACGGCGAATGGCGGCAGAGCTCCCTAGGTGTGCGCGTGGTGCGAGGCGAGTGTTGAGGGCTGCGAGTGCATGAGTGTGGGGGAAGGAGAGCAAGTGGGGCATTGGGCAGCTAGAAAGGGGTCGGGGTGGGGATGGGTGCGGCCTTGGCAGGCGTCATGGGTGCGGAGTCCACAACAATGCGCGGGTGGTGCGAGGGCGGTTTAGGAGAGAAGGGTCCGACAGACGGGACCCATGGGTCAGCGAGAGCGGGCGAGCGAACGGGCGGCCGGGCTGACGAGCGGGGCCCGCGGGACAGCGAGAGAAGGTGCACGAGCACGGAGGAGATTGACACCGACAAGTCGGCCCCACTGGGCAGCGAGAGGGAGAGAGAGAAGAGAGAGCGGGCGCAGGACGACGCTGACAGGCTAGATGGGCCGAAATGGTCTTTCATTTTTATTTCCTCGAATTTCTAATTGCTTTTCTATTTTATTTTCTTTATGCATTGAAATCAAATTCAAACACCAATTCAAATTCAAATAATTTCAAACATGTGCATCAAACAAAAGGATAATTTAGGTTCAACATGATGCAACAATTCATGACTCACATAGTTTTGACAAAATAAATAATTACTCCCTCACCTAATTAACTTAATTCTAATCAAAAGAAAGAGAGAGAGAATCTAGAGAGAGACAAGAGGTAACACCTGAATTTGGTAAGCATTTAGAGAAGAAATTTTATACCCCCTAATTAAGGGTGTTACACAAGTGCCACAAAAGAGAGATCAAGCAAGAAAGAGCAACTCGTGTGTGTTTAGCAATTGCGCCTTGTGAGAATCATTGAGAGAAAGTGTGTGCTACCTCTTGTGATAATTTGAGTGTGGAGTTTTGACTCCCATTCATTGTAAAGCTAGAAAGAGCCCCTTACCTTTGTGGTTGGCCTTGCGGAGACTTTGGTCTTTTGTTGACAAAGAAAAAGGAACACTCACCGGTCTTGGTGACCGTGGGAGAGAGGGAAATGGTTGAAAAAGATCCGTCCTTAGTGGACTCCTCAACGTGGATTAGGTTCTTGGTGAACCAAACCTCGGTAAAACAAATCACCCATGTCACTTGTGTTTAATACTTGTGATTTGTTTGTCTTCTCCTTCTCTAAGTTCTCTTGCACTATTCTTTGTTGATATGGCTTTGTGTTGCTTCAAGTTAAATTCTCATATATAGAAGCAACGCCTTGCAAGAAAGAACTTGTGTTATTCCTCTTCTTATCTAAGCCCTCTTGTATTATTCTCCATAAACATTTTAGTTGTGTTGCTTTGTATTAATTCCGCATTCTTTGAAAGCAATACTTTTGCAAGCAAAGGACTTAGTTTTGTACTCCAATAATTGTTCATCTTGTTCTAACCGCTAATCAAGGGATCAAGCCTGGGTTTAAAGTTATAATTTTCAGGTTTCGCCTATTCACCCCCCTCTAGGCGACTTTCAATTGGTACCAGAGCTAGGCACTTCATTTGAGTCTAACAACTCGAAGTGATGGCTTGGAGAAAATCTCAAAAGAACAAGAAGACACCACCAAAGGAGAACAATGAGGTAACTCTTGAGATATTGCTTTCTGATTGTTCTAATTATGCTTCATGGTCTACTAATGTGATAAATGCTTTTAGGACCATAGACCCACAATTAGAACAAATCTTATACAAGAGTATTATATCTTCTAGTTATGATAAGAAAAATGCTTCTGAGGAAGATCGCATATGTTTACACTTAAATCATCTTGCTTTTGACATCTTAGGCAATTCTCTTAGCAAAGAAGATTATCATGCCTTCATAATTAGATATGATGAACCTATTCATAATACGCATGATATTTCGACTAGAATTAAAATTAGAGTTAATGAGTCCAAACATGTTATTTCATATGATGCTTCTACTTCCTTTAGTCCTTGTGAAACTAACCCTTTGAAGGAAGAAGAAAATGAACATTGGAGACCAAACGATGAATCCACCTCTCCAAAAGGTTTGTCTTCCCATTTGGATTCCCACATATGTTGTGTGGCTAATGAAAATGATAGCGGAAGCACAAATGAGGATGAGGAGGATGAAAGAAGCTTCATGCAACTCTACGCTCATCTAATCCTAGAAGATAAGGCGGTCATGCTAAAACTTCTAAAAAGAGCGAGAGAACAAAGCGAATCTCTTCACAAGCTAGAAGAAGTCCTCACCACAAAAATCCAAATCTTGGAAGAGTTGACTAAAGAACATGAGGAGCTAGAGTGCTCTCATGTTTATTTGGTCCAAAGGTATGAAACTATTTCAATTGAGCAAGATAACTCTTTATTATGTGTCGCTCAATTAGTAAATAGGAATACCTTGCTTAAGGACCAAGTAGAAAGGCTAAAAATTGAAAATCTAGCTTTTCAAAATATACATGATATGCTTCTATGTTCTCATGAAAATCTTATGGTTGATCATATCATGTTAAATATTGCTCATAAGGTTTTGATAACAAACTTAAAATCTCAACAACCTCACTCATGCACATGTGTTCAAATTGAAACTATGTTGCCATGTGCTAATGCTTGTTGCTCGCCAACAAGCAAATCCTTCTTTGAGCTTGAATTTTCAGGAATAAATAATGTTACATATCAAGAGCTCAAGAAGAAAATGAGAGGCTAAGAACAAGCTTGACACAACTAAAAGGGAAGTGCATTGCTCAACCTTCTCAAGATAACCATGATGACATGGTGAAGAAGCTTGAGACGAGAACAACCGTGGCATGCACAAAATTCCTCGAGGAAAATGTCAAGGACTTGAGGAATGTCAAGAGGAAGGAACAAAAGAAGAAAATCAATACATCTGCCAAAAGCCTCAACCATGCCTCCGTGCAAGGTAACATCCAAGGTAATGATCAAGCCACACTTTGCATTGAGAAAAGTAAGAAGTGTAGTGAATGCTTTGAAAAGTGGCACTTGATTAAGTCATGTACCTATATTAAAGAAAATGACTTGGTCATTAAGAAGGATGATAAAAAATGTTTTAGATGCTCTGAGAAGGGACATATAGTTAAGTCATGTCCCTATGTAAAACAAAAAGGCATAGTTTTAGAAAAGAAAATATTTACTAACCATGTAGCAAGCAAGAGACAAGGAAAGAAGAAATCTTCAAAACATGAAGATTGTCTCTGCTACATATGCCGAAAGAAGGGACATCTATGCGAAGATTGTCCAATTGGTAATGATCCCGCTACTAGCTTGTCAATTGATTCATATGTAACTAGGCAACCCAAAATTGCAACTTGTGCTAGAAAGGTAATGAGTTTACCAAGCGCTAGCACAAAGGACATTTGGGTTCCTAGATCTTTATTGACTAACCTTGATGGACCCATCAAGAGATGTGGACCAAAATATGCTTGATAAGCTATCAATCTTACAATATTTTATATCTCTAAGATTGACCCAAAGTTATTTTGAATTATTATATCTAAAACTGATATCATCTCGAGCAAGATATTGATGTTGTAGGGAATAAAGGATTATCCTGTGTGGAAAATCAAAACCTACAGCATGGAGGAAAGCCAAAGGATGGTAACACTTATGTCTTTAAGTGCAAGTATATTCAATTATCATTTCTCTTGTGTAGTCACATAGAAAAAGAAAGCACTTAAAAATGTTTTTAATTATGTCACCATTCTTTGGAGAAAGTTTCTCTCATATGGTAGATTGCATATTCATCATTTCTATATTATGGCAATCTACATGCTTTAAAAAGTTTTAAGTACCTCATGGCATGTTTTACATTAATTATCCTATTGTTGCCATGTTCTAGACATAGAAAGAAATATTCTATGTTCTTAAAAGAATAAGGTGTCATATAAGGAATTCAAATCCTTAGGACACTTATAAAAGGGAATTTCTCTTTATGACTAGAATCGTGAGACTAATGCTTTTGTATAAGTGACTTAAGTAGTCTCACATCTAGAGAATGAGTTTCTCTATGGAATGCGTAATCTAACATAAAAAGAAAATCAATCCAATGATTTGTGATGTATTTCTTCTTGCTTAAATTGGATATGTTTCTTCTACATTAATCGCTCTCCATGTTATGAATTAGATTTGTTCCCATGATCTTGAGAGATTATATATGCTTGTTTTATGAGTTAAAGTGGTGTATAGTATCATTTATGGAATAATCTAGTTCATGTCATGAAGTTTCCATGCTTCAGTAATCTACCTGTCATTCCTACTCAAAAATGATTATTAAAAAGGAAACTAGTGCTTGTGTTACTAATGACATCTCTCTTGAGCACATTTACGAAAATCTACAATAGAGTGAGTGCATGTTCAATTTATTAAAAGACACAAGCCTCAAGGTTGCTCTTCTCCTAAAGGAAGAAAGGTAAAAGCAAAAGTATGAGAACTCATCTCCTTATCAATATCCAATCAATGATAATTCCCATCAATTGGTATTTCTTCCAAACTATCATAATCTACAAATGTGAAGATTAGATTCCTTATTTGACTTAAATTAGCTAAAAGTGCATACAATCTTGCTTTCATATGTGCACTAGTCCATTAGAATCTAATTCATGCCTTTGCTGTATCTGTTCTTGTATTGATATGCTTCTAAGTTAAGTTAATCAATTCTGTGTGAAGAACCATCAATATGAAGAAGTAAATTTCCTGTGATTGATTATAAATGTTAAAAGGTGCATATTCCTCTTTTCTAACGCTATGCACTAATATTAAGGATTTTACTTCATGTTTGTGTGACTTGTGGATGATGAATTGTTTGTATCTCTTATCTAAAGAAATCATCATTTATCTTATACTCCCTTGTGCTGCTAATATCTCTTTTTCGAGTATTTTCAATAAGTTTGAAAGGAAAAAGAGACAACTATAAAGGGAGGACACTCCAATGAAAAAAGAAGACGTCAAGAACAACAACACCTACTTAGACAGTAAGATCTTTAAATTAATCAATGGTGTGGTTGTAAGTATTCTAAACCTTTTTCATTTTGAGAATACCAGGCATAAGCTTATTATTGCAAATTTCATATACCTTGATCAAGATGTTCAATGAATTCCCCTATCTGTCTTTAAAGGAGAGTGTATCTAACCAAGTCATTCAAATACTTGATGCATATCTTTAGGGGGAGCCCATTTCTATATCTTAATCATGTTGAGACTAACACTTTCTCTTAGTAATAATCTCATGTAGTCTCATGTATGAGAATAAGTTTCTCATGAAGTATGCTACTCCAACTCAATGCAATTTGGTAAAGAAGTATCACTTTTATCAAGGATTGCAACCTTCATTATTAAAGTAGCATAATTATTGGATTCTCCTGTTATAAGCTTATATGATAAACTGGTGCATATGTTGTTCATTTGATCACATCTGTTATATCCTTGATCATTGAATAACTTCAATTGATAATCATGTTACTTAGTGCTTCATGTACTATCAATTGATGTCTCTCTTATATATGCACTAAGTCAAAAGGAGAGTTTAGGATAAATTTATGTAACTTGTGATCTACTTGATATGTGATAATAATGATTTGTTTAATGAAAAGGACCACTAGTTGTAGAATTCTCTCTTGTGCAAAATAATTCTATGTATTGTCTTGAGCATAGGACTTAAGTAACCAAGACTAAGGACAAAAGGGTAAACTACTTCCTATCATTTACACATGTACCTAGATTTCCCTCTTATATGTATATTGCATTTCTTTAAGTTACAAGAGGAATAAAATGCATGACTATGCATAACCCCTGCTTCACACCCAGTCTAACCTTTTGAGATATCAATTCTGTTATATTGCAATTTTTGTTAAGTCTGGGAGAAGTAATATTCTTGTCGAAGAGCTTAAAGCTTAACCTTGTAACAAGGATAAGCTACCTTTGTTCCAAAGGTGGAGGTTCCTTAAGTTTCTTTGAATCCTTAAGGGTAAATGCATCAAATGTTTATAACATGCTTTCTTAAGTGCGTAGTCTATCATGAGCATCACGTTTATATTATGACATATTGCACTTCACAATTCCTATGATATAGATATGTTCTCATTGACCTCATTATGTGCATTTGGCATTTAAGGCCAAAATATGTATTCCTCTCTATGCACATACTTAGGGAGAGCAATCTATATTGTAGAACTATGATAAAGCTTAATTGACATATCTTTTGATCTAATATATCTCTTTCAATTAGTACTTGCTCTTAATTCATATTTTTGCTTATACAAAGGTTCAATATGTAGAACTTGCATCCTCGGACCTCACATGTCCTAAAGTGCATTGATCTACAAGTATTCATCACTTGTATGCACAAGTTTTGGGGGTTGCAATTCTCTATACATTAAATCTTTGAGACTAACCATTCTTCAAGTATATGTTGTGCTAAATCTCAAAATTGAAAGGGAAATGGAGTTTCGAGCAAAGGGAGTACTTCCACTTCACATTCGTTCGGTATCAAACACCCTTGCTCAAACCCATGTACTTCAATTCCATATCTATTGAAAAGGCCTCAAAATTTCTTCATTTTTGTGCTTAATTCCAGAGGGGAGAAAGTATTAGGCCAAAGCAAAAGGATCGCACCACACCCTATTTCGAAAAACGTTTTAAACTATTTTATACCATTCAGGGGGAGTTTTTAAAATGGCCAAAGGAAAAGCATTTGAAAAGGGGAGAGTCTTTAAATCTTAGAAATGCTCTTAAAATTTCATTCTTGTACCTTAGGCCATACGTAAATAACTTTGAAAAGATCTTATCAAAAGTTTGCAAAAACCATCACATGTGGTGCAAATGTGGTCCAAAATTATAATCATGCCAATATCACTCATATTCACTTAGAACTGCTTTCATTTTAGTAGCTTATGAACACTTGACCAATTGCTTTGGTTTGTGTTGGCATCAATCACCAAAAAGGCGGAGATTGAAAGGAAAATGGTATTAAACCATTTCTTATATTTTGGTGCTTGATGACCATCGCAACCATTCGGACTAACTAGTTTGCCTAGTCTTTGATTCATAGGTTCATAAGTTCAGCAGTTTAGTCTCTAAGTCGCAATCAGCTCAGATCCAACCAACCAATAGTTCTACTCTTTGGGTAAGTTCTAAATATCCAGAGGAACCTATTCAACACTTCTAGAAAGGTTGGAAAGCTCAAAATCAACATATCACTATTTTGGAGCTAGTTTGAGCAAAAGAAGAAATATGAGTTAAAGAATTAAAATGTTCATGATTCATGACTTAGACTAGATGGAAAGCCACTTGAGATGTATGTCTAAGTCATAGGATGTCTCTCAAGTTTAGCCAAAGCAACCTGGACAAGATTGCTCAAAGATCAACAGGAAGTCAAAAACTCAAGTTCTGAAATCGCCGAGTGCGGACCGTCCAGCCCCTTCTGGCAGACCGTCCGCGACACCACTTTGACATTGGCCAGGAACTATAAATCGTGGATAGTCCGACTAAACCATGGACCGTCTGGCTATAATGTGCAGACCGTCCGGCTATAATTCATGGACCATCCTGTGAAGACCGTCCGGCTATAATGTGCAGACCGTCCGCCTGTGAAGACCTGGTTTAGCCCAAAGGTGACAAGTTGAGCAAAAGGAATTTTAGAGCTGGCGCGGACCGTTCGGGACCAAGGGCAGACCGTCTGCATGGTGTCATCGAGGCAGATAGTCGTTGATCTGTCATGCATATCCATTGAATATGTCAGAATCGACCGTTGGAGGCCCTAGTCGCGGACGATCCACCAGTGCAGTTTTTGGCAGATGCGCCACAACGACTATATTGGTGATTGAGGGCTATAAAAGCCACCCCAACCAGCCATTTTTTCATTGATCTATCATACACAAGAGTTGGGTATTCACTCCTATCTACTAGAGCAACACTTCTATACACATCAAAGCCTCACAAGTGCCACAAAAGAGAGATCAAGCAAGGAAGAGCTACTCGTGTGTGTTTAGCGATAGCGCCTTGTGAGAATCATTGAGAGAAAGTGTGTGCTACCTCTTGTGATCATTTGAGCGTGGAGTTTTGACTCCCATTCATTGTAAAGCTAGCAAGAGCCTCCTATCTTTGTGATTGCCTTGCGGAGACTTCGGTCTTTTGTTGACAAAGAAGAAGGATCACTCGCCGGTCTTGGTGACCGTTGAAGAGAGGCTAAGGGTTGAAAAAGACCCGTCCTTAGTGGACTCCTCAACAGGGATTAGGTTCTTGGTGAACCGAACCTCGGTAAAACAAATCACCTGTGTCACTTGTGTTTATTGCTTGTGATTTGTTTGTCTTCTCCCTCTCTAAGATTTCTTGCACTATTCTTTGTTGATATTGCTTTGTGTTGCTTCAAGTTAAATTCTCATATATAGAAGCAATGCCTTGCAAGAAAGAACTTGTGTTATTCCTCTTCTTATCTAAGCCCTCTTGCATTATTCTCCATAAACATTTTAGTTGTGTTGCTTTGTATTAATTCTGCTTTCTTTGAAAGCAATACTTTTGTAAGCAAAGGACTTAGTTTTATACTCTGATAATTGTTCATCTTGTTCTAACCGCTAATCGAGGGATCAAGCCTGGGTTTAAAGTTATATTTTTCAAGTTTCACCTATTCACCCCCTCTAGGCGACTTTCAGAACCACCATCTTGATATTGGCGCCTCGCGCGCTCAGCATGCAATTTCGCAATCTCCACCCGAGCCTTGCCCAACTCGTCAAGGGCGTGGTCCAACTCGGTGTTGAGCACGACAGCCAGGTTGACCATGCTGCTCAACTTTGGATTGCCCTCACCAACGGGTGAGACAATCACACCTCCAGCACTGTCGGTTGAACGACGAGGGTAGTACTTCAGGTCGAGGCCATCAACTACCTCGCTGAACAACGAACAGTACTGCGAAAGCGCACGACATGCAACATCTTGCGTGACTGCCAGTGTCCCTCTCAGTGATTGAATAATGCTCTGAGAAGGCCTCTGCACATCGGAGATCATCATCCAGACGGCGCACCAGGCAGGTAGCCTCCCATTGGTCCTGGTATAACCCACGACGATGCTTGTAGACTACACAACTGTACTCGATGGACCAAGTGTGTCAGTCGAAGGCCCAACGCAGCAAGGTGTCGAGAGCGTCGTGAAAATGACAACCACGAGTGGTGTCACGAGTGATGGGGTCGGGCGATCCATCCTTCCGGCTCCTGCTCCTCCAAGAGCTCCGTGATGTGGCTCGAACTACCACCGTCGTTGTCGTCGTCTTCGTCTCCATCAGGGTATCCTCCAGCAGCCAGGATGCCATGTGGTGGTGCAGGGGGCATCTCTGGCTGAGGCACAGGGGAGGGCTGCCTCCCAGACTCCAACTCATGTTGAGGCGAGGGGGAAAAGTCCTGCTGCTCCTGTTCCTAGCGTCGGCGCTCTTGCTCCTAGTGCAGGCAATGATGCAGTCTCTCCAGGTGGCTAGACTGACTCGTCACCGTGCGGCGCAGTGGGCGCTCCGCAAGGCAAGAGGGCAAAACAGGGATCACCGACTTACGTGCAGTGCATCTAAGACGGGCCATCTACAAAAGACATTGTTGGGGGCCTTCATCTTCCGAAGGTCCTCAAAAACACGACTAACATGTTTCCCAAGTATAATATATGTACACGAACCTTCGGACATGGGATGAAATTGTACATAATACAAAGAGCGTGGTTCGAGAGAAGGATGAACCAGTGCTGAAGCTACCCGTGGAAAAGCTTCGGCTTAGCGGTGGAAAAAGAAACCGACTTAAAGGGGAAAAGGCTGTCTAGTCCTCGATAGATTATCCCTAAGTCAATAGTAAATGTCAAGGGCATGAATGTAATTCTACACAGGCTGCGTCCTGTGCCTATTAGATTAACAGTGACACCGCACGGTTCACGCTGACTTGTATTCACTCGCACGTCACACCTGGATTTTCGCCTTCTATCAAGCTGAAGGTATAAATGTAATTCTATATTGTTCATATTCATTCATGATGATATAATAAAGATATATTAATGATGTCATATGATTATTCTTGATACTTCTCATGTTTCATATGCTTCTACTTCCATTATTATACACTGTGACGATGAAGGTACGTCCTTCATAACCTTCGTCTGAAGATCATTATATCCTAAGGGAGATAATGCTTCGAAGAACGAAGGTATTTGACCATTAACATTTTGTGTTGCCTTGTTCTTAACTCATAACATTTGAGAACAAGTCCCCAACATACATCGTAAGCACAAGAGTGAGAACATAACTATATGACTAGCAAGTAAACCAAAAGTAAAGTGAGACAAAATTTTTGTAAGATGAGTGTATAGATAAAAGTATAACATAGAATTGGTCAAGATGACCAACTTTTGAAGTAGGGGTCTGTAGTCCTTAAGGCGACCATTCTAGTCTAGGTTAGCGGTCCTACAGTCAGCAAGACTTTGATATCACTTATGTCACACCCGATTTTGGAAGGCAAACCAAATGCGAACCATGTACGTGCCAGGATCAGAAACTCACGTACACAGAGATTACATAATTAAACATCATCACACATTGCTCAAAATAATAGCGGAAAAGGTACTTTATTACATCAAGATGTCTAAGGCATCCACAGGGTCATTAACATAACATAGTCATTAATATTATCAAAGTGTGGAAAAGCGAACGTAGCAGATATGGCCTTCACAGGCAACTGACTAGGGGTTTGCCACTAACATAACTAGAACTCGTCGTAGTCCTGGAACTGCTTAAAGTCCTCCATGTTGCCTGCATCTCCTCCTGAGCGCTGAATACAGTGGGGACAACCTGGGGTGGGTGGTTTTTAAAGCAAGGGTGAGTACACATCAACGTACTCCGCAAATGTCCTGTTTGGCTAAAGTGGACTAGTTGTATGTGGAGTTAAGGTTGAAGCAGTTGCTTTTAGTTGGTCAGATATTTATTACTAGTAGTAGAGCCTGTTGGGGGCCTTCAGCTTCCGAAGGTCCTCAAAAACATGATTTAACAATGTCTCTGGAGTATAATGTGTGGACAGGGATCTTCGAACTAGAACCCACGGTATGAAGAAGCACGGAAAGAATACGAAGGATGGAACAGAGCCGAAGCTGTGCGCAAGGGAGCTTCGGCATGATGGCAGAAAAGAGGAAACTGACTTAAAGAGGAAAAGACTATCTAGACCCAGATAGATTACTATAGAGTTATTGTCAAAAGCAAAGGGCCTGGATGTAATTTTGCATGGGCTTCGACCCGTGCCTATAAATAGGTGAATAGTATTCCCGTACTGTTCACACTGACTTGGCATTCACTTTCGCGTCACGCTTGTACCCTTGCTTTCCTTCGAGTCGAAGGTATATTTATAATTTGTTATTATTGATACAGTAACGCAAATAAAAATAAGTTGATAATAATGTTTAAAGTGTTTATGTTATTTTCCATATTTTATATATGAATCCTTCTTCATCATTTATTGTGCTTATGAAGGTATGTCCTTCATAACCTTCGTCTGGAATTCATTATATCCGAAGGGAGATAATGCTTCGAAAGATGAAGGACTTTAACGTTTAACCCTTTCTATGTTGCCTTGTTCTTAACTCTTAGCATTTGAGAACAAGTCCCCAACATTGGTGTTGGAACTTGCTCTCAGCAGCAAGGAAGCCAACAAGGGTGAACGGTGGTGACAACAGGGTTACGTGCACGGGGGCAATAGCTCTGTTGATCTAGCCTCTCACGGGCACTGTGCGGGGGTATTTATAGGTATCTGAGTGCCCAGCGCCTTGTGTTAAGGACGCATGTGCCCTCAGACACCTAGTTTATCCCCAGAATATTCCCATAAAGCGGGGTTACAAGCCGTAATTACAAGAATGCCTTTATAAACTAGGCCCGTAACACAAAGGCGGCCACGCGGGGCCCGTTACAATGGGCCAGATCACACGTGGGCCTCAGAGCAGGACGAGGCCGTGCTACGGGGAGACGTCACCGCAGGCCTTCGTCTGGTGCTGAATGAAGCGAAGGGTGTCCCTGCCCGTTTTGTCTTCGTCAAACCAGCGACATCAGCGAGAGACGACGAGCGAAGGGTGGCGTCTTTGCCTTCGCCCCAACATTTGCCCTCCGAGGGACCAGTTCGACAAAGTCACCTGGTGCCGAAGACGTCGCTAGATGGCGGAGACGCTGCCCTCGCTCGAAGTGGTTCCGCGGGGGTTTTCGACATGACCGTTGATGGACGGCGTACTGTTGGATTGCGGGTTTCCCGAAGCGCCGCGCCTTGTCGGATTGCGGGTTTCCCGAAGAGCCGCGCCCTGCCTATAAAAGGGGGCAGGGGTCGGTGCTTTTTGAACTTTGCCTTCCGCGCACCGCGAAAACCCTAGCCGCCCGCCGACTTGCTGTTCGTCTGCCCGCCGTGCTCTTGATCGCCGGAGATCTGGCTCGAGTGAAGCAGACCGCCCGCCACCGCCGACGGTACGTAGCAATGCCGTCCTCTTCTTCTTCCGCCGACACCACGCCGCCGGCGGCCGCCTCGTCTGAGGAGACGTTGAGTAGCTTGGTGGTGGAGGAGTTGCGCGCCGGCGACTCTGTTGATTTTGGTGTGTCACGGATGACGTCAGCCCGCGTTGAAGATATGCAGCGGTTGGGCTACTTTGGCGGCGGAGTTGCTCGTGCTCCGGGGACGGAGGAAGTCCCCGAGCCGGAGGGTGAGTTGGTCGTTTTCGAGGCGTTCTTCGCCGCCGGTCTCCGCTTGCCTGCGCACCGGTTTGTTGGCGAAGTCCTGCGTAGATTCAATGTTCAAATACATCAGCTGACACCGAATGCCATGGTGGCGCTGGCGAAGTATGTCTGGGCGACGACTTCGTACGGCGGGCAGCCGTCTGTTGAAGTTTTTGCGAAGAATTATTGTTTGCATTGGCAGAAGAGGATGGTTGGGGACGGAGTTGCCCAGTTCGGGTCATGCACATTCACGCCGAAGACCGGCAAGACCACAATGCCAGTAGTGGAGTTGGTTCCGTGCGCCCGTAACAAGTGGGGCAGTTGGAATGAATTTTGGTTTTACGTTGCTGAGGGTACTGTCGAAGGCCATCAGGGACTCCCCGTGTCTGAGATGTGCTCTCATTATTATTCTGCGTATCCGCCTTTTGAAGTGGCAGAAGAGGATGCAGACGAAGGGGCCCTCCGATGCGCCGCCGGTCAGAGCAGTGGGCGTGATTTAGTTGAAGAGTTCGTGGCATACGGGGTCTGGCCCTTGGCGCACGGCTGGGCGTTGGGCGAAGTGTGCCCTCGCCAGATGCCTTTTCATGGTGGAAGGGTGGTGCGAAGTCCTGCCTTCGCACTGAACTTGCGAAATCGTGACCCGGCCGCCTTTGTGCGTGATGCGGAGGACTTGGCGGTGCGGCTCGTGGGACGTTACGTGCCGAGGACTGAAGGCCAGCGCAGCTTTGATATCCGCGGGTCAAATGAGCGCTTGAACAGGGTCTTCGAATTAAATCAATTGTCGTACGACGGCTATCCTGGTCAAGACGAAGCGGACCGCCGTGGGAAGAAACCGGCGGTGGAGACTGGAGGTGACCCTGCGCTGGCGGCCGCCCCCTCCTCAAAAAAGAGAAAATTAGGTACTGCGATGGGGGGACTTGGGGTGTCTGATAGTTTTGCTAGAGAGTTAATGAGGACGTGTGCGGCCCCGGGGGAAAGGATGTCTTCGCCCGAGCTCCGGGAGTCTTCGGCTCGGATGCTGAGGGTTACCGGGGGTTGCTGGCCAAAAAATGTTCCTATCCCCTGCGCGGCTGAGGAGGACTGTTTTACATCTCGTATGGTTCATCGGTGGAGAGTTTTTCCTTACGGGCGAAATATCGGTGCTGTTGTGTGGACAGTGATGGACAAGGATCGCCAAGGGGCGGTGCAAAAACGCCAGGCGACTGTCAGGATTCACGAAGCTCGGCCGAAAAGGCCGCGGGGAACTGCGAAGGCTGTGGCCTCCGGCGGAGGTAAGCCGCCGCTGGCGGCGAAGGCGGGCGCCTCTGCACCTAGCAAGGCGCCGGAGGCAACGGCGGGCGCCGGAGGCTCCAAGTCAGCGAAGGTGGTGCCCCCGGCCAGCGGAGTGGCGGAGGCTTCGAAGGCGGCCCGAGCGCTGCCGCTGGCGGGCAAACGTGTTGCCGACTTCGGCACCGACATTACTGTGGATGACTATCTTGGTGGTAAGTCGCTGGCCTATTATTGTTATTGTTATTATTTTTTTTTATTCGAAGATGCGTTGCAGGGTCGGACGAGGGCCAGCTTGCTATGGTTGCGCCTGGCGCGGAGATCGCGACGGCGGCCATAGTGCCGAAGGCGAGGGGCGAGGCCCTTGACGCCGGAGGCGAGGTGTCGGCCCTCGCCGTGGTCAGGGGCGAGGCGGGCGCAGCGACCCGCCGGCTGAAGGGAGTGACGGAGGCGCTGAGTCAGGCGACGGAGGCGCTGAGTCAGGTCCGTTGAGCTATACTCTCTCCCCCACCTCTTTTGGGGTAACGGCCTTACGTACTGCGTCGCGGCCCTGCAGGTGGCTGACTTCGCTAGCCGTACTGCGTCGGGGGCCCTCACGGCGTCTGTGTCTGCCGAAGTCGAGAGACTTCGGACACAACATGCTGACGCTGTCCGTGAGAAGTCGGCCTCCGACAGCAAGTGCCGTAAGCTGACGGACAGGGTGGCCGCCCTGGAGAGGGAGAAGGCTGACCTCCGGCGCCAACTGGCGGCGGAGAGGAGGGAAGCTAACGAGGCCGTCGCCAAGGGGCAGGCTACGCAGGCGGAGGCCAAGCTGGCGCGGGCGGAGGGCAATCTTGCCAAGGAGCTCGCCGAACATCTGCAAGAGCGGCTCACCGCCCTGGAGGGCCGCGCTAAGGAGGCCGAGGCCGCAGTGCGTGCGGAGGCCGAACGGACGCGCACGCAGCTTATGGATACATATCGTGAGCTGGGTGCGCGGACCGGTGACTTCGAAGTGCCGGACCGAGAGCCCGGCCTTCGCTGTCTGCAGTGGGTGCAGGAGGAGCTGCTGGAACTTCCAGCCGTCGTGGGGGGGTTGATGTCGTACGCCTCCCTGGTCACCTGCGAGGGGGCGATGAACGCGCTCTCTCGCGAAGGGTGCCGGCACTTTGAAGCCCTCGACCAGGTAGATGAAGATTTTGGGCGAGATATCTATGAGGTCGAAGACCCCGTGGTGAAGGAGTCCGCCGGGGCCCTCTATGACCGAATGTGGGGTCTGTACGGTCGTGAGGTGGTCAGGGAACGGGCCGAGGCTGCGAGGGCTCAGGTAATGTTGTCGTTTGTTCGGTGTTTGCTGGATGTGTTCTGTGCGTGTGCTTGCTGAGTTTTTGTGTGTGTTGTCTTAGGCGGAGCGTGGCGAGCGGGTGGACGACTTCGGGGCACTGAACAGCGCGCTGCCTGGCCCGGAGCCGACCCCTGCGGAGGCCGCGACTAGAGTCGCCCTGGAAACAACCCCGGAGCCTGCGGAAGACGCGCCGAGCGTGCCCACCTCTGCTGTGGCCGGCGAAGACCTGCCCCCAAAGGTGGCCGAAGGCGCGCCTGACGCCCCCGCAGCCGCTGCGCCGAGCGCTGAAGATTCCGCGGCGGTGGTGGCGGAAACAGCGGCGGAGGAGACAGCGGAGGCTCCCGCAGCGGCAGGGCCTTCGCAGGTGGCGTAGTGGGTGTTCGGGGTTGGGGACTTTTTGGATGTTGTACTGAATTTTGGTTGCTGCGCAGGTTCAAGATTTTGGGCCTGCGCACGCAACCGCTACTACTGGGTTTTTGGCGGCTTCGGCCGCGGAAGATGGAAATGAATATGGTGGGTCTGTATCTGAGTTTTTTGATTTTACTGATTCTAGGAGCTCGGTTGAGTGGACTGAGGAGTCGTCGGAGGAGGACTTGGATTATTTTGCGGCCTTGGACGTGGCTGCGGCGGAGGCTTCGCCACACGCCGCGGACGCGCCAGACGTGCTGGGTCCTAGCACCGGGCGCCGACGACGAAGGGCGGTTGCAAAGCGTAGGGTTAGTGCGGAGGAAGGGGCTCGGCTTCGCGTGAGTAGGGGTGGTCGGCAGGAACTGTTGTCTTTGCCGGCCGCCACGAGCACAGGGGAAGGGGAACTGCGAAGTCTTTTTGTGGGTGAGGAGCTTAGGATAATGTTATTTAATTATAGGGAGATGGGGATTATTCCTAAGGTGGAGCCGTTGTAGAGTGTGGTGCCCTCGCTTGTATATGTGTGAAAGGTTGTAAGATGAAGTTGTGTGCCCTCGCGTGCCTGTGCCTGCGAGGGCGCTGTGTACTTTGTGTGGCATGGTTGGCTATGCTGTGCTGGTGTGATTATGGTCGGTCTTAGCGCTGTCGCTTCTGCTTTTGTTGTACTAGTTTGACTGCGCCCTTAGGCGGCTTCTGCGCGGAGTCTTCGCGAGAGACATCGGAATTTTTCGCACTTGATGTGTTTAGTCCGGCTGCACCCTTAGGCGACTTCTGAGCGGATAGTCTTCGCGATAGACATCGGAATTTTTTCGCACTTGATGCGCTTAGTCCGGCTGCACCCTTAGGCGACTTCTGCGCGGATAGTCTTCGCGATAGACATCGGAATTTTTTCGCACTTGTTGTGCTAAGTCCGGCTGCACCCTTAGGCGACTTCTGCGCGGATAGTCTTCGCGATAGACATCGGAATTTTTTCGCACTTGTTGTGCTAAGTCCGGCTGCACCCTTAGGCGACTTCTGCGTGGATAGTCTTCGCGATAGACATCGGAATTTTTTCGCACTTGTTGTGCTATGTCCGGCTGCACCCTTAGGCGACTTCTGCGCGGATAGTCTTCGCGATAGACATCGGAATTTTTTCGCACTTGTTGTGCTAAGTCCGGCTGCACCCTTAGGCGACTTCTGCGCGGATAGTCTTCGCGATAGACATCGGAATTTTTTCGCACTTGTTGTGCTAAGTCCGGCTGCACCCTTAGGCGACTTCTGCGCGGACTTGTCGCACGCGAGGGTGGCTAGCGCTTAGCCTCGCGGTGACTTCGAATTGGTCGAATGCCGAAGACCGTTGTCGCGGTCTTTTTTCGACACGTGTTTTTGCGGGGGATTTTTCTCACATATATTACATGGCTCCGCCTCGTTAAAAACCTCACCCCCCGGGAGGAAAAGAGTGCGGGCCGGTACAGGATTGTTTGCGGCGAATTACAAGGGCGAAATCAGCCCTAAATGGGTCAAACAAAAAATTTGCGAAGGTTGTCGAACTGCTTGCCGTTGTCAACTGTTAGCTCGGACGGTACTCCGAAGCGGCAAACGATGTTCTGCCAGAAGAATTTTTGGGTAGTCTTTGATGTGATTGTGGAGACAGCCCTCGCTTCAATCCATTTGGTGAAGTATTCGACGGCTACGAAGGCGAACTTAAGGTTCCCCTGAGCGGTGGGCAGAGGCCCGACGATGTCCAGGCCCCAGCGCTGGAGAGGCCATGTATGGGCAATCAGCTTTGTATATTGCGAGGGGTTGCCTGACCGAGGAGAGAACTTCTGGCAGGCTTCGCAGGACCTCGTGACCCGATTTGCGGCGCAGATCATTGCGGGCCAGTAAAACCCTTGTCGGATCACCTTGGCAGCCAGGGCCCTCGGCCCTGCGTGCGAGCTGCACGTGCCACTGTGGACTTCGCGTAGGATCTGCATGCCTTCGGTTTCGGTGACGCATTTGAGCATTGGCTGACTGACCCCTTTCTTGTATAATTGGCCCACAATCAGTGCGAAGTCCCTGCTTCGATGTCTGAGGCGCTTTGCCTCACTGACGTCAGTTGGATGATAGTACCCCTGTAGGAACAGGGTTATTGGCGCCCGCCAGTCTTCGGTCATGATTAGGTTGACTATACGGTGGCCCTCGCTATCATTAGTTATTTGGAGCCCTTCGGGGCTCCGGACGGCGGGCGTGCCGATGGTGTGAAAGAACACGTCGGAGGGCAAGGGCTCGCCCCTGGCGGCAGCCTTGGCCAATGCGTCGGCCTCCTCGTTCTTGGCCCTATCCACATGCTGCAGGGTGAATCCCTTGAACTGTCTCTCGAGACTTCGGATAGCCGCGAGGTATTGCATGAGCGTGGGGTCCTTTGCTGCATAATCTTTCTCGATCTGGCCGGCAACTATCTTGGAGTCTATCTTGATGATACATGTGGTGACTCCGAGGGCCCTTAGCTTGCGGAGGCCGAGGATAACCGCTTCATACTCTGCGATGTTGTTTGTGCATCTGTCGGACTCCAGAGCGAAGCTGAGGCGTGCTGCATATCTGTGTTTGACTCCGGTTGGTGAGGTGACAATTGCAGCGACGCCTGCCCCCGCATGGCACCATGCGCCGTCGCAATGGATGGTCCAGACCTTTTCTGTGGACGGGTCCGGCTGTGCTACTGGCCCAGTCCAGTCGACGACGAAGTCTGCCAGGACTTGCGACTTGATGGCTGTCCTGGGCTCGAAGCTGATGTGGTAGCCGGAGAGTTCGGCTGCCCACTTGGCAATCCTCACCGATGCCTCCGGGTTTCTGAATAGTTCGCCAAGCCCCCTGTCAGAGGTGACTCGGACCTTGAATGCTTCAAAGTAATGGCGCAATTTGCGCGAGGACATAACAACTGCGTAGGCGATCTTCTCCAGCTCTGTCATGTTGCATTTGGACGGTGTCAGGACTTCGGAGACATAGTAAATAGGGCACTGTCTGACTGTGCCTTCAATAGTCTGCTCCTGTACTAGTGCCGCGCTGACCGCGTGCGGCGAAGCCGCGACATAGAGCAATAGGGGGAGCGAGGAGTCGGGGCTTGTGAGGATGGCCAGCTCCGATAAGTACTGTTTTAATGAGGCGAAGGCCGCTGCTTGCTCCGGCCCACAGGCGAAGTCTTTCGCACCGCGAAGTGTTTTGAGGAAGGGGAGACTTCGCTCGGCGGACCTGGAGATGAATCTGTTGAGAGCGGCCAATCTGCCTGTCAGACGCTGGACGTCCCTGACGGACTGCGGAGGCGACATGTCGACGATGGCCTGGATCTTGGTTGGGTTGGCCTCGATGCCGCGGTGTGACACCAGGTAACCCAATATCTTGCCCTGGCGAACACCGAAGACGCACTTTTCCGGGTTCAGGCGGAGTCATGCATCTCGCATGTTCGCGAATGTCTCGGCGAGGTCGGCGAGATGGTCCTCCTTATTCTTGCTGGCGACGACGATGTCGTCCACATATGTAAATATGTTTCTGCCGACCTGCCCTTCGAGTACTGTTTTGGTGAGTCTGGAGAAGGTGGACCCCGCATTCTTGAGTCCCTCCGGCATCCTGATGAAGCAATAAGTGCCGAAGGGTGTTATAAAGCTGGTGCTAGCCTTGTCTTCCTCCTTCATGTATATCTGGTGATAACCGGAGAAGCAGTCGAGGAGTGACATGACCTCGCATCCGGCCACGCTATCGATTATTTTGTCGATCCGCGGCAACGGGAAATTGTCCTTCGGGCAGGCCTTATTGAGACTGGTGAAGTCTATGCACATTCGCCATTTCCCGCTTTTTTTTCTGCACCATTACGACATTGGAGAGCCACGTGGGGTAAGCCACTGGCTCGATGAATTTAGCTTCTAGGAGGCGGTGCACTTCCGCCTTGGCGGCCTCTGTCTTTTCGTCGGACATTTTGCGGAGCCTTTGCTTTTTTGGTCGCACCGAAGGGTCAATTCCCAAGCTGTGCTCAATTATGGATCGGCTGACTCCGACCAGGTCTAGGGCGGACCAGGCGAAGACATCTTTATTTTTGGCCAGGCAGCAGAGAAGCCTTTCTTCTTCATGTGACGTAAGGTCTTCGCTGATAGTGACTGTCTGCTTGGGCGTGGCCTGATCAAGGGGAACAGTCCTGGTTCCATCTTGGCTCTGCAACTGTGCCTTCTCGTGCTGCTTGTCGGCTGGGCTGGCGGGCGCGGGGACCTCGCGCTGGGTCGTGAGACAGTGTACGTTCCTCTGGCCAGGCACGAAGTCCCGCTCTATGTTGCGCGCCGTCTGCTGGTTGCCGTAGATCGTGATAGCGCCTAGCGGACCTGGTATCTTCATACATAGGTACAGTCCGTGGATGGCGGCTTCGAACTTATTGATGGAGCCCCGGCCCATGATGGCGTTGTACGGATATACCATGTCGACAATGTCGAAGGTTACTTGCTCACTTCGGGCATTGGGTGCTACACCGAAGGAGAGGGGAAGCTCTATTTTGCCAACGGGGAAGGTGCCTTTGCCGCCGAAGCCATACAACGGATTGTCCGAAGGCTTGAGCAGGCTGTGGCTTATACCCATGCGGTCGAAGGCGTGGAGGAAGATGATGTCCGCCTGACTGCCGTTGTCGACTAGGACTTTGTGCAAGTCCCAGCCTGCCACGCTGCAATTGATGACCATAGCGTCGATGTGGGGGGCGCTGCGCAGGTCGACGTCTCGTGCATCGAAGGTTAGCGGTATGTGGGACCACTTCGTCTGCACGACTGGGCCGGTGACCGCGACATGGTTGATGCTGCGGTAGTGGTCCCGCTTCTGCCGCTTGGTGTCGAAGTCAATGCTGGACCCCCCTGTTATCATGTGAATGACTCCGCGATATGGTTGATCGGCGAAGTCTTCCTGCTTTGGGGCATGGGGGATGTTTTGGTGTTGCTGGTGTGGTGGTGGGGGTGGAGGAGGTACGATTTGTACTTCCTGATGGTGTTGGTAAGCGTGGTGCGGTGGATGCGGAGCGGGAGCGTGGATATATGGTGGAGGGGGTGGCTGGTAATTATGCGCGACAATTCTGGGATTGTCGGCTGGCTGCGCCCGCGCCATTCTGTCTCTGGTGGCCTTCGTTTCGGGGCAGTCTTTGGTTTGGTGGGCGCAGTCTTCGCCGTGGAAAAGGCAGTAGAACCGGCGCGGCGGCTGCGCGCGCCCTCGGCCCCTGCCACGAGTTCCGTTTCCGCGGCCTTGGGGGGGATATTCCTGGCGACGAGGGGGGTCAGCAGCAGGCTGCTGGTTTGCGATGTTGTGCACTTGCTGTTGACCGCGGCCATCTCGACCGGAGTCTGGTTGCGGAGTCCTCGTCCATGTGCGGCTGGACTGCGGGGCATCCTTGGGCTTCCGCTGTGACTCAACTTTGCGCTGGTGGAGCTCTTCGGATTTGGCATATTTTTCAAAGAGCTGATATAGCTCCTGAAGGTTCTTGGGTGGATCTCTGATACAGTGGCTGTAGAGGACGCCGGCCCGAAGGCCACTGATGGCGTAGTGGATAGCGATCTGATCATCGACGGAGGGCAGCTGTGACTTGAGTGTTAGGAATTTGCGGTAATACTCCCGCAGAGTCTCCTTTTCCAGCTGTTTGCAGAGCGAGAGCTCGGCCAAAGCGTCGGTGTCTGGACGGTACCCTTGGAAGTTGAGAAGGAACTTGTCCCGGAGACTTCTCCATGAATCAATGGACAGCGGAGGCAGTCTGGTGAACCAGGTGAGTGCTGGGCCCTCTAGGGCGATGATGAAAGACTTCGCCATTGTGGCGTCGTCCCCTCCGACGGATGCAACGGTGACTTGATAACTCATTATGTATTGCGCCGGATCGGTGCTGCCGTTGTACTTGGGATATGCCCCTGCTCGGAAGTTAGCTGGCCAAGGCGTCACTTGCAGGTGTGGCGCCAGGGGACTGCGCTCGTCGAGGTAGTTGACCCCTTGGAATGGTGCGCCGTGCTGGAAGGCGTAGTCATGTTGGGGGAAGCGCGGGTTCTCCGGCTGCGCCCGGTGTTGCAGGGGTGGGCCATGCTGCAGGCCGAGGTGGCCTTCGCGCGTGTCCTCCGGTTGCGCGCGCTGCTGGAGGGGTGGCTCTTGCTGTAGACCGAGGTGGCCTTCGCGCTGCATCAGCGCGATCTCGCGCTCGAGGTCTTGGGCCTTCTGCTCCTCGTCGCGTGTCATCTGCCGCACCTTGGCTAGTGCGGACACACGTTGGCGCTTGGCTTCTAATATCTCTTTCTGCCTCTGGAGATTGCGGTTCTTGAGGCGCAGGGCGCGCAGCTGTAACTGTTCTTCTGTTGAGACGCCGAGGACCTCGCCGTCCTCGGTGAGATCCGCGCCCTGCACTGGGGCGAAGCCTGGGGGCGGCTGCGATTGTCCTTCGGGCCCGCAGGTGCGGAAGGTGTCGTCTTCGCAGGTGCGGGGAATATTGTCTTCGGTGGGCTCTTGGTGGGTGGATTGGGTGAGGGCGAGGGCCTTGCCCTTTCTTGCGGCCAGCAGTGCTGCCTTCGCAGCCTCGTCAGCCTTCGGGTTAGCTCTCTTGGGTGCCATCGCGGGTGGTCTTGTCGTAGCACGAACGGTGGGCGCCAAATGTTGGAACTTGCTCTCAGCAGCAAGGAAGCCAACAAGGGTGAACGGTGGTGACAACAGGGTTACGTGCACGGGGGCAATAGCTCTGTTGATCTAGCCTCTCACGGGCACTGTGCGGGGGTATTTATAGGTATCTGAGTGCCCAGCGCCTTGTGTTAAGGACGCATGTGCCCTCAGACACCTAGTTTATCCCCAGAATATTCCCATAAAGCGGGGTTACAAGCCGTAATTACAAGAATGCCTTTATAAACTAGGCCTGTAACACAAAGGCGGCCACGCGAGGCCCGTTACAATGGGCCAGATCACACGTGGGCCTCAGAGCAGGACGAGGCCGTGCTACGGGGAGACGTCACCGCAGGCCTTCGTCTGGTGCTGAATGAAGCGAAGGGTGTCCCTGCCCGTTTTGTCTTCGTCAAACCAGCGACATCAGCGAGAGACGACGAGCGAAGGGTGGCGTCTTTGCCTTCGCCCCAACAATTGGCGCCCACCTCCGGTGAACTCACTTCCACCTTTTGAGTTTCGAACACCTCCGGCAAGCATAGACCTTTGTCATGCCGCCAAAGAAAGCTTCAGCAACAGGGGCTGCCGCTCTGCAGCCGCTGGACCCCAACCAGGAGACCCTCTCTCTTCGGGAGGCCCAAAGCCAGAAGAGGAAGGCCACCAGTCCAACGCCTCAGGAGGACGACTTGGATCAAGAGATCAGGAATATGGAGATGCTCCATCAGCAGGTGCAAAGGAAGAAGGAAAAGATGGCTAGGCTAGCTGACCTGCAAAGGCAGATAGACGAAGCCTCTGAAGAAGTTCGCCATCTTGCTCAAGATGAGCAGAACCGAAGGCCTCAGCACAGAGAGCTTCATCAAGAGGGCTTCTTCAACGAGGATGACTGGTATGAGAATTTCCATCATGGAAATTTTGCTTTTGATGATGCTTCTCCTCTGTCAGCAGAACTGCAGGCTACACCTTGGCCTCCGTCTTACAAGCCACCTCAACTCCCCATGTACGACGGACACTCAGATCCAAAGCAGTTTCTGATGAGCTACGAAGCAATAATATCTTCCTATGGTGGCAATACTGCAGTCATGGCGAAGTCTTTCGTCATGGCTGTCAAGAATGTTGCACAAACCTGGTACTCCTCTCTTTGGCCAGGAACAATCACATCATGGCAGAAGCTGAAGGATATGCTGATTACCAGTTTCCAAGGGTTTCAAACGAAGCCGGTCACCGCTCAAGCTTTATTCCAGTGCACCCAAGATCACGAAGAATATCTTCAGGCGTATGTCCGAAGGTTCTTACACCTGAGGGCACAAGCGCCAACAGTGCCCAATGAAATTGTCATTGAGGCCATGATTAAGGGGCTTCGGCCAGGACCTTCAACCCAATACTTTGCCAGGAAGCCCCCTCAGACTCTGGAGAAACTGCTTCAGAAGATGGATGAATACATCCACGCTGACAATGACTTTCGACAGAGAAGGGAGGAAGTTTACAGGTTCTCCAAAATAGCCAGGGGCTTCGGAGGGAGAATTCATCCTAGACATGTCAGATCAATTCATTCCACTCAGAATGATTACAGGGGAAGCCAGCAGCAGAGGCCACAATATTCCTCTCAGGCTTCGGGACAGCACCAGAGCTATCCTTGGCCCCCAGCTCCAAGGGGCAGAGGTGCCTGGGCTTCGGAGGAAGGTTTGGGGATCAGCCCTGGAAAATTTATTGCCTATTCTGTGGTGAGGACAAGGGCCACACCACCAGGATGTGCCATGTCACCATCCAGAAACAGAAGGAGATAGCAGAAGCTGCAGCCCAACAGAGCCAGCCGAAGCAAGTTATGCATACTGCTTCGTACCACTCGCCTTATATTCCAGAGTATGTGGGCAACCACCCTGCAGCTTCTGTTGCTTCGGCAAGCCAACCTCAGGCATCTTGGCAACAACCCCCACCTCCACCACCAATGCAACGAGGCCAGCAGCCAGAAGGGAGTCAGCATACTCACCACCAACGAGACTTCAGAGAAGAGTCCGAAGCTCGCACAGTCAATAGTACTGTGCCAGAATCGAAGCATATTTACTAACAAATATCCTACCTCGGCAGCAGTTTTTGCATTCGGTATCATTTTCTTTTTAATAAGGAACAATTATTGAAATCCTAAGTTCTTTTTGTCATTTTCAATTTCTTGTAATAGCTTCGCTTTTGCCATAGTAAAAATATACCTTCTCCACAGAATTATGGAGTCCAAAAAAAGTTGTCGAAGCATAAGAACTTATTGTTACAAGGAGAATCTCCGAAATAACAAAAAGTCGTTCTAAGGAACACAGTGTAAGTTTCCCGAAGCAACAAAAAGTCGTTCCTAAGGGAGCACAGCGTAAGTTTTCTGCTCAAAAGTCGTTCCAAAGGGAATGCAGAGCTTACAGCGAAAAATAAACGCTGATTCCACTGAAGTAAAAGGCGAAGAAGCTCCTAAGGGAGGCTTACAGCGAAAAATAAACGCTGATTCCGCTGAAGTAAAAGGCGAAGAAGCTCCTAAGGGAGGCTTACAGCGAAAAATAAACGCTGATTCCGCTGAAGTAAAAGGCGAAGAAGCTCCTAAGGGAGGCTTGCAGTGAAAAACAAATGTCGATCTTCGGCAAATATCATTTTGCATAACATCACATCATCACATTATTTGCATAGCATAACATCATACATCATATTGCATCAATGACGCAAGAAGGGGGTTCAATGTTGATATTCGGAGATTGTTTCAAAGAAACAGTGCCAAGGCACAAAAATAATTATTGAAGAAGCATACCTTCGTCAAACCCTGAAATGAAAAGATCTATTGGTTACTGATTTTACGAAGATTGGATGTTTTTATGAAATATGGATAATATTTACGAAGCATGAAAAGAAGGGAAGGTGTTTTTTCGCCGAAGGCTCAAAAACGGTATGTACGTAAAGTTTCCTGCATCGTAAAGAATTGAATCATAAATAGCTTATATATTACATTCAAAGTTACAAAATATTACACATATTGTCCAACAAATATTACATTCCAAATGTTTTTACAATAACATCTAATCTTCCCTTAGAACTACTTCTGCAGCTTCGTTTAGTAGTTGATCAACAACTTTGTCCATGATAGCTTCAGCCATTTTTCTAATTTCGTAATCCCCCTTTACATTGAGGTCCGCTAATGGCTCGGCGGGCTCTGAGGGAGGAGAAAGTGCGGCTGTATTACAAAGTGTAAACAAGTTCGAAATCAAAAAGTTACAACAAAAAGCCAAAAACTAGTAGTCAATACCTATTCGCCCTTCGAGATCCGCACTTTTCTCAGCGGCCTCTGCTACTTTTCTAGCGTCATGAATACCTTTTTCGCTTTTCCGTATAATTTCTTGAGCCATTTCCGGGCCACCATTTTCCCAGATGTCGGTGAAAAAGTTTCCACCAACCAAACTTGCTTCGGTCGAAGGGTCTTTTATGTCTTCAGAAGATAAGTCGGCTTCGGTTTGTGCTAAGGATTTCACATGATCGCAGCCTTTTCTCTCCAAAACAGTGGCAATCCCCCTAGCACCCGAGAAGGCACATATGTCTCCGCGGCCATTCAAAACTTCTTTAAAAGCTTCAGCTTCGTGGCTGATCCATTCAATTGGGCCCTCGGGGTCGCCCCTTATGAAATTTTCTTCACTTGAGAACGCGCCAACGCTGGCGAAGCTGGTTTTAATTTTCTTAACACATTCTATAGACTTTTCATAACACATTTTCTTGGATGCACGAAGCTCTTCAACGTTTTTCTTTAAATGATTTGCCCATTGTTCACTAATTTCTCGTTTAGCTTCTTCAACTGTGCATTTTTCTTTAGCTTCGGTTAGCTGTTTCCGAAGATCCTCAATTTCGCGCTTCTGGGCCTCAGCTTGAGCTTTGAAAGCAGCTTCGTCTTCTTTTATTTTATCCACCAACGAATGTAATATTTTATCTTTTTGAGACATTTGTTCCTTAGTTCAATTACTTCGGAACGAAGGTTGCTCAAGGCTATGGTACACCCTTCATCTTCGGCATCTTTTTGTGCCCTGAGGGCATTGCTAAGTATAAGGCCCTGCAAAAAATGCGCTAATAAGTTTAAGCAAATGAAAAATTTTGGCTTCACAAAATAATACAAAGATCTCATTTTTTCACCTTTAAACTATTGTATGCTAAGCTGTCGGCCAGCTCGTCTTTTGACAACACCGAAAGCCCGTCTTCTAATGTCAGGAATCCGAAGCTCTTGCTCATCTCCCGATAGACAGAAATCTCCTTGCTGTCAGGGAGACAATACAAGAAGTCTTCTTCTCCGCTGCCGTTGAATATCAGTGCCCCTTTGGGATATTTCAATTTTTGCGCATAGAACTGAGCTTCTCGTTTTTCTTTTTCGGTCAGATTTTTACCCGAAGCATGACGTAAGACATAGTTAGGAGCTTCGGAAGATGCTTCGGGAATAGGTGTGGCGGTTTTCTCAGATAAAATTTCTTCTGCAGATTCTTTTTCCATTTCCTTTTCAATTTCCAAGAATTCCCTCTTGGTAGGCTCTGAAAGCCCAGTTTTAGTTTCCGCTTGCCTTTTGGCAGCTTCGGCCTCAATTTGTGTCTTTGGAACTTCGACAGCTATCTTCGAAGTAGAGCTTGAAGATTTTATTGTTTCCAACACATCTAGCACGTTAACCATTCTTTTTCTCTTGGGAGTTGTTGTAAGGTCTTTTTGTGCCCTCGGCATTGGCATTGGCACCTCAACTCTTGCTGAAAGACTTAAAATTTCCGATGTCTTTGTCTCTTCACCCCTCGGATCTTCCATTTTTTCCATCTCCGGCATTACGGCCGGCTCTTCAATATTCTGTAGAGGAATTGGCTCCTTGGCTTCAGTGGCCGAAGAGGTCTCACCGACAAACTCAGGCACTGTGGCCGGTTCAATATAGTGTGGCCGGTGCGTAAGAACCTTCATCTTTTTCCTCTTCGGCGCTGGCTCACTAGGAGCGGCCGAAGCAACTTCCTTCCTTCACAGAAGTCGTATCTTTTCTTTTTTGACCCCGTATTGGGTAACGGTAGTCAGGATAGACGAACCCAATGGCATCAAAAACTCGGTTGAGTCTTTTCTTCTTCCGGCCTCCGAAGGCCGCAGATAGTGCAGTATCTTCTGCCTTCGAGTATGGCCCAAGCAGTTCATCGCTTGTGGCCTCAATACATTTCAACCAATCATCATCTGGCTCGACAAACGTATCTCCATATCTGAAGGTGTATTTTAACCTAACTAGTCCACCTTCGTCAGGTTTGCTGATGGTTTCCTTTGGCATTTCCCACTTTTCTATAAGTGGCCATACTCTGAAGGCATTGTGTTCCTGGATCAAATCCCTTGTCCCGATGAAAGAGCAAACTACGCCGAAGGCCCTCTGGCATTCTTCGGCTGCTTCGTTAATATCCACCTTCGGTTTCCGAAGGCCGAAACGCTGCCAGATAGGGCGCATGATGATATCTTTAATATCTTCTCGTGTCTTCAAGTCGTTTTTCACATAGAACCATTCCTTCATCCAGTCCCCGGGCCATCTCTTCCGAAAAGTTGGCACAGGACAGCTTGACCCAGAGCGGGCACCGAAGCTATAACAGCCAAAATTGTTATGATATTGCTCTTTACCCCAGGGTTTTGTCTCATATAATAACTCATGCATACTGCAGAAACTTTTTGCATTTGGCTCCAAACCTTGGCTCTTCACGACCCATACGAAGATTCCCATCCTTATGATTGCTTCGGGAGTAATTTGATGAAGGCAGATTTCAAATACCTTCAAAACTTCAACCACGAAACTGCTTAGAGGAAACCGAAGCCCAGCCTTGTAGAAACTTTGGAATATCACGACTTCATTTTCCTCAGGAGTAGGACAAGTTTTCTCTCCTTCGTCAGCCCTCACAATAGATAAATCCCGAAAATATCTACCCCTCATATTGACAAGATGACTTTGTTTAATGCTTGATTTTCCAAAAACTGCATGGCTTGGCCGCCAGGGTCGATCTTCCGAGTCTTCCCCACCACTTTCCGCATCATAACTGTCGCTATCACCAGTATCTTCAGATAAACCTTCCAGAATTTCCCTTGTAATCTTTTCTGTATTTGTCTTTGATATTGATTCAAGAAAACCAAGATTCTTCTCCTCAAGAAGGCTCAGCTTTGTTTCAGCAACAGCTTTTTTATCTTCAGACATCTTCGGAAATGCCAAAAACTGCTCTTGAATACGAAGCTTAAAAATTCAAAGCCAAGAAAGTGTTGGTGCGCAGGGGCTAAAAATTGGGTGAGCAAGAGCAGATAGCAAGAAAGCGTGCCAAATGAACTCGTGGTGAGCTCTTAATTATACGCCTAGTGCGTTGAAAACTGGAGGGTCCCGCTTGTCAATGACTGTTGCTATTCTAGCAAAGGGAAGGTGTTTTTTCGGACCTTCGGCTTAAGGCCTTCGTCCATGTCGCAATCTGAATTTATCATTCTAACAAATTAATATTGCGAGGGGCTACTGTTGGGGGCCTTCGGCTTCCGAAGGTCCTCAAAAACATGATTTAACAATGTCTCTGGAGTATAATGTGTGGACAGGGATCTTCGAACTAGAACCCACGGTATGAAGAAGCACGGAAAGAACACGAAGGATGGAACAGAGCCGAAGCTGTGCGCAAGGGAGCTTCGGCATGATGGCAGAAAAGAGGAAACCGACTTAAAGAGGAAAAGACTATCTAGACCCAGATAGATTACTATAGAGTTATTGTCAAAAGCAAAGGGCCTGGATGTAATTTTGCATGGGCTGCGACCCGTGCCTATAAATAGGTGAACAGTATTCCCGTACTGTTCACGCTGACTTGGCATTCACTTTCGCGTCACGCTTGTACCCTTGCTTTCCTTCGAGCCGAAGGTATATTTATAATTTGTTATTGTTGATACAGTAACGCAAATAAAAATAAGTTGATAATAATGTTTAAAGTGTTTATGTTATTTTCCATATTTTGTATATGAATCCTTCTTCATCATTTATTGTGCTTATGAAGGTATGTCCTTCATAACCTTCGTCTGGAATTCATTATATCCGAAGGGAGATAATGCTTTGAAAGACGAAGGACTTTAACGTTTAACACTTTCTATGTTGCCTTGTTCTTAACTCTTAGCATTTGAGAACAAGTCCCCAACAGAGCCAAATTTTAGTAATAAACCCAGTTATTACCCAAATGTACTCCATCTAAGAGGAAATACCAGAGATTAGAGTTATATTCATCATCATTAACTATCATCATAGAAGTATCCAAAATTCTTCTAATCAAAGAGGATCCCAAGGCTGCTCTTAACCGTGATCACATCTGATATACCAGTTTTCTAACACTCTGCAGAGGTGGCACACTTTACCCATGAGTCGTGATTCCTGTTCTGCCCGGAGATCATGACTACCCATTGATCACTACCAAGGTGACCTGGCAGGGTTTCACTACGTAGCCTTTACAAAGACTCCCTTGGTGCATAGCTGCTCGTTAGGTTTCGCCAATCGTACAAACACAATACCCCTCCCTAAGGTGGGTGACTAACAAAACCAAATCGAATGAATCTTGACACCCACCCTTAGCAGAGCGAGCATTATACCCCGGCCCCCATTGATGGCCCTCCGGCAAAGCCAACTACACCCCAGGTTCATCTAATTATTCAGCTAAGGGCATCCCATTCCACCCTCATGATTGCACTGTTATCTCAGGTGGTCACTCAACGAACAGGTCCTTACGGAGATGTACTCAGGAAATAGCCTGAGTCCCCTAAAGTATCACAAGATCATCATCGGGATAACATCATCGTATCATAAATATTCACATCATGTTTGTTGATTGAAGTAAAACAATAGCATAAAGCTAACTATAATAACCCAAGAAGGTAAACAAGGATAAGGTAAATATAGACTATCCAATCCTTAGATTTCAATAAAGTAATGTGGGACGGTGAATTATAAAGTAAATAGGACATAGTAGGTCAGAGGACACTTGCCTTTACCAGGTTGTTGCTCAGGAAGATCTTCGGCAACACACTCAGGAACGGCGGGCTGCTCGTTGTCTAAACAAAGCAATCATGCATTCAATACATTTGGATAAATACAAATTAACAATACACCAAACATGTACAAACAAGTGAACACAAGCTCGGAAGAATAGTATAAACGTAAGAGGTAGACATAGGTTCTAGGGTGGACGAATACACCTAGAGGTTCTTGATTCTCTAAGTATTGTGTATCTCAATAGATTACATAACTTAATTCCATTTATCTTAATGAGACACAAAAATTATACTAGGGATAGATTCATACATTACATAACCCAGAGGGTGTCTCGCGTTGCTGATGAGGAGGCAGAGCTCACCGAGGCAACAGACATGACAAAAGCTCGACAGCGTCCACGGAACGGACGACGGACCACGATGGAGCTCCACGGGCGCGCGCGCAGTGCGAGAGAGAGAGAGAGAGGGGGAGAGAGAGAGAGAGTGAGGGTGTTTGGTTGAGGGCGCAACTGAGCGAGGGGAGCGAGCGAGTGGGTGCGGGATCTAGAAGGGCTCAGGCGCGTGGGGGAGTGGCCGAGAAACGCGTGTCGTGGGTGCGTCCATGGTGGAGAGCACGGAAAGGAGGCTAGGGGAGGGGAGGTGGCTGACAGGCGGGGTCCGCAGGCCAGTGAGGGCGACCATGCGAACGGGCGGTCAGGGCTTACAGAGCGGGCCCGCCGAGCAACGAGAGAGAATGGGCGCGTGCACGAACGGATCGGCGCCGACAGGCCGATCCCACCGGGCAGCGGGAGGGAGAGAGGGAGAGATAGCGCGTGCGCGGCTGTCACACCCGGTTTTAGAAGGCAAACCGAATGCGAACCATGTACGTGCCAGGATCAGCAATTCACGTACACAACAGTTACATAATATGGACATCATCACACAGTGCTCAAATAGTATTAAAAAGGGAAATAATAGTCGATTACATCATATGTCTGAGACATCCACATAGTCTTTACATTCATCAAAGTGCAAAAACGAAACGTAGATAAACGCGGCCTTCACAGGCAGCCGACTGGGGGTTACCGCTAACCCACGCCTAGAACTCATCGTAGTCTTGGAACTCCTGGAAGTCTCCTTCCACGACTTCATCTTCTCCTGAGCAGTGGTTGCAATGCTGACAACCTGGGGATGGGGGGGTTGGTGTGTAGAGCAAGGGTGAGTACACATCAACATACTCAGCAAGTATCCTGTCTGGCTGTAGTGGACTAGCTTTATGTGGGGGTAAGTCAAGCAGTTGCTTTTAGTTGGTTAGATTATTATTACTAATAGAGAAAGCCAAGTTTTAGAATTAACCCACGTTATTAACCCAACCGTACTCCTTTCCAACCGGAAAGAGTACCACTTACCATTAACAGAGTCAATACCAAAACCAACAATCTCATTGCCACCTGTAATCCGAACATCTCTGATCAAGTACCACTAATCATTGGAGCTCCCTTGGCCGCTCATAACCGCGAGCACGGCTGATATATCAGTTTTCAAACACTCTGCAGAGGTTGTGCACTTTACCCACAAGCCGTGATTCCCTTTCTGCCCGGAGAGAGCTACTCCCCATTGACCACTGCCTAGGTGGTCCAGCAAGGCATCATTACGAAGCCTTTACAAAGATTCTCCGGGGCTGTAGCCGCCCGTTAGGTTTCCTAAATGCATCGCACTCCTCCCCAAGGGGCGAACCCAAGCTTGGCAGAGCGAGCCGCATACACCGAGCCTCATGGTTGCAATGTTTTTCCCGGGCGGTCATCCAACGAACAGGTCCTTACGGAGAGGCACTCGAGAAACCGCTCGAGCCCCCTTGAAGGACACGAGTATAACATCATAATAAAAGAAGGGAAAACAGCGTATCATTGATAATTCTCATCATGTTCATTGATTAGAGTTGAGCAATAGCATAAGACTAAGCAATAATACTCCAACCCAGATAGGTAAACAAGGACATGGATAACAAAAACTAGTCAATCCTTAGGTATAAATGTGTAATGCGGGAGGTGAATTAAAGTATGTATAGGACAGAGATAGGTCAAGGGGCACTTGCCTCCACCAACCGACTGCTGCTCAGGGGCTTCTCCTGCGAGTTCTTCGGGCTCCTCAATCGGATCGTCCTCTATGTGAGCGCAAGCATACATACATCCATCCATTCGAATTAGGAAACAGAAAGTACACCATACAAGAGAACAAATAGATTAAATATGCATAGAGTATGACATACGATATTGCACTTGCCATGGCTAGAAAGAGAAGAAAGAAGGTCTCGCAGGCGTTAAAGCTATACTCGAGGCGTGTTCTGGGTAGACGCATAACTAGTCATTACGTGCTCTAGTTCCACTTAGTTCCAATAATAAGGATTAGTCACATGCACTAATATAATCATAACCATTTTCAGTTGATCAACATTAAATAAGGTAGATGATTAACTACCTGAATTAACTAACGTAACTAATTTCCAAATTGAGTTTCCATTTATTAATTAAGTAACGTGATCACTACACATGGAATACACGGGGGGGGGGGGGGGGGGGGGTAGACGGGCATGTCCTAGGGGTAGACAAGCGCGCCAAAGGCACGGCGAGTCGTGCCAAAGCACCATGCACCACGCGAGCACGCACGCGCACGGCCGCGCTGACGCGTCGCGAACGGGTTGCGCATACGCCGGGGCCGAGCTGCGCACGCGCTGTGTTGCATGTCGCGGGCGACAATGGGGCCATGCCGAGGCCGACCGCGCGGGACCGCGCGCTGGCCGAGCTCAAGGCTGCGCGCCGTAGGCACGCCGGGCCGAGCTCAAGGCCGCGCCGGGCCGACACGCCGCGGCCACGCCGGGCAGGGGCGGGGCACGCCAAGGCAGGCGGGCTGCCGGGGCCGCGCCATGGCCGACGAGGCCGGGCCGCCACGGCCGGGGCAAGGCGGGGCGTCGGGGACGGGGCAGGGGAGCGCCGAGCGGGCGGGACACGCCGCGGCCGCGCCGCCGCGGGGAGGGGCTAGGGCGAGTCGGGGCACAGGGGGCGAGGCCGCACCGGGCAGGCGGGGCCGAGCCGCCATGGACGGCGACGGGGCCGCACCACGGCCAGGCTAGGGGAGCACGCCGGGGGGCGCGCCGGGGCCGAGCGAGCACGCGGGGAGGGCGCCACGGCGGGCCGCCATGGCCGGGCGAGCCGCGTGGAGAGGGCATGCGCGAGGAGGAGGCGCGTCGGGGCCGTGCCGGGCCGAGTGAGCGCGCCGGGGGGTGAGCACCGAGGGCAAGCGGGGCCGCGCCGGGCCGCCGCGCCATGGACGCGAGCGCCGAGGGCGGGGACAGGGCCGGCGAGCGCGGGGAAGGGGGAGGGAGGGGAGAGGAGAGAGGAGGGGGGAGGGGCTTACCGCGCGGGGGAGCAAGGCCGGCGGCGGGCGGTTCGGCGAGCCGGGGTAGGGGAGTGGGGGGAGAGAGAGACGCTTTGGGCGAGGGGAGGGGTGACAGGTGGGGCCCACGGGCAGGGGGGATGGCGGCGGCGGTTTTCCATCCGCCCGCGTTGAGCGCGGCGTGGGGAGCGGGGGCGAGCTGGGGGCGGCTGGGCCGCGAGGCCGGCTGGGCCACACGCCGGCTGGGCCGCGCGCCGGGGCCCACAGCAGGGAGGGGAAAGGAGGGAGGCCGGTTGGGCCGCGCTGGCCAGCTGGGCCACGCGCGAGGGGAGGGGGGCGGCTAGGCCAAAAGGGGAGGAGAGGGGGAGAGAGAGAAAAAAAGGTTTTTCCTTTTTCTTTAAATCTAGATGAATGGTTTTCACAATTTCAATCAAACAAAACAAATGCATGGTTCGGCATGGTGCAGCAAACAAAAATAAAGTATTTCTAGGGTTTTGCTTTATACGAGATCTCAAGCCGAATCCCGCTATAACTTTGGAAAAGATCAAGGCTTAGCGAGGGGAAAGGAAAAAGGAAAGGGTAACACCCGAATTTGGTGAGTGAAGAAAAGAAAAAAATTCAACTCCAAAATTCGGGGCGTTACAAACCTATCCCCCTTAAAAGAATCTCGCCCTCGAGATTCAGGGTTGGCTAGCAAAGAGCTCAGGGTACTTGGCTATCAGATCATCTTCACGCTCCCAGGTTGCTTCTTCCTCAGAGTGGTGATTCCATCTGACTTTGCACATTCTGATGTTCTTCCTACGGGTGACTCTGTCTGCAGTCTCAAGGATTTGCGTTGGCTTCTCAATGTAGGTCAAGTCCTCCTGGACTTCAAGACCTTCCACTGGCAACTGCTCTTCTAGCACTCGCAGACACTTCTTCAACTGAGACACATGAAAGACATCATGCACTGCGGACAAACCCTCTGGCAAACTGAGCTGATAGGCCACTTCTCCACGCCTTGCGAGAATCTGATACGGACCAATGTAGCGGGGTGCTAGCTTGCCTTTGACTCCAAATCTTCTGACTCCTCTGATCGGCGACACTTTCAGATAGACGAAATCTCCAACCTCGAAACTCAGATCTCTTCTTCTTGTGTCTGCATAGCTTCGTTGCTTTGATTGCGCTATCTTTAGATTCTCTCGAACCATCTTGATGTTCTCTTCGGCTTCAAGCAGAATGTCCGGCCCGAACACTTGCTTTTCTCCAGGTTGATCCCATTGCAATGGAGTTCTACAACTCCTTCCATAAAGCGCCTGAAATGGTGACATCTTCAAGCTGGCTTGGTAACTGTTGTTATAGGAAAACTCTGCATAAGGCAATCTCTTATCCCATCCGGACTGATCTTGCAACGCACAGGCTCTCAACATGTCTTCAAGGATTTGATTGGTCCTTTTGGTCTGACCATCTGTCTGCGGATGATAAGCTGAACTGAAATTCAGATGTGTGCCCAAGGCTTCATGCAGCTGCTGCCAGAAATGAGAGGTGAACTGCGTTCCTCTATCTGACACTATCTTTCTCGGCACACCATGAAGACAAACGATCCGAGACATGTACAATTCTGCCAATACTGCACTGCTGTAGTTGGTCTTGACAGGTATGAAGTGGGCTGACTTGGTCAAGCGGTCCACTACTACCGAAATGGAATCATAGCCGGCTCGAGTGCGAGGCAATCCGACTATGAAATCCATACCGATTTCATCCCATTTCCACTGAGGAATTTGCAATGGTTGCAACAATCCAGCGGGTCTCTGGTGCTCTGCCTTGATCCTTCGACAACTATCACACATGGCCACATGCTCTGCGATTTCCCTCTTCATTCCGTACCACCAGAATTTCTTCTTCAGGTCCTGATACATCTTCTCACTACCAGGGTGAATCGAATAAGCTGTCTCATGAGCTTCCTTGAGAATCAACTCCCGAATAGACTGGACATTGGGGACGCACAAGCGGTCTTTGAACCATATCACACCTTCTGCATCTTCCCGAAAGTCTTTACCTTTGCCTTCCAGAATCAGTCGCCAGATCTCACTGATCTTCTCATCATTCTTCTGCGCTTCTTTGATTTCTCGCTCCAGGGTAGGTTCCAACTCAATTGTTACTCCTCGTGTGTTGTTCAGAAATCCGAGACTCAACCTGTCAAACTCCTTGGCCAACTCATAAGGCATCGGACGAGCGACCATCAGATTGACTTTCTCTTCCTGCTCAAAGCATCTGCCACTACGTTCGCTTTGCCTGGATGGTAGTGAATCTCCAACTCATAGTCTTTGATCAGCTCTAACCATCTTCGCTGCCTCATATTCAGCTCTGACTAGGTGAATATGTACTTTAGACTCTTGTGGTCTGTGTAAACATCACATTTCTATCCATACAGATAGTGTCTCCATGTCTTCAATGCGTGAACCACTGTTGCCAACTCTAAGTCATCGATTGGGTAATTCTTCTCATGAACCTTCAGTTGTCGGGACGAGTAGGCCACAACTCTTCCCTCTTGCATCAACACACATCCCAAACCTGTGTAACAAGCATCGCAATACACCGAGAAGGGCTTGTGCACATCAGGCAAGACTAAGACAGGCGCTGTAGTCAACTTCTCTTTCAGCGTTTCAAAGGCATCCTGACATTTCTGGGTCCACTTGAACTCAACTTTGTTGCCTAGCAAAGCTGTCATTGGTTTCACAATCTTCGAAAACCCTTCGATGAATCACCGATAATATCCGGCCATTCCAATGAAGCTCTTGATTCTTTGGGCATCTGTTGGCGCTTTCCAGTTCAGAATGTCTGCCACTTTCTTCGGATCCACAGCCAATCCTTCTTCGTTGATTATGTGACCCAAGAACAGAACTTCACTGATCCAGAACTCGCACTTGCTCAACTTTGCATACAGCTAGTGCTCTCGCAATCTCTGCAATACCATCCTCAAATGATCTGCATGCTCCTCTTCGCTTTGAGAATATATCAGAATGTCATCAATGAATACCACCACAAACTTGTCAAGATAATCCATGAATACATTGTTCATCAAGTTCATAAAGAAGGCTGGTGCATTAGTTAGACCGAAAGACATCACAGTGAACTCATACAACCCATACATGGTAATGAATGCCGTCTTCGAAATGTCTGAAGGTCGGATCCTGAGCTGATGATAACCTGACCTTAGATCTATCTTGGAGAACACACTGGCTCCTCTCAACTGGTCAAACAGATCCTCTATTCTGGGCAAGGGGTACTTGTTCTTGATGGTGACCTCATTCAGAGCTCGATAATCGATACACATCCTTTTGGTGCCATCTTTCTTCTCCACGAACAAGACAGGGGCGGCCCAAGGCGAGGTGCTTGGCCGGATGTAGCCTTTCTCTGACAACTCATCGATCTACTTCTTAAGCTCAACCAACTCTGGTCCGGATATTCTGTAAGCTCTCTTAAAGATGGGGGTGGTGCCAGGAAGAAGCTCTATAGCAAACTCAACTTTCTGCTCTGGTGGCATACCTGGTAAGTCCTTTGGAAACACATCTGGGAATTCGGACACAACCTTGATACTCTCAATTGGGTCTGCTTCACTGCTATCGACAGCCATCTGATAACAACTTCCTTTCTTTGGCTCAGGCGGGACTAACTCGGTCACCACTTCCTCTCCTAATGGGGACACCAACTTAACTGTCCTCTTATCACAACTGATAACTGTCTGATACTTATCTAGCCAATTTATCCCTAGGATGACATCTATTTCCTGAGTACCCATTACTATGAGATTAGCGGGAAACACTATCCCCCTTATTTCCACACATACATTCAAACAAATGCTATCGGCTCGAATTCTACCACCGGCTGAGTCAATTTGAATGGGGGTTGACATGGTAGTTATCGGAAGATTATGTGCTTCTACCCATGATGCAGTAATGAATGAATGCGTTGCTCCAGAATCAAATAACACTTCTGCAATATGGGACTCGACTGGGAACATACCTACTATCATGTCGGGGGTCTCCTGAACTGCTTCAGCCTCCAAGTGGTTCAGTCTCCCATGGTTATAACGTGGCTGAGAGCTGTTGCCTGCTCCAGGCTGAGACACATTCTACTTTGCTGGGGCATTGGGGCCTTACTGCTGCTGGGCTGCCTTCTTCGGACATTGCATCACCCAATGGCCTTGCTCTCCACAGTGGAAACATGCTCTGTTTCCAACCTGAGCTCGTGCCGCTTGATTGTTCTGCTGGTTTGCTGGGGCAGGAAGACGAGGTGCCTGCTGATTCTGCCTCTGGAACTGACCTCCTCCTGACTGATTGTTCTGGCGATTCTAATACTGGTGCTGAGGATACTTCCTTTGGAATTGCTGATGCTGAGGTGGACGCTGGTTTTGCCTGAACTGCTGAGGTTGATTGCTTGAGAAACGAGGACGATTGCTGCTTCCAGGCTGGGGTCAACTGATCTTGCACTTGCGATCCTCCATCTCTTTGCGCTTCCTCTCTGTCATGATTGCTCTGTTAATCAGGTGCTAGAATGTCGGGAAGGTATGATTCATCAGCTGATACTGCAGAGGGTCAACCAAGCCTCTCAGGAAACGATACTGTCTCTTGACATCGGTGTTGACATCTTCAGGAGCATAGCGAGACAACTGCAGAAACCTGTCCCGGTACTCACTGACAGACGATGACCCTTGCTTGAGTGCCAGGAACTCCTCCTTCTTCACTGTCATCAGACCTGCAGGAACATGGTACTGATGAAAGCTACCTCTAAATTCTTCCCAGGTGATGGTGTCGGGGTTGGCATGTGTGGCGAGATAAGACTCCCACCAAGACTGGGCTGCTCCTCTCAATAGACGGGGACCATACAGAACTTTCTCCCTGTCATCACACTGAGCGGTATGCAACTCTCGCTCCACAGTGCGCAGCCAGTCTTCAGCATCCATGGGGTCAGAAGAATGAGCAAACGTTGGGGGATGACCTCTCATGAATTCAGCACGCTTGTCCCTGGGCATCTGAGGCATCTGAGGTTGAGGTGGTGGCTGTTGCTGCTGCTGCTGAATGGCGGCCAGAGTCTGACCAATGGCTTGAACTGCCTGGGTCTGCATCAGGAACATCTGCTCGATGGACATCGGGGGCAGGGGCGGCAGTTGCTGTTGCTGGGGTACCTCATCCTATTGAGCGACTTGCTCCTGCTGAGCACGCCTTCCTCCTCTGCGCCTGTTTTCTGACATCTGCAGAATGCAACCACACATCAGAACTGATCTTGCAAATCTTGCAGCATAAGAAAAGAGTATAGAATTCTCCACAACACTGAACAGATGAGCATCTTCACTGATCTCCAACACAGACCAACACAGCTTCTCAGATAAAGAGGAAAGTGGAGTAAAAGGCTTCCCAACTAGATAACTAACTTCATTAACATAACAGGTAAACCAAAATGTAGGGGATACCCACACTCTGGTGACAGTCATTACAAAGATCCAAAGCAAACATAATTCATCATAACAAACATAAATGCACAGGATAAGCAAACTACCCTGTCTAACTAAGACTGACTAAGAGTGAGACTAACACTAAGATTAAGACTAAAACTAAAACTTCTATATTAAGCATGTATTACAAGACTCAACACTGATGACCTATGGGTATAAGTCTATCTTGGTCTTGCAGTCAGGATTGCCATAAGACTGGTGTCCACGCCGAGGTGAGCGGTACGGGTGCTGAGTCCTGACGGGAGCGGGGGAACCATCGTCCAGGTGACGACGTTCCACGCGCTCAGCCCGCAACTGGGCGATCTCAGCATGAGCCCTACTCAACTCGTCTAGCGCATGGTCCAGCTCCGTGTTTAGCACGGCGGCTAGGTTGACTGTGCTGCTCAACCTAGGATTGTCCTCACCAACAGGTGAGACAATCACGCCTCCTGTGCTGTCAAATGGGCGGCGGGGGTAATACTTTAGGTTGAGACCGTCGGCTACCCCACCGAAAACTGAGCAGTAGTGCGAAAGCGCACGCCGTGCGGCATATTGCATGGCCGCCTCAGCTGAGTCCCGCTCAGAGATGGAATAGTGCTCCGAGCAGACCTCAGCACCCCAGAGACTGTTCTTCGGACGACATGCTGCTAGACCACACAGCGATACTCGATGGACCAAGTACGTCGGTCAAGTGCCCGACGTAGCAGGGTGTCAAGCGCATCGTGGAAGTGACACCCGCGAGCAGCGTCGCGAGTGATGGGTCGAGCAACCCATCCTTCCGGCTCCTGGTCAGCAGAAAAGTCGGTGTCGTGGCTCGAGCTGCTGTCGCCTCCTCCGTCGTCTGGGTCTCCTCCAGCAGCTACTCCAGGGGCTAGGGCGTCCAGTGGTGGTGCAGGGGCGCCTCTATGGGAAGCACGGGGGAGCAGCTCCTCACAGACTCTATCTCCTGCTGGAGCGAGAAAGAAGAGCCCTGCTGCTCCTGTCGTCGTCGCTCCTGCTCCTCATGCAGGCGGTGATGCAGCCTCTCCAAGTGGCTGGACTGACCGGTCATGGGACGACGAAGCGGACGCTCCGCGAGACGGGAGGGTAAGAAGGGGATGACAGACTTCCGTGCAGTGTGTCTAAGGCGAGCCATCTACAAAAGACACCGCAAGCATAAGAGTGAGAACAGAACTAGTATGACCAGCAAGTAATGAACCATAAATAAATGAAGGATTAGAATAAAACACAATTTTCAGCAAGGTATAGTATATAGTAGAACATAGGTTTGGTCGATATGACCAACTTTTGAAGGGATACCAAAGTCAAGGCAGGGACAAAGGTCTATAATCCTTAGAATGACCATTCTACTCAAGGTTAGCGGTCCTACAGTCAGCCTGGCTTTGATACCACTTATGTCACACCAGGTTTTAGAAGGCAAACCGAATGCGAACCATGTACGTGCCACGATCAGCGATTCACGTACACAGCAGTTACATAACATGGACATCATCACACAGTGCTCAAATAGTATTAAAAAGGGAAATAATAGTCGATTACATCATATGTCTGAGACATCCACATAGTCTTTACAATCATCAAAGTGCGAAAACGAAACATAGATAAACGCGGCCTTCACAGGCAGCCGACTGGGGGTTACCGCTAACCCATGTCTAGAACTCGTCGTAGTCTTGGAACTCCTGGAAGTCTCCTTCCACGGCTTCATCTTCTCCTGAGCAGTGGTTGCAATGCTGACAACCTGGGGATGGGGGGGGGTTTGGTGTGTAGAGCAAGGGTGGGTACACATCAACATACTCAGCAAGTATCCTGTCTGGCTGTAGTGGACTAGCTTTATGTGGGGGTAAGTCAAGCAGTTGCTTTTAGTTGGTCAGATTATTATTACTAATAGAGAAAGCCAAATTTTAGAATTAACCCACGTTATTAATCCAACCGTACTCCTTTCCAACCGGAAAGAGTACCACTTACCATTACCAGAGTCAATACCAAAACCAACAATCTCATTGCCACCTGTAATCCGAACATCTCTGATCAAGTACCACTAATCACTGGAGCTCCCTTGGCCGCTCATAACCGCGAGCACGGCTGATATATCAGTTTTCAAACACTCTGCAGAGGTTGTGCACTTTACCCACAAGCCGTGATTCCCTTTCTGCCCGGAGAGAGCTACTCCCCATTGACCATTGCCTAGGTGGTCCAGCAGGGCATCACTACGTAGCCTTTACAAAGATTCTCCGGGGCTGTAGCCGCCCGTTAGGTTTCCTAAATGCATCGCACTCCTCCCCAAGGGGCGAACCCAAGCTTGGCAGAGCAAGCCGCATACACCGAGCCCCATTGACGGCACGACGGCTAAGCGAACTACACCTCGAATCCTCTAATTATTCAGCTAAGGGCACCCCATTCCACCCTCATGGTTGCACTATTTTTCCCGGGCGGTCATCCAACGAACAGGTCCTTACGGAGAGGCACTCGAGAAACCGCTCGAGCCCCCTTGAAGGACACGAGTATAACATCATAATAAAAGAAGGGAAAACAGCGTATCATTGATAATTCTCATCATATTCATTGATTAGAGTTGAGCAATAGCATAAGACTAAGCAATAATAATCCAACCCAGATAGGTAAACAAGGACATGGATAACAAAAACTAGTCAATCCTTAGGTATAAATGTGTAATGCGGGAGGGGAATTAAAGTATGTATAGGACAGAGATAGGTCAAGGGGCACTTGCCTCCACCAACCGACTGCTGCTCAGGGGCTTCTCCTGTGAGTTCTTCGGGCTCCTCAACCGGATCGTTCTCTATGCGAGCGCAAGCATACATACATCCATCCATTCAAATTAGGAAACAAACAGTACACCATACAAGAGAACAAATAGATTAAATATGCATAGAGTATGACATACGATATTGCACTTGCCATGGCTAGAAAGAGAAGAAAGAAGGTCTCGCAGGGGTTAAAGCTATGCTCGAGGCGTGTTACGGGTAGACGCATAACTAGTCATTACGTGCTCTAGTTCCACTTAGTTCCAATAATAAGGATTAGTCACATGCACTAATAGAATCATAACCATTTTCAGTAGATCAACATTAAATAAGGTAGATGATTAACTACCTGAATTAACTAACGTAACCAATTTCTAAATTGAGTTCCCATTTATTAATTAAGTAACGCGATCACTACACATGGAATACACAGGGGGGTAGACGGGCACGTCCTGGGGGTAGACAAGCGCGCCAAAGGCACGACGAGCCGTGCCAAAGCACCATGCACCACGCGAGCACGCACGCGCACAGCCGCGCTGACGCGTCGCGAACGGGTTGAGCATACGCCGGGGCCGATCTGCGCACGCGTTGCTTTGCGCGCCGCGGGCGACAACGGGGCCATGCCGAGGCCGACCGCGCGCTGGCCGAGCTCAAGGCCGCGCGCCATAGGCACGCCGGGCCGAGCTCAAGGCCGCGTCGGGCCGACACGCCGCGGCCGCGCTAGGCAGGGGCGGGGTACGCCAAGGCAGGCGGGCTGCCAGGGCTGCGCCATGGCCGGCGAGGCCGGGCCACCACGGCCGGGGCAAGGCGGGGCGCCGGGGACGGGGCAGGGGAGCGTCGAGCGGGCAGGGCACGCCGCAGCCGCGCCGCCGCGGGGAGGGGCTGGGGCGAGTCGGGGCGCCGGGGGCGAGGCCGAGCCGCCATGGCCGGCGACGGGGCCGCACCACGGCCGGGCTAGGGGAGCACGCCGGGGGGCGCGCCGGGGCCGAGCGAGCACGCGGGGAGGGCGTCGCGCCGGGCGGGGCGAGGCCGAGCCGCCACGGCGGGCCGCCATGGCGGGCCGCCATGGCTGGGCGAGCCACGTGGGGGGCGCGAGGGTGAGGGCGCGAGGGGGAGGCGCGAGGGGCCACACCAGGCCGAGCGAGCGCGCCGGGGTGGGCGAGCACCGAGGGCGGGCGGGGCCGCCGCGCCATGGCCGCGAGCGCCGAGGGCGGGGACAGGGCCGGCGAGCACGGGGAAGGGGGAGGGAGGGGAGAGGAGAGAGGAGGGGGGAGGGGCTTACCGCGCGGGGGAGCGAGGCCGGCGGCGGGCGGTTCGGCGAGCCGGGGCAGGGGAGCGGGGCGAGCGGGCGCGGGGGGGAGAGAGAGGCTTTGGGGGAGGGGAGGGGGTGACAGGTGGTGCCCACGGGCAGGGGGGATGGCGGCGGTGGTTTTCCAACCGCCCGCGTTGGGCGCGACGTGGGGAGCGGGGGCGAGCTGGGGGTGGCTGGGCCGCGAGGCCAGCTGGGCCGCGCGCCGGGGCCCACAGCGGGGAGGGGAAGGGAGGGAGGCCGGTTGGGCTGCGCTGGCCAGCTGGGTCGCGCGCGAGGGGAGGGGGCGGCTGGGCCGAAAGGGGAGGAGAGGGGGGGAGAGAGAGAAAAAAAAAGGTTTTTCCTTTTTCTTTAAATCTAGATGAATGGTTTTCAAAATTTCAATCAAACAAAACAAATGCATGGTTCGGCATGGTGCAGCAAACCAAAATAAAGTATTTCTAGGGTTTTGCTTTACACGAGATCTCAAGCTGAATCCCGCTATAACTTTGGAAAAGATCAAGGCTTAGCGAGGGAAAGGAAAAAGGAAAGGGTAACGCCCGAATTTGGCGAGTGAAGAAAAGAAAAAAATTCAACTCCAAAATTCGGGGCGTTACAGCGGTCGTCGCTGACACGTGGGGTCCACCTGTCAGGCACGCGAGCGGTCTAGCTAGGCTAGATTGGGCCTAATGGGTTGAATTCGGTTTTTCTTTTCCCTAGAATTTCTAATGCCTTTTCTTTTTATTTTCTCTATGGATTTCAAATCAAATTCAAACCAAATTTAAATTCCAACTAATTCAAACATGTGCATCAAACAAAAGAATAATTTAGGCTCAATATGATGCAACATTTCATGACTCGCATAGGTTTTGATAAAATAAATAATTAATCCTTCCCTAGTTGACTTAACTCTAATCAAAAGGAAGAAAGAGGAAGTCTTGAGAGAGAGACACAAGAGGTAACACCTGAATTTAGTAGGCATTTAGAGAAGAAATTTTATACCCCAAATTTAGGGTGTTATAGTGACTGGAGCATCGTTAGACTTAATACTCGTCGACATCATCTGCAAAGTCTTCTTCATCACCCTGTGATCAAAATATAAGCAAGGGGTTAGCTCACTTATGGTTGGGGCTCAACAAGTGGAAGGAATAATGCAAGTTTAAAAAGGTAGGCTATGGTTAAGCGGTAAGCATTTTAGTTGGTCAATATTTTATTGACAAAGCCTGACGTACTAATTGTAAGTGTATCCCAAAGTATCATAATTAAACAAAAGTATAGAATTATATCTCAAAAACACATCAGTGAAACCACTTAAGCAAACCATTTGTGAATCATCGGATCACGATTTATGTTCCATCTTTAAGTTAAATTATCATGTGAGGGTCTAGGTTGCTCTTAACAGTGAGCACAGCTGACATATCAGTTTTACACTCTGCAGAGGTGGTACAACTTTACCCACCAGCCATGTATCTCATCTAGCCTAGGTTATACGAACCCTTAAACACTACCGAGGTGAATGGCTAGAGATCCATTATGAGGCTTTCACAAAATACACTCAGTACAAAACAACCTGCTAAGGTTTCCAAGTTGGTGTGGAGGCCCTCTGGGCGAGGCAGCTTAGCCAAGACTACGTCCCTATATTAACATGAGCTGCCACCATCAACCGCTTCCCCTCTTGCGCATATTTCAGGAATGGTTGCTAAGTACTAAGCAAATTAAGATAATTACCAAAGCCATAGCCATGATAGCACTAGTGGTTGCACTGTTATCCTGGATGGTCACTCCATATTCCACTTAATACGAAATGATCTTGTTTAACCGTGTTAACAACATAATATAAATTTAATTTCCAGAACAATAGTATCATTAAAGAATGACATCATAATTATCAAGTTGAGCAGTAGCTAAAATTGTTAAGCATAGTATTTATCCCAGGGTAATCAAGGAATAGGATTGGTATTTCTAGGAAATCCTATTTAGTCAAATCTTATTAGATTATGCAAATATCTGAAAAGTAAATATTATTCTATGCATTATTTGGGTACAAACAGAAATACAGAGGGAGAATCCACTTGCCTTGCTCAAACATGACATGTGGGTCGTTTTCGAACGAGTTCGGTTCTTCTACCATGAAATCGGCCTCTAATAGATTCACACATCGTACATACAAAAAGTAAACATATACCAATAAATAAACATACAACCATTGAACAAGTAACAAAACATTCATTATATATAACTATGTTTATCAAAGAAAACATCTGAAATAAAACTTGATTCGAACTACAATGTAAATTTAATCCTTCCTTAAGACTCTTCATTATCTAATTCATTTTCACCCTTTGTTTTAGGAAGAGAACTAAATGGTTCATATAAATTGGACTGAATTTGAAGAACAAATTATTTAAGTGTATATAACTAGTTATGGACAAAATGAATATAGGTTTAATTAATAAATTGTGGGTAAAGATAATTAATCTATTAATTATATATAGCTTTAGTTCAGCGGCAAATGATCTAATTTATAAATAAGAGAATTATGTTCAGTAATATTAAAACTATCATTTTAGTTATGTGCACACTTAATTAAACTACTTTAATAATAATAGTAATTTTTATCTAGTTTAAACATATATAAATATGAAACACTTAAATATGAATCTAAATCATACACAAAGTATTTATATAATTATTTATTCTATACTTTAGTTAAGAAACCGTTGTAATTTCTTATTTTATTTGTTTTTCCAATTTAAAAAGTTATGTTTAAACAACTTTGATAATTGTAATCCGGAATAAATTACAAGGATATGCAAATCATTGTAAACACTAAATTAAAATGTTTAGGACTTTGATTATGAAGTTAACCAAAACAAGAAATAATTTAATTGTACTCGCATACATCTATACACTACCGGAATTCGGCTCTTTGCCAAGTGCCGGAGTCTCTGCCGAGTGCTTTTTATCGGGCACTCGGCAAAGCCGACTTTGCCGAGCGCCGCACTCGGCAAAGTCCTGCGCTCGGTAAATAGCTTATTTACCGAGTGCAGGACACTCGGCACAGCCAAGCACTCGGCAAAGACTGCTTTGCCGAGCGTCACACACTCGGCAAATATGGCTCTCGGCAAAGGGCCGTTAGTGGCCGTCTACAGCTGACGACCGTCAGTCTTTGCCGAGTGTCAAATATCTGGCACTCGGCACAGAGAGTCTTTGCCGAGTGTCCTATGTAGACACTCGGCAAAGCATATTTTTATTTTTATTTTTATTTTGGTCACCAAACTTTTTGTGGTATGTTCCTACACTATGTAGACCTACATGTACCATTTTGGGACAATTATAACAGTGTTTTCTATAGCTAGTACATTTAGTTTGTTTATTTGAATTTCTTCGAAAAATTCAGATTTGAACTGCAGGTCACTCGAAACTTGGAAAACCGTGCATGCAAAAATGATATTCATGCTACTTAGCACAAGTTACGACCGATTTCACGAGCGGACCGGAAACTTCGATCACCATGCTCACTCAACATGACCGTGAACTTGCCATCCAGGTGTTTAAAAATTGTATAAAACAGAAACAAAGTCAGAAAATCATGAAACCTGTCCACGTGTCATGATATCATATGTAGAGGCTGTGATAAAAATTTGAAAAAGTTTCGAGAAAGCTATAACGCACTATGTGTACAAACCTAAGAGATCCACATTGAAACTTTATGATTTCATGTGTAGTTCTCTTAGGTTTCTACACATAGTGTCTCACAACTTTGTCCAAACATTCTCAATTTTTTATCACAGACTCTACATATGATATCATGACACGTGGACAAGTTTCATGATTTTCTAACTTTGTTTGTGTTTTATACAATTTTTAAACATGTAGATGGCAAGTTCACGGCCATGTTTAGTGAGCATGTTGCTCGAAGTTTCCGGTTCGCTCCTGAAATCGGTCGTAACTTGTGCTAAATAGGACGGGTATCATTTTTGTATGCACGGTTTCCCAAGTTTCGAGTGACCTGCAGTTCAAATGTGATTTTTTCGAAGAAATTCAAATAAACGAACTAAATCTACTAGCTATAAAAAAACACTTTTATAATTGTACCAAAATGGTACTTGTAGGTCTACATAGTGTAAGAACACACCACAAAAAGTTTGGTTGCCAAAAATAAAAAAAAATATACTTTGCCGAGTGCTGTTCAGTTAGCACTCGGCAAAGGCGGCTTTGCCGAGTGCCTGTCTGTTGGCACTCGGCAAAGTATAAAGAACACATCTTTGCCGAGTGCTCTACAGCTAGCACTCGGCAAAGGCGTCTTTGCTGAGTGCTCGAGATCCGGCACTCGGCAAAGTTTATTTTTTTAATTTTAAAAAAATCTTTGCCGAGTGCCGGATCTCGGGCACTCGGCAAAGAACGTTTTAATAGCTGTTACGGCGCCCTCACTCACTATCTCTCTCTCTCACTCTCACTCACTCACCCGCTCGCTCGCCGTCGCGCCGCCACGCCGTCGCGCCCGCGACGAGCACCGCCACCCGCTCGCGCCCGCCGCGCCCACCGCCGTCGTCGCGCGCCCGTGGCGACCACCGCCGCGCCCACCGCCGCCGTCGTCGCGCCGCCGGCCTCCCAGCCGGTATATTCCCCTTTTTTCTTGTTCTATTTTATTTTCTGTTTTTATTTCTTTTTATTTCAAATTATAAATTAAAATTCAATTCAAATGTCACATATTAATGCTTAATTCATGAGAGAAAGGAGAAACAAAACAATTCACCCATATCAACATTTGAAAATCTTTATGTTTATTAATTGATTTCAAATTTTAACTTCTAGTTTTGAGATCCAAATCTAATTATGACAACTCACAATATAATATTGCCTTATTTTAAGAAATAATTGTTGAAATATAGGCCTCATGTATAGAGTTGTGTCATTGTTGAGATTTCATATGAAGTTGTATAGAGTATAGTCCTTATAAATATATGAGCAATAGGACACCTTTCGGCGATTCACGTACTCTCACTACCTTCAAAGTGCTTAGTCTTTGATGTTTTTTTGGTAACCTACCTTTGGACTTAGATGTGACTTGCATTCATCGTGTCGTTTGTATATGTGCGTGTCAGCCATCGTGCTGTTAGATCTATTTGTAAGTTTTGGAAACCTCCCCGTACAGGGGAAGTGCTGCCGATTTTTTTGACATGCTTATTTATTTTTACAGAGAAGATACTTGTCTTTCTAGCCACTGCGGGTCTGCCTGCACCGCGTCGCGTCGCCACTGCACCAACCCGCCACAGCCCCGCTAGCCTGACTCCACCGCCATCCTAGGTATAACCTCTATTTCCGCATCATAGTCGTAGATCACGTAACCCAGTTAGGCGTCTCCCGTTCGAAAGAGATACGGTGTAGATATACAGATCTTTGCATATCTACAAATGTATCAGTTTCGAATTGTCCACGTTTTTTGGACAGCCCGCGGTTGCGTAGATGGTGTTAGTTTCCATGCTCTACTCCGGTCCGAGACAGAGTTTCGGCGTCACCTCCCTATTGTTCTCCGGACAGTACACTCTCCCTGCCAGGACGTGTATCCGGAGAACAGCGGGGAGGTGCTGCCGAAATTCTATCTCGGATCGGAGTAGAGCATGGAAACTAACTCCATCTACGCAACCGCGGGTGGGATTAGGACCTATCCTCACCTATTAGAAGGTAGGAACGTAGAGTACATGCATTACATGTCTATATTAAACTATACTCGGTTATATATGTTAGAGGATGGAGGACCGTGAGTGGATGTACACGGGCCGCGTAAGACGTAATGATGTCACCCCAGAATGGATTAGGAAGACCGATGCTTTCATGGAACGGGCATATGGCGAAGCTGCTAAAAGAGCTAGCCTAGTCCCTTGTCCGTGCAGGAAATGTGACAACCGGAAAAGAAAACCAAAGAAGGCCATGGTAGAACATATTTGGAAGAATGGATTTATGCTGGACTATACTCGGTGGATCTTCCATGGTGAAGCGCATCGCACGAGAGAGGAGGTGGTGAGACAACGCGTCGAGGATTACGATGCTGATGCCGGGGTAGCGGACATGTTGAACGACTATCACGAGGCACAGTTCGCCGAAGGACGTACGGAGGACGAGCCAGAGGCGACCGCAAAGGCATTCTACGACATGTTTGACGCGGCACAGAAACCCCTTCACGGCAAGACAAAGGTTTCTCAACTGGATGCCATTGGGCGTATAATGGCGTTCAAGTCGCAGTATAGCATGAGACGAGACGCCTTCGATGGTTTGTTGACAGTTATTGGCAGCCTGCTTCCGGAGGATCATGTTCTGCCAAAGAGCATGTACGAGGCACAAAAACTCCTTCATGCACTCAAGATGACGTATGAGCAGATACATGCTTGTCTGAAGGGCTGCGTCCTATTTAGGAAAGAACACACTGAGGCAAAGTACTGTCCGAAGTGTAAATCGTCTAGGTTCATGGAGATAGACTCTGGTGATGGACAGATGAGGCAGCTCGACATCCCTGTGACAATCCTACGCCACCTTCCATTCATACCGAGGATCCAGCATCTATACATGACAGAGGAATCCGCGAAACAGATGACATGGCACAAAAAAGGCAAACGATACAATCCTGACAAGATGGTTCACGCATCCGATGGTGAAGCATGGACCCACTTTGATGCCATTCACCATGAGAAAGCCAAAGAGGCTCGTAATGTTCGTGTTGCGCTGGCCACAGATGGGTTCAATCCCTATGGAACGACCGCTGCCCCATACACATGTTGGCCCGTGTTCGTTATCCCCATCAATCTCCCCCCAGCGTATGCTTTCAAAGACAGAACATATTCGTGTCGTTGATAATTCCTGGACACCCGGGGAATAAAATGGGCGTGTACATGGAGCCTTTGATTGATGAATTGGTCCGTGCTTGGGAGGAAGGGGTATGGACGTACGACCGAGATACGAAGACAAACTTCAAAATGCATGTTTGGTACCAGTACTCCAATCATGACTTTCCGGCGTATGGGCTATTTTGCGCCTGGTGTGTTCACGGTAAGTTCCCATGCCCAGTTTGCAAGGAAGCTCTTAGGTTTATTTGGTTGAAGAAGGGTGGTAAATATTCGTCATTCGATAAACATCGACAATTTCTCCCTCCTGACCATGCATTCCGACTAGACATCAAGAACTTTACGAAAGGTGTCATGGTGACAGACCGCCCACCTGCAATGATGACTGGTGCTGAAGTTCGCGAACAGATAGATGGTCTCGTGGCCAACCCAGAAGGTGGTTTTGTGGGATATGGTGAGCAACATATGTGGACACATAAGCCGGGCTTGACTCGGCTCCCCTATTATGATGACCTGCTCCTTCCACACAACCTTGACGTGATGCACACTGAAAAGAATGTCGCCGAGGCACTTTGGACAACAATTATGGAGATTCCTAATAAGTCAAAGGATAACGTAAAGGCAAGAGTGGATCTGGCAGAGTTATGTGATAGACCAAACCAAGAGATGAAGTCGCCTAGTGGTGGTAAGACATGGAGAAGGCCTAAGGCCGATTTCGTCCTGAGCAGGGCCCAGAGGAAGGAAGTACTACAGTGGATCAAGATGTTAATGTTCCCTGATGGGTATGCAGCTAACCTTAGTAGGGGGTGAACTTATCTACTCTGCGAGTCTTAGGGATGAACAGTCATGACTTCCACATATGGATTGAACGAATTCTTCCGGCGATGGTTCGAGGCTATGTCCCTGAGCATGTCTGGCTAGCGCTTGCAGAGTTGAGCTATTTCTTCCGCCAGCTTTGTGCAAAAGAGTTAGCTTGGACCATGATTGCAGACTTGGAAAGGATGGCACCCGTGTTACTGTGTAAGCTGGAGAAGATCTTTCCACCCGGCTTCTTCAATTCGATGCAGCATTTGATTCTTCATCTCCCGTATGAGGCACGAATGGGGGGGCCCATGCAGGGATGTTGGTGCTATCCAATCGAGAGATGTCTAAAGACTATCCGAAAGAAATGTAGAAATAAATGCAAAATCGAGGCTTCCATTGCAGAGGCATACATACTGGAGGAGGTGTCAAACTTCACAACAACTTACTATGGTGACAAACTGCCGAGCGTGCATAATCCACCCCCTCGTTACAATGATGGCGACAATGAATCGAACCTCAGCATTTTTCGAGGGCGACTCGGAAGCGCGAGTGGTTCGACCACCAAGACCCTGAGACATGAAGAGTGGGGCCATATCATGCTATATGTATTGACCAACCTTGAAGAGGTGACGCCATACATGGAGCAATTTCTTCATGAATTCTGGCGTCGATCAAGGGACCCAACTCCACAGGAATATGATACCCTTCTTGGAAAGGGTGCGGGAAATGGATTGCCCGATTTCATTTCCTGGTTTAAATGTAAGGTACATGCTTAGTTTGTCATTTGAAGTTGCTCTTACGTGCGAATAATATAACAATCTAGCGTGTTTGAACTTGCAGGGCCAAAGAGAGCCGTCTATGAGTGCCGAGTTGAGACAAGTAGCCAATGGCTTTGCCTATAGGGTCAGGAAATTTTCTGGGTATGACGTCAATGGATACCGTTTTCGCACAACAAGCTACGACCAAAGTCGGCCCAATCGAAAAACCACATGTTCTGGAGTCTTTACGCCCGGGCTTGACGAGGTCGAGTATTATGGAAGAATTGAAGAAATATATGAACTCAATTTTTATGGTTCCAAACCTCTTACTCCAGTGATATTCAAATGTCATTGGTTTGACCCTGAAGTTACGAGACGGACACATTCTAATCTTGGGCTAGTCAAAATTCGACAGGATTCCATCTTACCAGGAGACGATGTCTATATTGTGGCCCAACAGGCCACACAAGTGTATTATCTTCTATATGCGTGCCAAACGAAACAACATCTTAAGGGTTGGGATGTTGTGTATAAGGTATCACCGCACGCTAAATTACCTGTTCCAAACGATGAAGATTATAACTTAGACCCGGACACATATGACGGAGAGTTCTTCCAAGAAGATGGACTCGAAGGGCGATTTGAGATAGACTTAACCGAAGCGGTCGGAATGGAAGTAGATATTGAAACGCCGGATGATGAAATGGTTGTTGATGAGGAGGATGAGGTGCAAAATGAGAATGACTTAGAAATGCTTGAAGGCAATGCCAATGACGAAATTGCGCCTTCAGATGGTGTTGACTATGAAATGGTTGATAGTGATGATGACACTTATGATCCGGCTAACCCAAACACATATGAAGATTATTTTTAATTGATGTAATGCTATATTTCATTTATTTTGCATATGTTTCTAAATACATATTTTTTTTATCTGTGTTTAATTGCTTACTCTTAATTGCGGGTTGTTGAACAAAGATGGTGGGCGGTGGGACGAGGACGAGGAGGGGGAGGAGGAGCACCCGTAGGACGAAGGAGGAGGCGCAGCAGGACGACGCCGTACAGCAGCAGGTGGAGCAGCAAGCCGCTGTCGTTGCAGCGCAGCAGGACGAGACGATGCGGCGCAGCAGGACGACGACGACGACGCCGCTCAGCAGGACGTCTCAGGTTCTGGCTCCTCAGGTTCGAGGAGTATCTACCTGCGAGGTCCCGCGAGTCTCCCTCCGCGACCCATACTTTGTGACAGACGTCCGCTGATACGACCTGATGGAGACAGGTAGGTAACTTTAGATGTTGTTGCTGCTTTTTCATATTATATGTTCAAATTAATAATAGAAACTAATACTTTATCTTAATCACTTGGATAGGTCTTGGATGATTTTGGAGACTGCAGGGGGTCATGGCCGCAACCCCAATGGCATCCTCGGCCTTCTATGCAAGGAACACTTCCTTGGACTTGTCGAGTACGCCGGAGTGACGAGCCCAGCATACACCTTCGACCACTACGCCGTCGCCCCCGATGCAGTAGATCGGGACAGCAGACAATTCAACAACAAGGCGGAGCGGGTGAAGCAAGAGCTGTGGGTAAGTCTTCCTCGCACTATATTGTTTAATAAGTCGCATTTGTTGCATATTCTTGAAATAATGTATGGATACATCGTATTTGTATGTAGGATTTCTTCAGATGCGAGGCTAGATACGAGGCCAGGGCGGATGCGGTGGCTACGACGAGCTGTAAGAAGCTCGTCGTGGACATGCACTACGAGGCGCACATCCAGGCCATCGTCACTTACCACGGCTCCATCCTTGGGGAGAAGGTGACCAAGAAGGACGCCCGAACCATGTCGTTGACTCCGGACCAGTACTTGCAGGTAAATACAAAACTTTATTATTGGTACTAAATATGCTTAATTTTATCTTCTGATACGCGGTGTACTTGTATTTTTTTAGATGATTCCTCATTGGTGCGCCGCGCATCCTGAGTGCCGGGAGCAGATGGTGCAGAGGTGGTGCTCGGCTGAGTGGGACGAGGCGCACAACGCTAGCCGGGAACGGCGTTTGATGATGCAAGGTCCCTCCCACCATCAAGGCAGCCGCAGCCTGGGCAAATACGCGAAAGCATGGGTACACGCTCTTTTTTATTTAGGTATATAACTTTCGATTAGACATGATTTCTAACCATCTCGTTGGTTTTCTCACAGTCGGCGGCACATGGTGGCGCGCCTTGCTCCACGTTCTCGGCATATGCTATGGCCCACAAGGGGAAGGCGACGTCCGACGTCACCTACAACCCGGATGACGGGCCCGAGGCGTACACCAACCCCGCCATCCACAGCCGCCTCAGTGAGTACACCGCCATGGCCAAGGAGGTCCATGGGCCAAATTACGATCCGAGGACCGAGGACATCGACGGAGATGTCCTCATGAGGGTCGGAGGAGGCAAGAGGCATGGGCGGTACTGGATTGCCGACGGGGCAATTGACTCGTCCTCCACTCCCACTCTCTCTCAGGTGCGAGCAAGGAGCACGAGCGCGAGCCCAGCCATACGACCTCGGTAGGACAGCTCACAGCATCGTATCCAGCAACTCCAGGTTATTCCTTATCTATTCATCGTTCATTGATTATTATATATCTTCTCTTTGCATTATCGTAACATTAGGGCGAAATATTACAGACTCAGCTAGATGATGAGAGGAGGCAACGTGAGGAGCTGGAGAAGAGGATGGCGAAGATGTTCGCGTACATGCAGAGCCTTGGTACCGCACAGGGTCATGCTCCACCACCTCCGTTGTTCCCTGCAGCTGACCCTGCTGAGTTCACTACTCCTGTGAGTATCAAAATTTTAGTACTGCATCATATATATTCATATGTTCTCACACATACAATCTCTTCTCTGTGCAGGGTCAATCGGCGCGTCGAACAACCCTCACGCTTCGTCCAGCCCTTCGCCGAACCAGTCCAGATGCCCACCTCGTTGATGATCTATTTTGTGATGATCCAGACTTATATTTGTGAGTGTTGGTGATGTTAGTTAGACTTGGTCTTGTGAGATACTTGGTGATGTTAGTGATGATCCAGACTTATATCTGTTTTGTGATGATCCTAACTTATATTTGTGAGACTTATATTAGTGAGACTTTGTGATATATATATGGTGTTGATGATAAATGTGTTCATTCTATGATGCGATTGATATATAATGTGATGTGATGATATATATCTTTTGTTTGTTTAGATGGAACAGCAAAAACAAATAAAAAGGGACATCCTGGTCACTTTGCCGAGTGTAATAGTCGACAAAGGGTAGCTTTGCCGAGTGCTATGACCTTGGCACTCAGCAAAGAAGGAAACCTGGGAACCGGTAAAGCCATCTTTGCCGAGTGCTGACCATGGCACTCGACAAAGAAGGAAACCTGGGAACTGGCAAAGCCATCTTCGCCGAGTGTTGTTGCCAAGGCACTCGGCAAAGGGACTGGCAAAGGGGCCCACTGGAGGACTCTTTGCCGAGTGCCAGTCCACTAGACACTCGGCAAAGAAGCCTCCTTTGCCGAGTGCCTACGAGAGCTCTTGGCACAGGGACTGGCGGTGGGGCCCACTGGACCCGTCTTTGCCGAGGGCCGTTAGAGCAAACACTCGGCAAAATTAGTTTCTTTGCCGAGTGCCAAAGAAGACACTCAGCAAAGGATCCGTCACCGTCACTTGGCGCCGTGACGGTGACTTTTCTTTGCCGAGTGTCCAATGGCACTCGGCAAAATTCTTTGCCGAGTACCCGACAAAAAGTACTCGGCAAAGAGGTTGTTGCCGATGTACAGTTCGCCGAGCGTTCTTTGCCGAGTGTTACACTCGGCAAAGCCTTTGCCGAGTGTTACACTCGGCAAAGCCTTTGCCGAGTGTAAAATAGCCTTTGCCGAGTGTCTGAAACACTCGGCAAAGGAGCTGTGTCCGGTAGTGATACTAGGAAGATGTTGCGCAGGGGCTAGATAACAGTTTAAAGGTAGATTTTAGGGGCTAGCACGTAAGAAAATAGGGGTTCTAGTGAAACCTTTCAAACTAGTATGAATATGAGTGCCATAATTGCAAAGATCAGGGACCAAAACACAAAATCGGCCATCTTCTACCTCTGGTTCTTGGCTTCCACGGTACAAGGGAGACGAGGAGCTAGGGGGCATGTTACCTACGACGGACAGCACTCTGGGCAGGGATTCGACGGAGGGGGCGCTAGAGAACTCGCTGACGTCCTCGCTAGTGACGGGGAAGGGGCAGGTACCTTCAATAACGACGAACGGCGTGACGACCCAGACACACACGGAGCGCGCGAGAGCGAGGCAGGCTGACGGGGTGGAGTGGCCCGGTGCTCGGCGCGATTTTATAGAGAGAGGGAAGGTGAGAGGGCACTGAGGAGATGGAGGGATGCGATCGACAGCCGGCTTCAAGCGCCATTGATGGCCATTGCGACGGCGGTTACAGTTTCTAGTTCGAATTGAATGGGGAGAAGAGATGGAGGTCGGACGGCCGTTTCCAGCGCGGAAGACCGAGCGGCCAAGAAGGCCAAGCGGCCGAGATGGCAGGGGCACGGCGAGCGCGGTCGCCCAGGCGCTGCGCCGAGCGCGACGCGCGCGAGACCGAGCGGGAGAAGGAGGCAGGGGTCGGGCTGACCCGCCTGTAAGTGAGGGTGGGTGGAGGGGAGCCGCGTGGGCTGCCCAGTTGGGCCCTTGGCTGGGCCGAAATGGCCAGCCGACCGATTAGGGTTTCCGTTTTTATCCCTATTTCCTAAAAATATAAATAATTATATTTTTAAATATTTATAGAAATTCATAATAATTATACCAACAATATTTATCATTAAAGAATTTATTTTTGGACCAAAGTGCTTATATTAATTAATTGGGTTTTCAATATAAAATAAATTCCACAAAAAAATCATCAATCAAATGTGAGCAAACAAAATTTATTCCAAAGGTAAATAAGATCAAACACTTGAAAGAAAAAATTCTTTACTATAATTACCACTAAAATCTAAATGCATTATTTTAGGTTGATGGTTTTGAGGTGTTACAAGCAGGAGCATCGGCGCCAGGAGCTGGAGCAGTCGGGCTCTTCTCCCTCGCCTCAGCAGGAGGTAGAGTCTATGAGGCGTTGCTCTCCCGTGCTCCGCTAGAGGCTTCCCCTGCACCACCACTGGTCGCCTCGGCCGCTGGAGTAGCTGTTGGAGGAGACCCTGACGACAGAGACGGCGACGACAGCAGCTCGAGCCACAGTACTGACCTCTCAGAGGAGCAGGAGCCAGAGGGATGGGTCGCCCGACCCATCACTCGTGACGCCGCTCGCGGGTGTCACTTCCACGATGCGCTTGACACCTTGTTGTGTCGAGCACTTGATCGGCACACTTGGTCCATCGAGTATCGTTGTGTGGTCTACCAGCACAGTCACGGGGCATACTCGGACCGCTGGGAGGCGACTTGCTTGGTGTGCCGTCCGGAGGATGGTCTCCGGGGTGCGGAGGTCTGCTCGGAGCATTATTATATCTCTAAGCGGGACTCAGCTGTGGCATCCATGCAGGATGTCGCACAGCGTGCGCTTTCGCACTACTGCTCGGTGCTCGGTGGGGTGGCCGATGGTCTTGACCTGAGGTATTACCCCCATCGTCCATCTAGCAGCACTGGAGGTGTGGTTGTCTCACCTGTTGGTGAGGACAATACTAGGTTGAGCAGCATAGTCAACCTAGCCATCGTGCTAAACACGGAGCTGGACCACGCTTTAGACGAGCAGAGTAGGGCTCGTGCTGAGATCGCCCAGTTGCGTGCTGAGCGCGCGGAGTGCCGTCACCTAGCAGATGGCTCTCCCACCACCATCGGGATTCAGCACCCTTACCGCTTGCCTCGGCGTGGGCACCATGTCTATGGCAACCCCGACTGCAGGACCCGGATAAATTTAGAACCATAGATTGCTAGCATTGGATTTTGTAATTAATGCTTAAAATAGAAGTTTTAGACTTAGTCTTAGTCAGGATAGTTTGCTTATCCTGTGTTTTTATGCTTGTCATGACGAATTATGATGGATTTGGATCTTTGTAATGACTGTCCCCAGAGTGTGGGTACCCCCTGCATTTTTGGTTTAGCTGTTAATGTTAATGAAATTAGTTATTTAGTTGGGAAGTCTTTTTATCTCTAGTTTCCTCTTTATCTGTGAAGTTGTTTTTACTTATGTTGGGAGTCAGTGAAGTTGTTTGTTTGTTCAGTGTTGTAAAAGAACTCTATACCCTTTTCTTATGCTGCAAGATTTGCAAGATCAGTTCTGATGTGTGATTGCCTTCCGCAGATGTCAAACAATAGGCGTAAAGGAGGTAGGTGTGTCCAGCAAGAGCAGTAGGCACCGCAAGATGAGGCACCTCAGCAGCAGTTACCACCACCACCCCCAATGATAATGTAGCAGATGTTTCTGATGCAGACTTAGGCAGTCCAAGCGATTGGTCAGACTTTGGAAGGCATGCAACAGGTGCAGCAACAGCAGCCCCCACTTCAACCTCAACTACAAGTGCATATGCCTCAGATGCCCAGAGATAAGCATGCAGAATTCATGAGAGGTCATCCCCCCGTGTTTGCTCATTCTGCTGACCCCATGGATGCTGAGGATTGGCTGCGTACCATGGAGCGTCACTTGCACACCGCTCAGTGCAACGACAGAGAGAAGGTTCTGTATGGTCCCCGTCTGTTAAGGGGAGCAGCTCAGTCCGGGTGGGAGTCCTATCTCGCCACCCATGTCGACCCTGAAGCCATTACTTGGAAAGAATTTAGAGATAATTTCCATCGGTGTCATGTTCCAGCAGGTCTGATGATAGTGAAGAAAGAGGAGTTTCTGGCACTAAAGCAAGAGCCCATGTCAGTCAGTGAGTACAGAGACAGGTGTCTGTAGCTGTCCCGCTATGCTCCTGAAGATGTCAACACAGATGTCAAGAGGCAGGAGAGGCTTAGTCAATCCTCTACATTATCAGTTGAAGAATCATACCTTCCCCACCTTTCAGCACCTGATCGACAGAGCAATCATGACGGAGAAGAAGCGCAAGGAGATGCAAGATCGCAGCGCAAGATTGGTGGACCTCAAACTAGGGGCAACAATCGTCCCCATTTCTCAAGTAATCCACCTCAGTAGTTCAAGCAGAATCACCCTCAGGGATATCAATAGCAGACCCAGCGTCCGCCTCAGCAGCAGTTCTAGAGGCAGTATCCTCAGCATCTGCAGCAGTACCACCAGAACAGCCAGCCAGGAGGAAGTCAGTTCCAAAGGTAGAATAATCAGACACCTTGTCTTCCTGCCCCAGCAACCAACCAGAGCAGTCAAGCAGCCCCAGTGTAAGGAGGAGGCAAAGGATGCTTCCATTGTGGAGAGCAGGGCCATTGGGCGATGCATTGTCCAAAGAAGGTAGTTCAGCAGCAGCCAGGCCCCAATGCCCCAGCAAGGCAGAATGTACCTCAGCAAGGAGCAGGCAATCGTGTTCAGACGCACTACAACCATGGTAGGCTAAACCATCTGGAGACCGAAGCAGTCTAGGAACCATGTCAACACCAATTCAAATTGACTCAGCCAGTGGAAAAGTCTGAGTCGATAGTGTATGTTTGAATGTAAGTGTGGAAATAAGGGGGATCGAGTTTCCCGCTAATCTGATAGTAATGAGTACTCTGGGAATAGATGTTATCCTAGGGATAAATTGGCTAGATAAGTACCAAGCAGTTATCAGCTGTGATAAGAGGACAATGAAGTTGGTGTCTCCACTAGGAGAGGAAGTGGTGACTGAGCTAGTCTCACCCAAGTCAAAGAAAGGAGGTTGTCACCAGATGGCTATTGATAGCAAAGAGACCGATCCACTCGAGGCTATCAAGGTTGTGTCAGAATTTCCAGATGTGTTCCCTAAAGATCTACCAGGTATGCCACCTGAGCGAAAAGTTGAGTTTGCCATAGAGCTTATTCCTGGCACCGCCCCTATATATAAAAGAGCCTGCAGGGTATCTGGACCAGAATTGGTGGAGATCAAGAAGCAGAAGATGAGCTGTCAGAGAAAGGTTACATCAGACCAAGTACCTCACTTTGGTCGGCTCCTGTCCTGTTCATGGAAAAGAAAGACGACACCAGGTGGATGTGCAGCAATTATCGAGCTCTAAATGAAGTCACAATCACAAACAAGTACCCCCTGCCCAAAATAGAAGATCTGTTCAACCAGCTGAGAGGAGCCAGCGTGTTCTCGAAGATAGATCTTAGGTCATGTTATCATTAGCTCAGGATCGGACCTTCGGACATCCCGAAGACGACATTTATTACCAAGTATGGGTTGTATGAGTACATAGTTATGTCTTTTGGCTTGACGAATGCGCCAGCCTTCTTCGTGAATCTGATGAATAGTATGTTTATGGACTATCTCGACAAGTTTGTGGTGGTATTCATTGATGACATTCTCATATATTCTCAAAATGAGGAAGAGCATGTAGATCATTTGAGGATAGTATTGCAGAGGTTGCGAGAGCATCAGCTGTATGCAAAATTGACCAAGTGTGAGTTCTGGATTGTTGAAGTCCTATTCTTGGGTCACATTATAAATAGATATGGATTGGTTGTGGATCCGAAGAAAGTGGCAGACATTCTAAACTGGAAAGCGCCAACAGATGTTCGAGGAATCAAGAGCTTCATTGGAATGGCTGGATATTATCGATGATTTATTGAAGGGTTTTCGAAGATTGCGAGACCGATGACAGCTTTGCTAGCAAATAAAGTTTAGTTCAAGTGGACCTAGAAGTGCCAAGAGACCTTTGAAGCACAGAAAGAGAAGCTAACTACAGCGCATGTCTTAATTTTGCCTGATGTGCACAAGCCATTCTCGGGGTATTGCAATGCTTCCTACACCGGCTTGGGATGTGTATTGATGCAGGAGGGAAGAGTTGTGGCATACTCGTCCTGACAGTTAAAGGTTCATGGGAAGAATCATCCAATCCATGATCTGGAGTTAGCAGTAGGGGTTCATGCACTGAAGACATGGAGGCATTATCTGTATGGGCAGAAGTGTGATGTTTATACAGACCACAAGAGTATGATGTACATATTCACCTAGTCGGAGCTCAATATGAGACAGCGAAGATGATTAGAGTTGATCAAAGACTATGAATTGGAGATTCACTACCATCCAGACAAAGCGAACATGGTGGCAGATGCTTTAAGTAGAAAAATTCAAGTCAATATGATGGTCGCTCACCTGATTCCTTATGAGTTGGCCAAAGAATTTGACAGATTGAGCCTCGGATTTTTGAACAACACGTGAGGAGTAACAGCCGAATTAGAACCCACCTTAGAGCGAGAAATCAAAGAAGCGCAGAAGAACGATGAGAAGATCAATGAAATTCGGCAGCTAATTCTAAAAGGAAGAGGCAAAGATTTTTGGGAATATGCAGAAGGGTGGTATGATTCAAAGACCTCCTGTGTGTTCCTAATGTCCAATCCATTCGGGAGTTTATCCTCAAGGAAGCTCATGAGACAACCTATTCCATACATCCTAGAAGTGAGAAGATGTATCAGGATCTAAAGAAGAAATTCTGGTGGTACAGAATGAAAAGGGAGATTGTAGAGCATGTGGCCATATGTGACAGTTGCCAGAGAATCAAGGCAGAGCATCATAGGCCAGCTAGTTTGTTACAGCCGTTGCAGATTCCTTACTGGAAATGGGATGAGGTCGGAATGGACTTCATAGTCGGGTTGCCTCACACTCGAGCCAGCTACAATTCCATTTGGGTAGTAGTGGGCTACTTGACCAAGTCAGACCATTTCATACCTGTCAAGACTAGCTACAACAGTGCAGTGTTGGCAGAGCTGTACATGTCTCGAATCGTTTGTCTTCATGGTGTGCCAAAGAAGATAGTGTCAGATCGAGGAACACAGTTCACCTCACATTTCTGGCAGCAGTTGCATGAAGCTTTGGGTACACATTTGACTTTTAGTTCAGCTTATCACCCACAAATAGACGGTCAGACTGAAAGAACTAATCAAGTCCTAAAAGATATGTTGAGAGCATGTGCATTGCAAGATAAGTCCGGATGGGACAAGAGATTACCTTATGCAGAATTTTCCTATAACAACAGTTATCAGGCCTGTTTGAATGTCACCGTTTCAAGCACTTTATGGGGGGTTGCAGAACTTCGTTGCATTGGGATCAGCCTGGAGAAAAGCAAGTGTTTGGGCCCGACATTTTTCTCGAAGCCGAAGAGAATATCAAGATGGTTTGGGAGAATATGAAGATAGCGCAGTCAAGGCAGTGAAGTTATGCAGACGCAAGGAGAAGAGAGTTGAGTTTTGAAGTGGGAGATTTTGTCTACCTGAAGGTATCGCCTATCAGAGGAGTCAGAAGGTTTGGAGTCAAAGGCAAGCTAGCACCTCGATATGTTGATCCGTATCAAATTCTTGCGAAGCGTGGAGAAGTGGCCTATCAGCTCAGATTACTAGAAGATTTGTCCGTGGTGCATGATGTCTTTCATGTATCTTAGTTGAAAAAGTGTCTGCGTGTTCCAGAGGAGCAGTTGCCAGTGGAAGGTCTAGAAGTTCAAGAAGACTTGACCTACATAGAGAAGCCAACGCAGATTCTGGAGACTGCAGATAGGGTAACCCGGAGGAACACTATTAGGATGTGCAAAGCCAAATGGGGTCACCACTCTGAGGAGGAAGCAACTTGGGTCTGGTGGTCAACTATCCTGAGCTCTTTGCGGGCCAACCATGAATCTCAAGGGCGAGATTCTTTTAAGGTGGATCCCGGTGAGCGGTTGCTGCCGTCCGTCGAGCCCATGGTGAGCTCCCCTCTCCTCCCTCCCCTCTCTCTCCTTCCCCTAGCCGATCCCCTCCCCAGCGAGCCCCTCCCATGAAGCCCCCCTGGCGTGGCCCCCTGCCCGGCGGCCTAGCTCGCCGTGGCCTATGACCAGGGCGAGGCCGACCGTGGCGCGCGGCCCCGGTGGCGCGACTCGGCGTGGGCGCGGCCAGGGCGTGGCCTGCGCACGGCCATGGCATGACTCAGTGCGGCCCCGACGCGCGGCCCTGCCCCGTGCGTGCAACCCTAGCGTGTAGTAACGTTTTAAATTCAGTGTAATTCATGTGTTGTGTCGCGTGCTTCATCGCACGATAATTCGTTTTAAATTCAGTTTAGATTGTGTGTTGTGTCACGCGCTTCGTCGAGCGACAATCCCTTTTATTTTCAGTTTAGATCACGTGTGGTGTCGCGCGCTTCGTCGCACGATAATCCGTTTTAATTTTAGTTTAGATCACATAGGGTGTCACGCGCTTCGTCGGGCGACAATCCGTTTTAATTTCAGTTTAGATTGCGTTGTGTCGCGCGCTTCGTCGCACGACAATCTGTTTTTAATTCTGTTTAAATTACGTGTTGTGTCGCGCGCTCTACCGCGCGACAATCCTTTTTTATTATTTCCGTTCGAGTAGTACGTAGTGTCGCGCGCTTCGTCACACGACGATCCTTTTAAACTTACCTAAGATTGCGTATAATAATTAAGGTGCATAGTGTAACGACTATTAATCAAATACCGAGCTAATTAAGATCTAGTGCTGATTTATTTATGCATTGCGCGATGGTTAATTAATATGATTATGTTTAGATGAGTATTTTAATCCATAGCTGTTTAACGTAATTGTCTTTCAGCCATAGCCTCGACCGTTGTAGGTTCGTTTCTCGCATAGTCGTAAATGCGAGCCATATGCCACGCATCTGTTTAGTTGTTATATTTTATTGTGTGGTGTATTGTTTCTTTCTATGTTAAGATTGTGCAATGTATGTTTGAACTCGAATAGATAACGGTCTGTTGGTGGAGTCCGAAGGAGTTGTAGGCGAAGACCCTGAGCAGCTGGTTGGTGAAGGCAAGTGTCCTCAGACCTATTTATGTCCTAATCATTTTATAATTCACTCCTCACATTTACGCAATTTATACCTAAAAATTTACTAGTCTTTGTTTATCCTGTCCTTGTTCACCTATTTGGGTTGGATCATTTTTTGTTTAGCTCTATGCTAGCACTTTACTCTAATCAATGAACATGGTGAGATTATTTATAATACGAGCTTTACTTTTGATTATGATGACGGCATTGTGACATTTAAGGGGACTTGAGCGGTTTCTCGAGTGCCTCTCCGCAAGGACTAGTTCGTTGGATGACCACCCGGGAAAACAGTACAACCATGAGGGTGGTATGGGACGCCCTTAGCTAATTAATTAGAGGAACTAAGGTGTAGTTTGCTTCGCCGTCGTGCCGTCAATGGAGCTCGGTGTATGCGGCTCGCTCTACCGAGGGTGGTTTGCCCCTTGGGGAGGAGTGCGGTACATTTAGGAAACCTAACGGGCGGCTGCATCTCGATGAATCTTTGTAAAGGATACGTAGTAAAACCTTACCTACTCAACTTGGTAGTGTTTAAGGGTTTGATCGGCCCGAGACCAAAAGGAATCACAGCTTGTGCGTAAAGTGTGCAACCTCTGCAGAGTGTTATGAAACTGATATATCAGCCGTGTTTATGGTTATGAGCGCCCTTGGGAGCTCCATTGATTAGAGATATTATGGTTACAGATGATGAGGAGGATAATTATGGTTTTTATGATTTATGGTTATTATTATGGTTTTTGTATTCTTTCCGTTTGGAAGGAGTACTTTTGGGCTAATAACTTGGGTTTAATGCTAAAACCTGACTCTCTACTAGTAATAATTACCCGACCAATTAAAAGCAACTGCTTGATCTTAACCCCACATAAAGCTAGTCCACCACAGCCATACGAGACAATTGTTGAGTATGTTGATGTGTACTCACCCTTGCTTTACAACACCAAACCCCCCAGGTTGTCCACATTGCGGCCACTGCTTGAGAGAAGATGAAGTCGTGGTGGAGGATTTCCAGGAGTTCCAAGATTATGAGGAGTTCTAGGCGTGGGTTAGCGGCAAACCCCCAGTCGGCTACCTGTGAAGGCCGTGTTTAGCTACATTTCGTTTTCGCACTTCGATTTATGTTTAAGACTTTGTGGATGTCTCGGGCATCATGATGTAATCAAATTAAAACTCTTTTATATTATAATTTGAGCACTGTGTGATGATGTCTGATTATGTAAATTGATGTGTACGTGAATTGCTGATCCTAGCACGTACATTGTTCGCATTCGATTTGCCTTCTAAAACTGGGTGTGACAGCCATGTGGGAATGCATGGCAGTACGAATTATGACTTTTTTAGAGGTACTTATGACAAAATAGTGTCATAGAGTCCGTGACGAATCTAGTATGCATCATGAAATCTATGAAGGTTGTTTGATAATCGTCATTGTTAGTGTATTTAACATGCACCTTCTGTGGTGATGACCTTTCGTTACAACGGCGTCACCAAAACACATGTGACAAATAAACACTAGTTAGTGATGTAATCATAATGTCACAGAAGACCTAAAAGGTTGTAGTGCTATCTCAAAGACACCACGTGTTGTTTAAGTTGCAAACCCCTAATCCATTGGCTCTAATTACAAAAGTTGTGTCTAATTACCTAATCTGACCCCAGGAAAAATTTGAATCCAACCACATATTGTTTGACAAGACATGACACGAGTTTTGTCTCGGGTTCACGTAGGGAGACTGTCGGCGTTTCGAGACAGGGGGGTCCCTAAACCGACGAGTGAGTGTGCTGCGTGCCCCAGCCCAGATGGGTCGAGCGCGTGGGCGAGCGCGAAGGGGGGAGAGGCGAGGTGGCCGGAGTCGAGCGTGAGAGAGGTGGAAGTCCCGCGGCCTTCGTGTTCGTCCCACGCCCAGGTCAGGTGCGCTTGCAGTAGGGGGGTTACAAGCGTCCACGCGGGTGAGGGAAGCGAGCGGCCCCAAGAGAGCGTCTGTCCCGTCCTCGGTCCCGCGTGGCCAACCTTTTCTAAGAAGGCCCTGGTCCTCCCTTTTATAGTCGTAAGGAGAGGATCCAGGTGTACAATGGGGGGTGTAGCAGAGTGCTACGTGTCTAGCGGAGGGAGAGCTAGCGCCCTAGGTACATGCCAATGTGGCAGCCGGAGAGATCTGGGCACCCTGCTGGCGTGATGTCGTGGCTGTCGGAGGTGCGGCGGAGCCTGGCGGAGGGACAGTTGTTGGAGCGGTCGAGTCCCTGCTGACGTCGTCCTGCTTCCGTAAGAGAGCTGGGGGCCACCGTCGTCATAGAGCTTGTGGAGTGCCATCATTGCCCCTCCGGCGGAGCTGGCCGGATGGGACGCCGGTCTTGTTCTCCGTGACCCGAGTCGATTTGGGGTAGGATGATGATGGCGCTTCCTGTTGACGTGGCGGTCTGTGCTCTAGGCAGGGCGACGTGGGGGTTCCTCCAAAGCCGAGGTTAAGTCTGCCTTCCGTTGCCGTGGCCGAGCCCGAGCCATGGGGTCGGGCGAGGCGGAAGTCGTTCGGCCGAGGCCAGGGCGGAGTCCGAGCCCTGGGGTCGGGCGAGGCGGAGTTTCGTCGTCTTCCGGGTCTTAGCCCGAGTCCGAGCCCTGGGGTCGGGCGGAGCGGAGTTCGCCGTCTTCCGGGTCTTAGCCCGAGTCCGAGCCCTGGGGTCGGGCGGAGCGGAGTTCGCCGTCTTCCGGGTCTTAGCCCGAGTCCGAGCCCTGGGGTCGGGCGAAGCGGAGTTCGCCGTCTTCCGGGTCTTAGCCCGAGTCCGAGCCCTGGGGTCGGGCGGAGCGGAGTTCGCCGTCTTCCGGGTCTTAGCCCGAGTCCGAGCCCTGGGGTCGGGCGGAGCGGAGTTCGCCGTCTTCTGGGTCTTAGCCCGAGTCCGAGCCCTGGGGTCGGGCGGAGCGGAGTTCGCCGTCTTCCGGGTCTTAGCCCGAGCCCGAGCCCTGGGGTCGGGCGGAGCGGAGTTCGCCGTCTTCCGGGTCTTAGCCCGAGTCCGAGCCCTGGGGTCGGGCGGAGCGGAGTTCGCCGTCTTCCGGGTCTTAGCCCGAGTCCGAGCCCTGGGGTCGGGCGGGGCGGAGTTCGCCGTGGCGCCTTTGGCAAGGCCTGACTGCCTGTCAGACTCACTCTGTCGAGTGGCACTGCAGTCGGAGTGGCGCAGGCGGCGCTGTCCTTCTGTCAGACTGGCCAGTGGAGCGGTGGAGTGACGGCGGTCACTTCGGCTCTGCCGGGGGCGCGTGTCAGGATAAAGGTGTCAGGCCACCTTTGCGTTAAATGCCCCTGCAATTTGGTCAGTCGGTGCGGCGATTTAGTCAAGGTTGCTTCTGAGCGAAGCCAAGGCCTCGGGCGAGCCGGTGAAGTGTCCGCCATAAAAAGGGGGCCTCAGGCGAGACGGAAGTCTCTCGAGGTCGGCTGCCCTTGGCCGAGGCTAGGCTCGGGTGAAGCGTGATCGAGTCACTCGTGTGGACTGATCCCTGACTTAATCGTACCCATCAGGCCTTTGCAGCTTTATGCTGATGGGGGTTACCAGCTGAGAATTAGGCGTCTTGAGGGTACCCCTAATTATGGTCCCCGACAGTAGCCACCGAGCCTCGAAGGGAGTGTTAGCACTCGCTTGGAGGCTTTTGTCGCACGTTTTTGCAAGGGGACCAGCCTTTCTCGGTTGCATTTCGTTCCGGTGGGTGCGCGCGAGCGCACCCGCCGGGTGTAGCCCCCGAGGCCTCGGAGGAGTGATTACACTCCTTCGAGGTCTTAATACCTCGCGCAATGCTTCGGCTGGTCTGGTCGTTCCCTCATGCGAACTGGCCGTAGCCCGGGTGCACGGTCGGGGTCCAAGCTCTCGGGCTGGTATGTTGACGCTGTCAACGATTTGGTCGGAGCCGGTTTTTGCGAGAGCAGCCCCCGAGCCTCTGCACAGGGCGAGAGGGCGATCAGGGGCAGACTCGACTTTTTACATACGCCCCTACGTCGCCTTTCCGCAAGGAGGAGGGGGGGAGTGCGCCATGCTACCCTCGATGGGCACCGAACATGGTGTCTCCGGTGAGCTGCAAGCGGGTAATCCGAGTGGACGTCCGTGCCCCGTTCGTTGGGGGTCGGCTAGGGGCCCAGAGGCACGCCCAAAAGTACCTGCGGGTGATTTGCCGGACCCGGTCCCCTGGCGACGGGGTCCGAGGGCTCGATGCCTCCCTCCGATGGGATTCCGTTACAAGATCGTTCCCGCTGGTCTCGGAAATGTCCTAGGGTACCTCGGGAGCGCAGCCCGAGCCTTGGTTATGTATCGAACGTACCCCTGGTCATCCCTCGCTCGGTGTCTGAGGCGACTGTGAACCCTTCGTGGGCCAGCCTTCGAACCCCTGATCAGTAATGGGCGCGGAGCCCGAGTAGCCTGAGGCGGCCATGGAACCCTTCGGGGGGCTGGCCTTCGAACCCCTGACCAGTAGTGGGTGTCGGGCCCACGCGATCTGAGGCGGCTGTTGAACCCTTCGGAGGGCCAGCCTTCGAACCCCTGATCAGTAGTGGGGGGCTCGGAGCCCGGTTCCTTCGCGGAGAAGGATCCCTTTCGGGGTATCCCCCTTTCCCGGTCCCTGTTGCAAGAGATAGAGAAAGAGGAAAACGGAAAAGGATACGAAATCGGACGACGTGGCGTACCTTTTCTGACGCGATTATTACGGCGAAGGTGAAGCGTCGCGCGCCCCTCCTGCCAGAGGCGCCGCGTGTCCCGCCGCGGAGTTAATGCGACGAGGCGAGTGGTTGGCGGGGCGGCTGTTGCGCGCGTGCGATCCGTTCGAGGAACGGGTCACGGGTGCACCGTCTCCACGCCATGAGAGGAGGCTCTCTTGCTGTCCCAGGATGGGACATGAGCCTGGCTGACGACGTGACTGCTGCGCCCGCCCGCCTGCCACCGCTATTACTGCCGGCCCTCTTTCGGTCGCTTTGACCAACGCGCCAGGCTGGCGCTGTTGGGTCGCCTCGAGTCGTGGCATTGGCTCCGCAACAGAAGAGGCGCGATGGTGGCACAAGTGGCGGTGCGGTTGCTAGCATGCAGCAACTGGCGCGCCGGTTGCTCGACGCGTGGGCCTGGGTTCCCAAGCTGGCGTGTCAGAAGTTGGAGAAGCGCGTCCATCTGGCGCGGTTGCATGCCGCCTGCATGGCTGCCCGCCCCTTCTGCCCGTTGGTCTGGGCGGAAATGGGGGGTCGCTTGTAACCGCTGGACGGTCGTGCGCACCACGCGCGGCGGTTCGGCTTCTTCTGCCCTGAGCCGGCTTGCATGACATGCGGGACCCAGCCCCCGAGTCGCAGGGGAGGGCCTTGGAGCGTGTTGGAGAAGACTCAGCCTGTGGCTCCTGGGGGCGCACGTAGGGAGAGTTGCCTTTAAAAGGAGGGAGACTCCTTTCGGAAGGCAACCATGTCTTCTTCCTCCCTTAAGCGCCGTGTCTTCCCATCTTTCAAGCCCCCGGATGGGGGGTATCCGCCGCCTCTCCGCCTCCTCGTTGGAGGAACGCAACTCCATGGGAGTTGGTACCTCTCAGCCATCGTTCGGCTTCAAGGATTTTCATCAGCTGGCCCGGCCGTTCCCCCATGCCGACGATCACCCAGGATGGTGACCGCCGGTTTCTGGGTGGGGAAGAGCAAGCCGGGCTGCGATCTTGGTCCCACCCTCAGCTTCAAGGATGTTCATCATCCCCGCTGGGGCGGGAGCCACGCTGAGCCGGCGCTCTACCTTCCGCGCGGGTCCGCGGGTCGCCCTTTCCCGCGGCGTTCGGGGGTGGAGGCGCTCGCTGGCCCTGCGGACGGCGCGGACTTAGACAACGTGGGGCTGATCGACGGCGGGCGTCGTTACCTCCAGCGTGTCGGAGTCGTCGGCCGGGCTTCCGGCGGCCCCTCCTGCCGGAGGGTGACCGCCGCATCGTGTGCACGGGAGGACCACCCACGATTCCGCGCGCCGTTAGGGCGGCGTTCGTGTTCTGGGGTGGCCCTGCTTTTGCACTGGGACGGCGCCCTTGCGCAGAGGCCGGCGCCCCACTCGTCTGGGAGGATTTGAGTGGGGATCTGCCGGGGGGCTGGTGTCCCCTGCCATCGGCGCCGAGGCGGAGGCGGCTCGAGAAGTCCTCGTCACCGACGGGATCACTGCCACCACCCGCGCCCCGGGCCACCGCGCCGGCGTGCTTGTCCTCGCCCCTCGAGCGTCGGCGGGGGCGAGAGCAAGATCGCAGCAGCGCCGGCCTACCGTCGCCGTAGTCAGGATGGGCGGCGGCGAGCCGACCGTCGGTCTTCTGTTGCTCCGCAGGCCTTCCCCATGGAGTGGGGTCGTTCGTACCTGCGGAGGGGGGAACCGGAGTTCCGTTCGTAATGGCACTTCGAATGCCAGTGCTTTTTGTTCATTGTGGCTGTCGGGGCCTGAACATGTATGTAATTTCGGCACGGAGCCGTGTTTTTTCCTCATTTTTGAGCACTAAGTCTCGCCTGTTGATTATCTGAACCGCTTTACCAAGCATGAGTCGCCCCGTGTCAAGGTGACGGGTGAGGTATCCGTATCCCGGAGGCGTAGGGATCCCTCGGCCCGTTCGGCCTTGTTGTCTGGGGTTCCTCTAGCTTAGTTAAAGAGACCCCTCGGCCGCCCTTCGGTGGACCGAGGCCAGGGGTAGCGATATCAGTATGAACAGAGGCGGAATTGGCTCGAGAATGGGAACCTGGTTGGCCGGAGCCTAGCCGTGTTGTCCGTCAGCGGAGCCGACGCCGAAGTCGATCAGTCGAGACCTTGGGTCGGGCTGGCGCCCTTGGAAGCCGGTTGACCGAGGCCCCAGGGGTAACCGGTCGAGCCGCCTGCTCGGGCCGGATTCCCGGAGGAGTCCCTGGGCCGCGTCGCCGCCCGAGGCTGGGTCGGGCTTTGCTGAAGACGTCGTCGATGCCGAGGGTGCTACGGCTCCCTTCAGCGTGAAGACCCGAGCCTGCAGGATCAGATCATCTTGTAGCGTGTGCTTTCTGCGGCCGCCGAGACCAGAAAAAACACACCCTCGCCACGCTTGCGAAGCTGCGCCTTTTTTCCTCTTGTTTCGAGCATCTGGACTCTGTCGGTAACAGGGATGTTTGTGTGAGCGAGAGTTGCTTTTCGCGGAAGGGACGAGTGAGGTATCCGTATCCCAGAGGCGTGGGAATCCCTCGGCTCGGTCGGCCTTGCCGCTTACGCGTACTTTCACCCGTCCATGAGGCCCTGTCCCCGACTTAGTCGAGAAAGCTTGAAGGACTGCTTCGGCAGGAGAGCTTCCGAACGTGAAGACTTGTTCGGTCCACGGAGTCGCTTTATCCGAGCGCAAGTTACTTATCGCAGAAGGTGATGAGTGAGGTATCCGTATCCCGGAGGCGTAGGAGTCCCTCGGCTCGGTCAGCCTTGGCTGCTTACGTGTACTCCGTCGTTTCCAGGATCCGCTTTCCGAAGTAGTCAAGAAGCACGAAAGAAATCCTGCTAAAAAGAGATCCTTTTTCGAGGAAAAATTCGACGCAGAGGGGGTCTCCCCCCTTTTAGCCCCCGAGGGAGGGTCGGGCTTTGCCGAGGCTAAGCCGACCCTTCCTTGACGACTAAACTTTGCGTAGGTGCGAGGTATATGAACAACTTGAAAACATCTTAAGGGTAGAAGCGACGTAGCTGTTTGATGTTCCAAGCGTTGCCGTAGATCTCGCCTTGATGGTTGGCCAGCTTGTATGTTCCGGGCTTCAGAACTTTGGCGATGACGAATGGCCCTTCCCAGGGGGGCGTGAGCTTGTGCCTCCCTCGGGCGTCTTGCCGCAGCCGAAGCACCAGATCGCCCACCTGGAGTTCTCGGGACCGGACCCCTCGGGCGTGGTAGCGTCGCAGGGACTGTTGGTACCGCGCCGAGTGTAGTAAGGCCCTGTCCCGAGCTTCCTCCAGCTGGTCCAGCGATTCCTCTCAGCTAGCTTGGTTGCTTTGTTCGGTGTAGGCCCTCGCCCTCGGGGAGCCGTATTCCAGGTCAGTGGGCAAGATAGCTTCAGCCCCGTAGACCAGGAAAAACGGCGTGAAGCCCGTGGCACGACTCGGCGTCGTCCTTAGGCTCCAGACCACCGAGGGGAGTTCCTTCATCCATCGCTTGCCGAATTTGTTGAGGTTGTTGTAGATCCGAGGCTTCAGCCCTTGTAGAATCATGCCGTTGGCACGCTCTACTTGCCCATTCGACATGGGATGAGCCACGGCGGCCCAGTCCACCCGGATATGGTGATCCTCGCAAAAATCCAAGAATTTTTTGCCTGTGAACTGGGTGCCGTTGTCGGTGATGATGGAGTTCGGGACCCCGAAGCGATGGATGATGTTGGTGAAGAATGCCACCGCCTGCTCGGATCTGATGCTGTTCAGAGGTCGGACCTCGATCCACTTGGAGAATTTGTCGATGGCGACCAGCAGGTGCGTGTAGCCCCCGGGCGCCTTCTGCAAGGGACCGACGAGGTCCAGACCCCATACAGCTAAGGGCCAAGTGACGGGTATTGTCTGCAGAGCCTGAGCGGGCAGGTGCGTCCGCTTCGCATAGAATTGGCACCCTTCGCAGGTGCGGACAATTCTAGTGGCGTCAGCCACCGCCGTTGGCCAGTAGAAGCCTTGCCGGAAAGCATTTCCGACAAGGGCTCGGGGCGCTGCGTGGTGGCCGCAAGCCCCCGAGTGTATTTCTTGCAGCAGTTCCCGACCTTCGGCGATGGAGATGCATCGCTGGAGGATGCCCGAGGGGCTGCGATGGTAGAGCTCCTCTTCGTCGCCCAGCAAGACGAATGACTTGGCGCGTCGCGCTACCCGCCGAGCCTCGACTTGGTCGAGGGGTAGCTCTCCTCGACGGAGATATTGCAGGTACGGGGCCTGCCAATCTTGATCTGGCGTGGCCCCGCTCTGCCCTTCCTCGACGTTCAGTGCCTCACCCTCGGAGGCCGAGGGTACCTTGGGCTGTGCCGAGGGTACCTCGGGCTGTGCCGAGGGTACCTCGGGCTGAGCCGAGGGTGCCTCGGGCTCGGGCGCGTCGTCGAGCTTGACGGAGGGTTGATGCAGATCCCGGGAGAAGACGTCCGGGGGGGACTGTCGTTCGCCCCGAGGCTATTTTAGCCAGCTCGTCTGCGGTTTCGTTGTAGCGCCGAGCGATGTGGTTGAGCTCGAGCCCGAAGAACTTGTCTTCCAGGCGCCGAACCTCGTCGCAGTAGGCCTCCATCTTTGGGTCGCGGCAGTGGGAGTTCTTCATGACTTGGTCGATGACGAGCTGCGAATCACCGCGGGCGTCGAGGCGTCTGACCCCTAGCTCGATGGCGATCCGCAATCCGTTGACCAGAGCTTCATACTCGGCCACATTGTTGGACGCCGGGAAATGGAGGCGCAGCACGTAGCGCAAGTGCTTTCCGAGGGGCGAGATGAAGAGCAGGCCTGCGCCGGCCCCCGTCTTCATCAGCGACCCGTCGAAAAACATGGTCCAGAGCTCCGGTTGGATCGGAGTCGTTGGCAGCTGGGTGTCGACCCATTCGGCCACGAAATCCGCCAACACCTGGGACTTGATGGCCTTCCGAGGGGCGAACGAGATCGTTTCGCCCATGATTTCCGCCGCCCACTTTGCGATCCTGCCCGAGGCCTCTCGGCACTGGATGATCTCCCCCAGGGGGAAGGATGACACCACAGTTACCGGATGAGACTCGAAGTAGTGTCGCAGCTTCCGCCTTGTCAGGATCACAGCATATAGCAGCTTTTGAACTTGCGGGTAGCGGATCTTAGTCTCGGACAGCACTTCGCTGATGAAGTAGACCGGCCTCTGAACGGGCAATGCATGCCCTTCCTCTTGCCTTTCTTCTTGGCGCCGCGCGGAGCAGACGCCTCGGGAGCTTCTTCCGATGGGCGGCCCTGGGGCTGCTTGTCCTTTCGGAAGATAGCCTCGACCGCCTCCTGGCCAGAGGCGAACTTGGTGGCGATGTCCATCAGCTCGCTCGCCCTGGTGGGGGTTTTGCGACCCAGCTTGCTCACCAGGTCGCGGCAAGTGGTGCCGGCGAGGAACGCGCCGATGACATCCGAGTCGGTGATGTTGGGCAGCTCGGTGCGCTGCTTCGAGAATCGCCGGATGTAGTCCCGAAGCGGCTCCCCCGGCTGTTGCCGGCAGCTTCGAAGGTCCCAAGAATTCCCGGGGCGCACGTATGTGCCCTGGAAATTGCCAGCGAAGGCTTGGACCAAGTCGTCCCAGTTGGAGATCTGCCCCGGAGGCAGGTGCTCCAACCAGGCGCGAGCAGTGTCGGAGAGGAACAGGGGGAGGTTACGGATGATGAGGTTGTCGTCGTCCGTTCCACCCAGTTGGCAGGCAAGGCGGTAGTCCTCGAGCCACAGTTCCGGTCTCGTTTCCCCCGAGTACTTCGTGATAGTAGTCGGGGGTCGGAACCGGGTCGGGAATGGCGCCCGTCGGATGGCCCGACTGAAGGCCTGCGGACCGGGTGGTTCGGGCGAGGGACTCCGATCCTCCCCGCTGTCGTAGCGCCCCCCACGTCTGGGGTGGTAGCCTCGGTGCACCCTTTCGTCGAGGTGAGCCCGACGGTCGCGTCGATGGTGCTCGTTGCCGAGGTGGCCTGGGGCCGCAGGCGCGGTGTTGCGCGTGCGCCCGGTGTAGACCGAGGCTTCCCGCATGAATTGGGAAGTCGCGGCATGAGGTTCCGAGGGATAACCTTGCCTTCGGGAGGCAGTGCTCTCGGCCCGCCGGGCCGCAGCGCCTTCCAGGAGATTCTTGAGTTCTCCCTGGATTCGCCGACCCTCGGTGGTTGACGGTTCCGGCATCACGCGGATGAGCATTGCTGCGGTTGCCAGGTTCTGACCAACCCCGCTGGATGCGGGCGGCGGCCTGATCCTGACATCGTTGGCGACGCGGTGCTGGAGACCTTGGGGCAAGTGACGTATTTCTCCGGCCAGGGGTTGGCCCGCCCACGCCTGTCCGACGTCCCGACGGATCGGCTCAAGCGCTCCTGTTCCCTCGTTGAGCCTGGCCTGCGCCTCGCGGACTTGCTCGAGTTGTGGGTCGTAACCCCCCGCCGGAGCGGGGACCACAGCTAGCTCCCGTGGGATGTCGGCGCGAGGCACCGGCCTAGGGAGATCACCGTCCTCCGGCATGCCAAGATGGTTGCCTTCGGAGGGATTCCCTAGCTCGATGTGGAAACATTCGCGGCTTGGGCCGCAGCTCTCGTCGCCAAGGCTGCGGCTTCCATCGGAACAGTCGGATAGGCAGTAGTCACATGCGGTCATGAAGTCCCGCACGGCACTGGGGTTGCCAAGTCCGGAGAAATCCCAAGCGATGCTGGGATCGTCATCTTCCTCGGACCCAGAGGGCCCGTAGGTCGAGACGTCCGTCAGTCGGTCCCAAGGCGACCGCATAAGGAACCTCAGTGGGGTTGCACTCGCCTCAATGAGGGCGCCCGCCAAAACGAGGTCGTTTGGCGGGTTGAGGCCGAGTCGAAATGACGCAAGATGGGAGTTAGTCGGTACCTTTTTGTCGACGAGGAGCGACGTAGTCACATCGGGGACTGGTTGCACCGTCAACTCTGGTTCGAGGGCGACGTCCTGCAGGCTTTCCGCGAGCGCGCCGGCGTCGTCTTCTTGCTCGGGGTCAGCGTGCCGCGGGGGGGACGGCGCTTGCCTCCGTCTTGAACGCGAGGTCGACGTCCGGCGTGCCTTCTGTCGGGGCGTCGGGGGCGTCGATTCGCTCGACGGCCGACGAAGCGCGGCCTCCCACCTGGCCTTGACGGCCCCACCTCCTCCTCCGTTGACGGGGGAGAGAACGGAGCGAGCCCGAATGTTGCCCTTCCACCACGCGGGGAAGACGTCGTCGATTCCGCCGCCGGCGGGCGGGTTGTCGGCCGCCATTGTCGTAGTCGCGCGGCGGTGGAAGAAGTATCATGTCGTAGCTACCGTCGAAGGACATGAACTCAAGAGTCCCGAAACGAAGCACCGTCCCGGGCCGGAGAGGTTGCTGGAGACTGCCCATCTGGAGCTTGACGGGGAGCTGTTCGTCAGCACGCAGCAGGCCCCTACCTGGCGCGCCAACTGTCGGCGTTTCGAGACAGGGGGGTCCCTAAGCCGACGAGTGAGTGTGCTGCGTGCCCCAGCCCAGATGGGTCGAGCGCGTGGGCGAGCGCGAAGGGGGGAGAGGCGAGGTGGCCGGAGTCGAGCGTGAGAGAGGTGGAAGTCCCGCGGCCTTCGTGTTCGTCCCGCGCCCAGGTCAGGTGCGCTTGCAGTAGGGGGGTTACAAGCGTCCACGCGGGTGAGGGAAGCGAGCGGCCCCAAGAGAGCGCCTGTCCCGTCCTCGGTCCCGCGTGGCCAACCTTTTCTAAGAAGGCCCTGGTCCTCCCTTTTATAGTCGTAAGGAGAGGATCCAGGTGTACAATGGGGGGTGTAGCAGAGTGCTACGTGTCTAGCGGAGGGAGAGCTAGCGCCCTAGGTACATGCCAATGTGGCAGCCGGAGAGATCTGGGCACCCTGCTGGCGTGATGTCGTGGCTGTCGGAGGTGCGGCGGAGCCTGGCGGAGGGACAGCTGTTGGAGCGGTCGAGTCCCTGCTGACGTCGTCCTGCTTCCGTAAGAGAGCTGGGGGCCGCCGTCGTCATAGAGCTTGTGGAGTGCCATCATTGCCCCTCCGGCGGAGCTGGTCGGATGGGACGCCGGTCTTGTTCTCCGTGACCCGAGTCGATTTGGGGTAGGATGATGATGGCGCTTCCTGTTGACGTGGCGGTCTGTGCTCTAGGCAGGGCGACGTGGGGGTTCCTCCGAAGCCGAGGTTAAGTCTGCCTTCCGTTGTCGTGGCCGAGCCCGAGCCATGGGGTCGGGCGAGGCGGAAGTCGTTCGGCCGAGGCCAGGGCGGAGTCCGAGCCCTGGGGTCGGGCGAGGCGGAGTTTCGTCGTCTTCCGGGTCTTAGCCCGAGTCCGAGCCCTGGGGTCGGGCGGAGCGGAGTTCGCCGTCTTCCGGGTCTTAGCCCGAGTCCGAGCCCTGGGGTCGGGCGGAGCGGAGTTCGCCGTCTTCCGGGTCTTAGCCCGAGTCCGAGCCCTGGGGTCGGGCGGAGCGGAGTTCGCCGTCTTCCGGGTCTTAGCCCGAGTCCGAGCCCTGGGGTCGGGCGGAGCGGAGTTCGCCGTCTTCCGGGTCTTAGCCCGAGTCCGAGCCCTGGGGTCGGGCGGAGCGGAGTTCGCCGTCTTCCGGGTCTTAGCCCGAGCCCTGGGGTCGGGCGGAGCGGAGTTCGCCGTCTTCCGGGTCTTAGCCCGAGCCCGAGCCCTGGGGTCGGGCGGAGCGGAGTTCGCCGTCTTCCGGGTCTTAGCCCGAGTCCGAGCCCTGGGGTCGGGCGGAGCGGAGTTCGCCGTCTTCCGGGTCTTAGCCCGAGTCCGAGCCCTGGGGTCGGGCGGAGCGGAGTTCGCCGTCTTCCGGGTCTTAGCCCGAGTCCGAGCCCTGGGGTCGGGCGGGGCGGAGTTCGCCGTGGCGCCTTTGGCAAGGCCTGACTGCCTGTCAGACTCACTCTGTCGAGTGGCACTGCAGTCGGAGTGGCGCAGGCGGCGCTGTCCTTCTGTCAGACTGGCCAGTGGAGCGGTGGAGTGACGGCGGTCACTTCGGCTCTGCCGGGGGCGCGTGTCAGGATAAAGGTGTCAGGCCACCTTTGCGTTAAATGCCCCTGCAATTTGGTCAGTCGGTGCGGCGATTTAGTCAAGGTTGCTTCTGAGCGAAGCCAAGGCCTCGGGCGAGCCGGTGATGTGTCCGCCATAAAAAGGGGGCCTCGGGCGAGACGGAAGTCTCTCGAGGTCGGCTGCCCTTGGCCGAGGCTAGGCTCGGGTGAAGCGTGATCGAGTCACTCGTGTGGACTGATCCCTGACTTAATCGTACCCATCAGGCCTTTGCAGCTTTATGCTGATGGGGGTTACCAGCTGAGAATTAGGCGTCTTGAGGGTACCCCTAATTATGGTCCCCGACAGAGACGAACCGTTTTTCCCTCCCCCATATCTTCACGACCTCTGATCAAAATCATTCAATCCCCAGACAACATAATTAGCTTAAGGTATAAGCAACAAACCTTACATAAGGAATTGCCAAGATTGGGCTCGGACAAGTGACAATACGCAAGGGAAGACGGGCTCACCCAACGGTGCCACGTGCTTGAAGCTGGCAGGCAGGCAGGCAAGAAAGCGCACTGGCCACGCAGCGCGCACCCTTGCGAATTGGTCGGCCACTGCTATGCTGTGCCGCGCTCGCGCCTATAAAGCCCAGCATCAGCCCTCAATAGACTCTACCCCAGTCGCCGAACGCATCCATCGGATCTCACCCCGTCGCCCACAGACCGCGTCGTGGCATGTCCACCATGGCCATGCTCACCCACCGTCTATCTGCCTCATCCGAGCACACCGTCGTGTTCCCCGAGCTCTAGTAAAACTCCCTGACCGCCTCCCCAGCTTGCTACCACACCAAAACCACCACCATCGCTCACCGAAGTTGATCGTTCCACTGGTGAACGTGGGCCGACCTCCATAGCCCACCTCCGTTCAATTCCTCTAGCGAATCGCACCACCACCATCCAGTGAAGCTCCCCGACCAGTCGAATCGAGCTCTACTACCGTCATTTAGCTGGAGCACATGTTGACGTCAAGCCCTGTCGCCTGGATACGCGGCCAGACCATTTTCGGCCATCTCCGACGAGGTTTCGACCACTGCCATGACCGTCACAACCTTGTGAACCTTACCGCGCTCTTCCCTGGACTGCTACAGCAACCGGTGACTCCCTCTGCCCCTTTTTCCGCCGCCAATAATTGTGTAACCAAGATAAGGACCGTAGGTTCAGAGAGGAAAACGCTAGAGGGTTATGTGCAAAGAGTATGACTCAGAGGAATAGTAGTCAGCGGACATATTTTGAAAATAAGAAGAAGAAAAGCCCAGGGCCTCGATGCAAACTCGTTTTCCTTTTTCATATTTATATTTAAATTATTTTATAAATTACAAAGAACTTAGAAATTGCATATCATAAGAAATATAAGTCCAAAATTGATAGAACTAATTTTGTAGTATTCTGAAAAAGCAAACCTCCACCCATACAGTCTTAGTGCTTTTCATGGGACTTTTGATTTGAAATCATAAACTGCTGATTTCAAAATAATAGAGGGAAAATAGAAATGCTTTTGGACTAGGGTTGAGAAATTTAGGGTAGAAGTAATACATTATTTACCACTGTGTGAAACTATAGAACACTCTGGTTTAAGGTTTTCGGTAGAGTTTATCCACTTAAAATCTAACAAGGCCTTAGCTAAATAAAAACAAAACAAATGGTAAATAGGTAAGACTAGTGTGTTCAAAATTTTCCTAGAACATTTGGTAGATGTAGTACCTAGGAAAAATATTACCAGCCCTAGTTCAAAGAGAAAATGGGTGATAATCTTTTAAAATAAGGAAAACAAGGATAACCATAGAAAACCCTAGAAAATCATCCTTGAAAGAATAAAGTCCCAACCTTTGGAATGATTGGTCTTGTGCTAAGAAGAACCTAGGGAAAATACCAAATCTGTTGTTTGACAATTTTCAAAGGACAAGTTAGTTGTAAGTGCTCTTTTGGCCAAAAACTTTAGAAAAGCCTAGATATAAGACTACAAAAGATCTGCCTATTGTTGGGGACTTGTTCTCAAATGCTTTGAATTAAGAACAAGGCAACATAAAAAATGTTAGATGTTAATGCCCTTCGCCCAACAAAACATTATTCCCTTAGGGATTAATGAACTTTGGACGAGGGTTAAAGACAATACGATTACGAAGGTCAAATCTTCGTAATCGAATTATAATGTTTAAATGAGGTAAAATACGAAGCGTCAAAGGTAAACAAATTATAAATGAATTATATTACTTTCATATTATATCGATTTAATGTGTTTAAATGTTGAATACAATTATACCTTTGCCTTGACAAAGATTGATTCCCGAATGATGCGATTGCAATTACAGGAATGTGTGTGAACAGTAAAGGAATATTGTTCACTATTTATAGGCACGGGACACAGCCTGTGAGGAATTACAATTATGTCCCTTATAAGGAATTACAACAACGACTCAAACATTTATGGACTGTAAGGTCATTCTACTCTTAAGTCGGTTTGTAATTCCGAAGCTTCAAACTGAGGAACCTTCGGTCATCACATGCGGACAGCTTCAGCCGAAACTGTTTCTCCCTACAAGACCTTCGGCGACGAAGCATAGTCCCAACAGTAGCCCCTTCACGGTGCTAGATCGTTTTTCGTAACGAGCTTGATCCGTGAAAAAAGTCTCTTAGGCTTCGGGAAGCCGAAGGTCCGAAAAAACACCTTCCCTGAGCTCGTTGTCGAGAAACGATTTAGTTTCCGAGCGCGTAGCGGTCCCACCTTGCAGAGTTACTATTTGGTCTCTGCGGTCCACCGCGCAGCGGGTGCAAGCAGCTGTTCGCCTGGTGTAAAAATCCTGGCGATTCACCTTCTTACCTGCATCACTATATAAACAGACGGGTAGGTGTGAAGTTACCACAGCATTCATTGCTATTTGCACTGTTTTGCTGCCAAAATTTTTAACCATAGCCGAAGCTTGACTCTCGAAATCAAACGAAGCTCCAGCTCAAAGCCTACTTCGTCAGAAGAAAAACGCTTCGGAAGAAAAGTATTTAGTTCCCAAAAAATCCAGAATTAAATGGCTAGAGTGCGCTCTACCGCTAGGGTTGAGCGTGAGGGAGGCGAAGCTGAAGGATCGAAGACTGTTCCCATCTCCGAAGCGATGCAATGATCCGGACTGGTAATCTCGGAAGAAATCCCCACTGTTGAAACAGAACAGGTAACTGCCGAAGCGGAAGAAGGAGACATTGAGGAAACTGATTCCGAAGATGATTATCATATTGCCATGCCAAGTAAGCCCAGCCACTTGGACTTCGGAAAGTCGACTGTCTCTAAGGCTGATCTCTCTAAGATGGTGAAGTCGGGTTATTTCAGTGAGAGTCAAAAGAAGCTACTTCGCTTCGGGGGAGAAGAAACTACCTCGAAGCCGGAGAAGGATGAAATAGTCATTTTCAAGAGCTTTCTAAAGGCTAGGTTGAGATTCCCCCTCCATGGGATTATTGCAGATGTATTGAAGAAGTTTGGTATCTACTTTCATCAGCTGACTCCTAATGCTATCGTTAGGCTTAGTGTTTATATCTGGGCCCTCCGAAGCCAAGCGGTGGAGCCGTTTGCCGACAGCTTTTGTCGGGTTCATGAGCTGCACTACCAGACGAAGGCTAGAAAAGATGAATTGCATGATAACTTTGGTTGCTATAATTTTGCTTATCGGAAAACCACAAAGTTTCCTGTAATCAGCTACCGAAGCAAATGGCCGGCAGGCTGGAAGTTGGAATGGTTTTATGTGAAGGTTGACGAAGACAAAGAGAAGCTGGTACAAAGCCCTCTTGAATTGATCTTCGGAGAAACAAGACCGCGATGCCAAATGTCATTAGAAGGTCCCACTTGGGCTGCACTGGCTGAGTTCAAAATTATTTCAAAGCATATCGGCACAAGAGACCTGGTTCAAGAGTTCTTGGCCTTCAGGGTTTTTCCTACTTTAAAAGAATGGGAAATGCCGAAGCTAGAGGGGGAGAAGAAAGAAGGGGAACTTGTGCGGTTACCTTACTATTACAAGTTTAAGAAATACTTTAAAACACCTTGCCAAGAGTGGTTGGGCACAATTGAAATAATGTGCAATGAAATACTCGGTAATTACTCCAAAAAAGAAGATCAGTTGATGACTGCGGCCTTCGGTACCCGTCCAAAACGAAGACTGAATCGAGTGCTGGACGCCTTGGGTTTTGAATACCCTGACTACGAACAACTGAATAAAAGTGTCGAAGGCCGGAAAAGGAAAAGGGTAGCCAAAGCTTTAAATGAAGATGAGAAAGAACTACCAAAAGAGAAGAATATTCCGAAGAAGAGAAAAGTATCATCTCCAAAGCAAAAAGTATCCAACGAAGAAGAGACTCCCGCATCACACTCTGCCACTGACGTGGAAGAGATTTTGAAGGTAATGACTGAATCCCTGCCTGTGAAGCTAAGTCCATTAGGGCCTCAACTGACAAAGCTTTTTCAGAAGGAAAAGGAGCCCGGAAAAATGAAGAAAACAACTAAAACAAAGAGACAAAGAATCATCGCAGTGACCGAAGTCATTGACAAGACACCACCGAGAGCTTTAGCTCAGAAGACACCAGCGGCTGAGGAAATATCAAATGTTGAGGTCGCACCTTCGGCAATCGCAGCTACCGAAGCTACCTCACCCGAAGATTTGAACTTGGAAACCACAATCGAACATATTGACAAAATACTGCTAGACATGGCCGCAGAAGAAGCTACTACTGTCGCCGAAGAGACCATGGCCGCAGTGTCTGGGAAAGGAAAGGAAATAGCTGACGATACTTCGGAGGACGAAACCTTCATGTTTCAAAATTTAGTTGGACAAGAATTGTCAAAAACCGAAATAGAAGAGCTTAAAGAATATGCCAAATCTTGCGGATATAAACCAGGAGCACTCCTCTTCGGGGGTATTGACGATGAAAAATTAGGCTGTATCCGGGATCAAACTGGAGCTAAGATTATCGGTACTCTATCAAAGAGTATCGGTTTTCCGAAGCTGGAAACGGATATTAGTCGCTACCGACGACAACATATCGTTGGTAGTTTATTTTATTCCAATTTCAAGGTGAACTACTTTTCCCTTGACTTTTATTGTTTTTAATAATGAAGACATTTCTAACGAAGGTTGTTTATGTGCAGAGTATGCTGTTGAGTAAGGCTTTGAAAATGCAGCAGGATCTGGAAGACAAAAAACACGAGGTTATAATTGAAAATTTAGAGAGCAAAATAAAAGAGCAATCAGCTACTATTGAAAAGAAGAACTTCGAACTTCAGGCAACTGAAGGCTTATTGGCAGAAGCCGAAGCTAAAATAACAGAATTGAATACGAAGCTTCTCTGCCAATCTGAACAGTTTGAACAAGAAAAGCAAGAACTTAATGCGAAACTTGAAGCCGAAGTCCAACAAATTTTAGATTTGAAAAAATTATTGGCAAGCCTTCAAGACAAATGTTTGGAGTTTAGCAATAAATGTATTCAACGACTGAGAAAAATTTTCCACTCAGTCGGGGCTAGCAGTGAGAAGTTCACCCCGTCAACTGAAGATTTACCAAAGACCTTCGAACATATTGAGGGTGAAATTGATGAGCTTGACGAAGTTATAGCCGGGCACGGTGACTTCTGTGCCTGGGTAGCTTCTCGGGGCACTGCTGCAGCTTTTCTGAAAGCTGGCTGCGACCATGGAAAAATTGTTAATAGGCCCAATTTCACTCTATCACCATCAATTTTAGATGATATTCCTGACCTCGCCCGAAGCATTTCTAATAGATTTGTAAAGATGATATGGACAAAAGGCGGGCGAGAAAAGGCTGGAGACGAAGCTCGGAGTCATCTTGAACCAGTAAGAAATCATACCATGTGCTTACCTTTTCCTTCAAACTTGGTTTTGACTCACAACGACTTAATTCATGTAGGATGACGAAGCCGAGACCGATGCTTAAAGAGTATGACGCCAAAGCTGAGGCCCCATGAAGATCAGTAGGAGTAGACTGTAGAAAAGCTCAAGAAACTTTTTGAAATAACTTTTGTAAATATGGCTAAACAGTTCTTAATGAATTTTGTTCATACCTTGTAATATGCTCTTACCCTTCCATTAATGTATGAGGTGCTTTGATGTGGACGAAATTGTCTTTTTGAGCCAAATGCAAAAAAAAACACCTTCCCTTCTTTTCGTACACAGCGAAGCATAAAAAAAACAGCTTTTCCTTTTTGCCGAAGCTCTTCTTTTCGTACACGACGAAGTACAAAAGACTGTTTTTTTCCTTTTTTGCCGAAGCAACCACTTATGCTATGATGATGGTTATCCTACATGTGCCTGGATGAATGTTTATGAATGCAAATGTTATGATGTAATGTAGTGTGCAAATGAATGTCCAAACACATATCCGAAGCCATAATCACAACCGTTGTTTCCTTAGAAACAATCACATATCAGCGCTGACTTTTCGCTGTAAGCCTCCCTTAGGAGCTTCTTCGCCTTTTACTTCAGCGGAATCAGCGTTGACTTTTCGCTGTAAGCCTCCCTTAGGAGCTTCTTCGCCTTTTACTTTCGGCGGTATCAGCGTTGACTTTTCGCTGTAAGCTCTGCATTCCCTTTGGAACGACTTTTGAGCAGAAAACTTACACTGCGCCCCCTTTGGAGCGACTTCTTTAGTAGCTTCGTCGTGCTCCGCATCCCCTTAGGGACGGCTTTCGAGCTTCTTCCCTGTTTCTTTTCGGCACTCGATGGTGCGTTCTCAGTTTTTACATTTACATCTTTGGGGGATTTTGCTCTTATAGAGCTAAAAAAGGAAATTACATGTGATGGCCCCATTAAAAACCTTTCTCCCCCTTCAGAAAGGAAAAGGGTGCCATGAAAGAAAATATAAAAAATATAAAAAATTACATCAAGTTATACATAATATCGCTGAAGCTCATCCGCATTCCAAGATCTAGGAATGTCGTTGTCGTCCATATCCTTCAATCTGTATGAACCGGGTCTTGACGAAGATACCACCAAAAAGGGTCCCTCCCATTTCAACTGCAACTTGCCCACTGTATCTGGGTTAGCCACTCTCTGAAGCACCAAATGTCCTGGCTCAATATTCTTTAGTCGAACCTTTCTATCACGCCATTTGATTGTTTCGGCTTGATACTTATTGATGTTCTCCACAGCTTGAAGCCTGATCCCTTCTATAGCATCTTTTTCCACAGAATGATCAGCTTCGGAATCTAATTCTGCCGAAGCTACTACTCTTATTGATCCAGTTTTAGCTTCCTCCGGAGTTATTGCTTCGTTACCAAACAATAATTTGAATGGAGTAAAGCCTGTTGACCTTGATGTTGTTGTGTTGTGGCTCCATACCACTTTGATTAATTGATCTGGCCACTTTCCCCTAGGCTGATTGAAGATTAACTTCATTATTCCTGTCATTATGATGCCATTGGCTCTTTCAACAAGTCCATTTGACTCCGGATGCCTGACTGATGCAAAATGGATCTTCGTGCCAATTTGATCACAGAATTCTCTGAAAGCTTCGGAGTCGAACTGTGTTCCATTATCTACAGTGATGGCCTTTGGTACTCCGAAACGACAAACAATATTCTGCCAGAAAAACTTTTGAATGGTGGCCGAAGTTATTGTGGCTAAAGGCTTTGCCTCAACTCATTTAGAAAAATATTCCACAGCCACTACAACATATCTTAAATTTCCTTGGGTCGGTGGTAACGGACCTAACAAGTCAAGGCCCCACCTTTGCAATGGCCAGATGTGTTGTATCAGCTGAGTTAGAGACGAAAGTTGTTTTTGATCTCTTGCACATTTCTGACAACCTTTGCACTTTTGAACTAATTCCGCTACGTCCGAAGCTGCCTTCGGCCAATAAAACCCTTGACGGAAAACTTTTCCAAGTAACGGCCTAGATCCAATGTGAGATCCACACAGGCCTGCATGTATTTCTTTCATTAATTCTATGCCTTCGGCTCTAGATAAACACTTGAGTAATGGAGCACAAACTCCATGCTTGTACAACTCCCCTTCTATCATGACATATGGACGAGCTCTTGCCTCTATCCTCCTGTTATAAGTTTCGTCATCTGAAAGGAAGTTACCCTGAAGGTAAGAGATGATCTTAGTTCTCCAGTCTTCACTATAAACATGAGATATATTGAGGACTGCTCTTTCAAGAAGTTCCACTGAAGGTGCTTTTATTGTTTCGAAGAACACATCCGAAGGTAAAGGCAGCCCCTGTGCCGCTGACTTAGCTAGCAAATCAGCATGCTCATTTTCTCCTCGAGGAATATTTTTGACAGAAAATCCTTCGAAGGAGGCTTCAATCCTTCGGACCGTGTCTAGATATTTTCGAGCTTCGGATCTTTAGCCTTACAACTCTTGTCAATATGACCCGAAACTACCTGGGAATCAGTTTTAAGAATGGCCCTTCTGATTCCCATTGCTTTTAACTTCCGAAGACCCAAAAGCAGGGCTTCGTACTCAGTAATATTGTTTGTGCAACTAAAATCAAGTCTTGCCGCATAACAAGTTTTAACTTTGGATGGTGAGACCAACACATCAGCTGCTCCTGCTCCGAAGGTTCCCCAAGACCCATCGCAAAACACTGTCCATACTTCGGCATCTTTATTTGCTTCTTCATCCTGAGCCCCTGGCGTCCAATCGGCAATGAAATCTGCCAGCGCTTGAGACTGGATCGAAGACCTATGCACATAATCAATGCAAAATTCATTGAGCTCTGCAGCCCATTTTCCAATCCGTCCAGTAGCTTCTCTATTTCTCATAATATCCTTCAACGGTTGCGAAGAAGGAACAACAATATTGTATGCTTGAAAGTAATGCCGAAGCTTTCTGGATGCCATCAAAACAGCATATAACACCTTTTCCAATTCTGTATAGTTTTTCTTTGATACACTAAGAACCTCAGATACAAAATATACCGGGACCTGCTTCTTGACTTGGCCATCAAGCTTCTCCTGGACAAGTGCTGCACTTACCGCTGAGTGCGAAGCTGCCACATATAATAACAATGGAGCCCCTAGTGTTGGTGGAGTTAATGTTGTTAGATCCATCAAATATTGCTTCAGTTCCTCGAAGGCTTTTTGTTGGCTTGGTCCCCATTGAAAGACTTTGGCTGATTTCAGCACTTCGAAGAATGGTAAATTTCTCTCTGCTGATCTGGATATGAATCTATTGAGAGATGCCAGCCTCCCCGTCAATCTTTGGGCCCCCTTTTTTGTATTTGGTGGCTCCATTCGAAGTATAGCTTCGATTTTACTTGGATTAGCTTCAATTCCCTTTGTTGAAACCAAGCATCCAAGAAATTTCCCCTTCTTTACTCCGAAGACACATTTTTCTGGATTCAGCTTTAGACCAGCTTGTCTAAAACTGGCGAAGGTCTCCTGCAAATCAGTAATGTGATTTTCTTGTTTCGTGCTTTTTACAATGATATCATCAACATAAGTTAGCACATTTCTGCCTATCTGAGACTGAAGAACCTTCGCAGTCATTCTGCTGAAACTTCCTCCAGCGTTCTTGAGCCCCTTAGGCATCTGAAGGTAACAATATGTTCCACTAGGGGTTATAAAACTGGTCTTCGGCTCATCCTCCTTCTTCATCCAAATTTGATGATAGCCTGAATAACAATCTAGAAGACTCATAAGCTCTGACGAAGCTGCTGCATCAACTAAGGAGTCTATCCTTGGCAATGGGAATTCGTCTTTCGGACAGGCCTTGTTGAGATCTGTAAAATCGATACACATTCGCCATTTGCCATTGGCCTTTTTTACCATAACAGTGTTAGCGAGCCATTCTGGGTACTTTACTTCTCTGATAACTCCTGCACTGAGGAGTCTTTTGACTTCATTCCGAGCTCCTTCGGCCTTGTCTTCAGACATTTTCCGAAGCCTCTGCTTTCTGGGTCTGAAGGATGGGTCAACATTGAGCGAATGTTCAATAACATCCCTGTTAACTCCGCAAAGATCATTGGCTGACCATGCAAAAACATCTTTGTTGTTGAACAAAAACCTTATCAAGGTTTTCTCCTGTTCTTCGGATAATTGGGAGCCCAACAGCACCTTCTGCTCTGCTATGTCCTCACATAAGAGCATGGGCTTCGGCTGATCTGCCGAAGCTGCTTTCTCCCTTCTGAATTTGTACTGTTCACAAGCTTCAGCTCCATCTATATTATGGATTGCTTTTGAGTCAGTCCAGTTTCCCTCGGCCCTTCTGGCAGCTTCCTGACTTCCATGAATAGCAATGGGTCCTTGATCCGAAGGTATCTTCATGCAAAGGTAAGCAGGATGAAGAATTGCTTCAAAAGCATTGAGGGTGCCACGACCAATAATTGCATTGTAAGGGTATTCCATGTCAACAATGTCAAACACAACTAGCTCAGTTCTGGTGTTGTTGATGAATCCGAAGGTCACTGGCATGGTGATCTTGCCCAGTGCTACAATCTGTCTTCCTCCGAAGCCACAGAGAGGGTGTGTAGCATCATGAATCTTATCTTCTGGCTCTTGCATTTGTCTGAAGGCCTTAGCAAATATAATATCAGCTGCACTGCCTGTATCAACCAAGACATTGTGGACCAGAAACCCTTTGATAACGCAAGAAATAACCATAGCATCGTTATGAGGAAAATCCTTGAGCTGAAGATCCTCTTGGGAGAAGGTGATTGGAATGTGGGACCATCTTGACTTGATGAAGGGTCCCTGCACTCCAACATGTTGTACTCTTCTTTGTGCCTCCTTCTTCTGTTTCTTGTTAGTCGGCTCTGAGCATGAACCGCCTGTTATCGGGAGAATCAACTTCGGAGCCGAAGCAACTCCAGCTTGGTTCTTGAACGAAGCCATTGTCTCAGGAAAGTGGAAATGAGTTCACCGGAGGTGGGCGCCAATGTTGGGGACTTGTTCTCAAATGCTTTGAATTAAGAACAAGGCAACATAAAAAATGTTAGATGTTAATGCCCTTCGCCCAACGAAACATTATTCCCTTAGGGATTAATGAACTTTGGACGAGGGTTAAAGACAATACGATTACGAAGGTCAAATCTTCGTAATCGAATTATAATGTTTAAATGAGGTAAAATACGAAGCGTCAAAGGTAAACAAATTATAAATGAATTATATTACTTTCATATTATATCAATTTAATATGTTTAAATGTTGAATACAATTATACCTTTGCCTTGACAAAGATTGATTCCCGAATGATGCGATTGCAATTACAGGAATGTGTGTGAACAGTAAAGGAATACTGTTCACTATTTATAGGCACGGGACACAGCCTGTGAGGAATTACAATTATGTCCCTTATAAGGAATTACAACAACGACTCAAACATTTATGGACTGTAAGGTCATTCTACTCTTAAGTCGGTTTGTAATTCCGAAGCTTCAAACTGAGGAACCTTCGGTCATCACATGCGGACAGCTTCAGCCAAAACTGTTTCTCCCTACAAGACCTTCGGCGACGAAGCATAGTCCCAACACCTATGAAACCTTGTAGAAGTTACTATATCTCACCTAGTTAATGGGAAAATTACCAAAAATGGCAGTAGGCACAATTACTTAGGTCATGTAGTGTTAAGTGTCCCCTCTGCACTAGTGTTTTTCATTTTTGTGCAGAGAAGATCTTAACAATTTATGATCTCAAATTGATAGGGCAACCTTTAATAACTTGTAGGAGGCTAATGTAAATTTTATAGAATTTTTAGAATTTTCTAAGCACTAGTCGCAGTTCAATTCACTCTGTAAAGCTTAATTAAAAAGAGAAGGAGAGGTTAAGAGCAACCTAAGGGTTAAGGAGATGACCCATGCCAAACCGACCTAGACACATTATAAACCTTTTTTAGTCAATTAGCTAAGTATTAATTACCCTACAAGGTTAAGCAAAATCTAAATCTCTCTAAGCCCTAACTCTTATAAGAAGTCTTAAACTAATAATGCAAGCTCCCCTCACAATGATAAGTAACATAGTCTCTTACTAAACCACCGCATCACCATTAAGCATGCTTGCATATCATAATATATATATATATATTGCATTGAATAGATTGCAATCTTGCCGACAGAGAGGACGTCCTAATCCCGGAGAAAGAAGGAGTTCGTGAAGGAGGACCAGATCCTGCTCTCGAGCCTCCAACTGAGGATATCCCTTCTGCACCTACACCTAAAGGCAAGCCCCGGTTTTATGCATAACCTTTATATATACTATTTTACTGCAATTTTTTTAGGATTGTATTGTGCACTTAAGTGTAGGAGTTGTTTGAAACCCTAGATGCCTGAACTCAGGTTTCTTTTTGGATGAATACTAGAATGCTTAGTCGAGTAGCCGCTATGCTAATTAGGGACCTTGGTAGAAGTCAAGTGATTTTTCTAGCACTCGCGCGAGGTTAGGAAGTGGTTGCATTCATTCTAATAATGGGATTATGATTATCTATGGGCACAAATCCCTAGGGGATGCCCTGTGTGTGGAACAGAATTGGAATAAGGATTAACGTGTGTATACTTTTGTCAAGCGTTTGAAAGTACTAAGCACATATCGAAAATATGGTAAATCGGCAAGCTTAGTACCTGAGTGAACCTACCTGTGGATGGCATTCCTCGCATGTCCTGAGAAATGGTCTCTCATTCCGGATATGGTGGGTAGAAGGGCAGTCACTGCACGACGGAGTCTGGGGTAGTGGGGCATTGTATCCAAGGCAGTGAGCTCCAATCTATTGTCAGGGAATCAATGGGGACAATTGATGTGTGTGGGGTCAAAGTGCCCCTACATGTTTTGTGTTTAGGTTTACCTTGCAAGGTTAAAAACTCCATTCGAATCGTCTGCTTCTCGCAGCTAATGATATTTTTTGATTCATTGTACCACATTTTGTAATAAGTGGAAATGAGGTTACCTACAAAAGATGTTGTTTGAATTAATGATTACTACCATGTGTGGATAGTTAGGTGCTCATCTAGTCTAATGAAATATTCTAGAACCTAAAAAGCTAAAATTTGACTTAGACTCAGCTAGTACTTTTGGCAAACCAAACCCCTCATCTAAACAACTTCATGGTCTAGAGGTAGAGGAGTAGACTCCTCACACCGAGTAATCTAGTTGAGTATTAGTATAATTAGCCTTGCTTGTGGCACCAAAATTCTTAGGTTTTCTGCAAGACATGGTTGATCGAGTTACTTGGCCCTCCACCCTGTCACTGGGTTGGACGGTTGAGTGGAATGATGCTACCTCTGCAGGAGATTATCAGGAGGAGTAGCTTGGCCAGGCTTCACCATGCTACCGAGTTATCTTCGTTAGTTAATTCCGTTGCATGAAAAACTATGGTTTACTATTTTAAAAACTCTGATGATGTAATAACATTTAGTACTTCTCAATTTGTGGTGTTATAAATTATTGTATTTCTCTATGCCTCACCTTAGAGTGTACAAGTGGTTTTTGATCTAGTGTAAGTGGTTTTATCATACTAGATTCAATCGATTGACTGTTTATTCCAATTTAATTATGTCATAGCCTCTAAGGCAGGACTTGGGCACTTAAGCTAGATTAATCTGGGCGGTTCCAACATAGTCGATATGAATCTGTAGGTTCGAGAACCACTAAATTCGGATTTAAAATGAAGGAGATATGATTTTTCTAAGTTTCTAGTTATTTTTTATTTATTTTATACCTAAAAAGTAATTCCCAAAATTTTCCTGCGATTTTCCACTTTCTTGTATTAGAAAAGGATTGTGGGTTAGGTTGTTGAGAAGTTCGGGGTTTAAAATACAAATAACATGACCTATGCATAATACTGTTTACACAAGTGTGGACGGTGGGTTAGTTTTGAGGAAACAGAGGGGTTCTTTAGAAAATGTGTTCGGCCGAAGGGGTATCATCAAGTCTGAGTCGTCTGATCAACGACCAGTGGCCCAAATTAACATGTTGACTGGTATGATAAAGCGGCCTTTGGATCAAAGATGGTTTGGATATTATGAAGCGATATCTAATTCTACTTCTCCATTCCAAATCGGACGGTACATACACATCGACGAACCGGTATAGATTTGATCTAATGGCGGCCGCTATTCTTCGAATCAACGGCCAGCACCACATCCCAACCTCCCACGATGGCCTGGCCGTTGCCTAGGCGACGACGCTCGCCAACCCGTGGCAGGGACCAAGACTTTGTTGACCGATTACCCAACCCCAGGTGAGATATTCTCCATGGCTCTCGGTACTACACAAATTACAGATGAAGGCTAAGACTCAAAGGGGGGTTCTCACCTCGACTGGCGCGCACAGGAGCTCCGTCCATGGTAGTTAGCGGCCCAGCATAGCCCCCACAACTCCAGCGATGAATTCCATGCAGCCCCGACCATCACATCGCTCGATTAAGCCACAGTCACTTTCAGAACGTTCCAGTGATCACACCTGTCACACTCGGATTTAGGGGGCGAAACCCGGACGTGAATAAAATGTGTGCTAGGATCAAGTCTCACACATATGATGACTCATGGTACAGAAACAAATGTCACATATTTAATATATAATGGAGGTCTATACAAAATAGTTAAATAATTACATCATACGAAGATAATGATCCAGCAACCATAGTTGACTCGGAGACGATGGCCTAGACCTCTCACAAACTCATTGCGACATCCTTCATGATCCTCATCTTGTCGTACTTGTTCTTGACCTGGGGGATGTGAGTACAACAAGGGTGAGCTCACATATGTTCATCGCTCAATAAGTTGTGGGGAATAATGTGCATGAGCTCACTAACAGTGGGGCTCATATGAAGTGTAAGGCTTACCAAAGAAGATTGTTAAAGCTGAGCATTGCTTTTAAAATTGGTCAGAGTTTTATTAGAAGTCACTAAGTATAAGTAGATACCAACCCAATTAAGTAAGAGATCAAAATTAATAATAACATCCATAATGCAATGCTTATGACAGATTAAGTTTAGTTCCATAAGTTAATCATGCGAGAGTCCTGAGTCGCTCTTGACCGTGAGCATGGCTGATATACCAGTTTTACACTCTGTAGAGGTTGCGCCCTTTACCCATATGTCGTGTTACCCATTTGCCAAGGGATCGCGACTTCCCATTCATCTCTACCAAGGAGACGAGGCAGAGTAGCACTACGAGGCCTCTACAAAGTTCCACTAGCTTCAGAAAACCCGCTACGGTTTCTGAGAAACACAATATAGGAATCCCTCGTCCGAAAAGCCATCGCAGCATGATCAACCCGAGAACCTCCCTATACGATAGCTCCTCTACCGCCCTTGCCCCTTTCGGGTAAGGTAGTCCTCCACTAGCTTTCCTAATTAGTCAGCCAAGGGCATCTGATAGCACCTAGAGGGGGTGAATAGGTGATCTTGTAAAATTCAACAACTAATAGCCACAAAACTTGGTTATAAAGATGTTAGTGCTCAAAAGAACCAAGTGGCTATAGAGTGAGCTCTTGCGAATCACAATAATCACAAAGAAAGATAACACAAGAGACATAGTGGTTTATCCCGTGGTTCGGCCAAGTATAACACTTGCCTACCTCCACGTTGTGGCATCCCAATGGACGAGGGTTGCAATCAACCCCTTTCAAGTGATCCAATGATCAACTTGAATACCACGGCTTTTCTTTGCTTATATCTTTTCTCGTTTGCGAGGAACCTTACAACAAAGATCACAATGTAAACACAAGAGTAAGGTTGGGAGCAACACACACAAATCCGCAGCACAACACACGCACACAAGCCAAGACTTGAGCTCAAATGAAGCACAGAGAGTTCACAGCAGGAACGGAGCTCAAATCACTAACACGATCGATCAAGTGCGTGGAGACGGAGTGTGGAGACTTAGAATTGCTTAGTGAAGGCTTAGTTGACTCCTCCATGCGCCTAGGGGTCCCTTTTATAGCCCTAAGGCAGCTAGGAGCCGTTGGAAGCCAACAAGGAAGGCTATCCTTGCCTTCTGTCAGGTGGCGCACCGGACAGTCCGGTGCACCACCGGACATCCATTGTAGACGGTCCGGTGCGGATCTGTTTCCTTTTCTGGCGCAGTCGGCCGTTGCAACTCCGGGCTAGTTGGCGCACCGGACAGTCCGGTGCCCCTGCTGACCGTTGGCGCGGGCCACGCGTCGCCCGCGGATTGCGCGACCGACCGTTGCGCTTGCGACCGTTGGCTCACCGGACAGTCCGTTGCACCACCGGACAGTCCGGTGAATTATAGCTGTACGCCGCCAAATATTCTCGAGAGTGTCCTGTTAACCGGAGTCCAGCCTGGCGCACCGGACACTGTCCGGTGCACCACCGGACAGTCCGGTGTGCCAAGCCGAGCTGAGTCTTGGCTGTACATAGGCACTCTTTTCCAATCTTTTCTTTTCCTGTTTCTAGCACTTAGATAACTTCATTAGTACTCAAACAAATGTACTAAGTCTAGAAACATACCTTGTTACATGATTTGTACTTCTTCAATCTTTGGCACAATTTAACACTTAGAGAATATGTGTTGGGCACTTAATCACCAAAACACTATGGAAATGTCCAAGGGCACATTTCCCTTTCAATCTCCCCATTTTTGGTGATTTATGCCAACACATCAAAAAGCAATGCAAAACATGCAACATTGATTCAAATTGAATACCAAATTGTTTTTGACTCAAATTTGGTATATTTGGATCATTCTTTGCCACCACTTGGTTTGTTTTTGCAAATCAAATTCATTTTCCTATCTCTAAGTCAAACTCACTTGTTTGGGCACTAAGAGAGATAATCCAAGAGTGAAAATGATCAAGATCCAAAAACTCCCCCTTTTCCCATAATCATAAATTCTCCCCACAAGAGACCAAATTTTGCAATAAGAGTATTTTGACAAATCAAAAGTTCTAACTCTACTATTTTCAAAATTCTCAAGTGGTAGCTGATCCATTTGCTTTGGCCTTAATTTCTCCCCCTTTGGCATTAAGCACCAAAACGGGACAATTTTGGCCCTTTAACCCCATTGCCTCACCAAAAATGTCAATTAAGAGCAAAAAGGCAATAGGAGCTTAAGAATGAACTTGGAGGTTAGTATACTAATACTGGAGTGCAGTGGAAGTCTTTGCATGGTCCAAGTTCACCTTTCCCTTTCATTTCACCTTTGAGACTACATCAAGTAAACTCAAGCACAAATGTTAGTCTCAAAGGGTCAAGTTGTAGCACTTCTCCCCCTAAATATGTGCATCATTCACACATGGACTTGTGAGGTCCGGGGATCCCTTGCACAACTTGAGCACCATAAATAGACAATAAATCTCATAAATGCATAAAATAACTTGATCAAGGGCATAAAACACATGTATGCTATAAATCAATCCAAGTTACGCGAGTCTAAGACATTTAGCTCACTACGTAGCCTGCAAAAGGTCTTCTCATCTAAAGGCTTGGTAAAGATATCGGCTAGCTGGTTCTCGGTGCTAATATAGAACACTTCGATATCTCCCTTTTGCTGGCGGTCTCTTAAAAAGTGATGATGGATGTCTATGTGCTTAGTGCGGCTATGTTCAACAGGATTATCCGCCATGCAGATTGCACTCTCATTGTCACATAGGAGTGGGACTTTACTCAGATTGTAGCCAAAGTCCCGGAGGGTTTGCCTCATCCAAAGTAGTTGCGCGCAACATTGTTGTTGGGGGCCTTCGTCCTCCGAAGGTCCTCAAAAACGTAATTTAATAATGTTTTCCAAGTATGGTTTATGAACAGGTATCTTCGGATTCATGGTAAAAGCAGACACGATGAGGAGCTTGATCGTGATGAAGGTTGTCGTCGCTCCGAAGTTGTGCGAAAGGGAGCTTCGGCTAAATCACAGAAAAGGGAACCGACTTAAAAGGGAAAAGGTTGTTCAGTCCTCATAGATTTTTCTATAAGCCAATGGTAAATGTAAAGGGCATAATTCTAATTCCTCATAGGCTGTGTCCTGTGCCTATAAATAGATGAACAGTACCCCCATACTGTTCACGCTGACTGATACTTGCTTTTGCGTCACAATTGTACTTTTTGCCTTCTGTCAAGCCGAAGGTACTTTTGTAATTCAATATTGTTTCTCCCTTTCCATGGTGATATAATAAAAATGAATTAACAATGTTATATGATTGATTATATTGTCTCTTATATTTCATATGCTTCTTTTTAATATATGATGCGATGATGAAGGTATGCCCTTCATGACCTTCGTCCGAAGATTGTTATATCCTAAAGGAAATAATGCTTCGAAGGACGAAGGACATTAACATTTAATACTTTGTGTTGCCTTGTTCTTAACTCATAGCATTTGAGAACTAGTCCCCAACATTGGCGTCCACCTCCGGTGAACCCTTTTCGACCACCTTCGGCAAGCACTGACCTTCGTCATGCCACCGAAGAAAGCTTCAGCGCCAGGGGATACCGCACTGCAGCCACTGGACCCGAACCAGGAGACCCTTTCTCTTCGAGAGGCCCAAAGCTAGAAGAGGAAGGCCACTAGTCCAACACTCCAGGAGGAGTTGGACTAAGAAATCAAAAACATGGAGATAATCCATCAGCAAGTGCAAAGGAAGAAGGAGAAGATGGCCCGACTGGCTGATCTTCAAAGGCAGATCGACAAAGCCACTGAAGAAGTACGCCATTTTGTTCAAGACGAACAAGATCGAAGGCCCCAACACAGGGAGCTTCATCAAGAAGGCTTGTTCAACGATGATGGATGGTATGATGATTTTAATCATGATACATTTACTTTTGATGATGCTTCTCCCTTGGCAGCAGAACTACAGGCTATTTCATGGCCCCCATCATACAAGCCACCTCAGCTTCCTATGTTTGATGGGCATTCAGACCCGAAACAGTTCTTGATGAGTTATGAAGCAACTATATCTTCATATGGAGGCAATGCAACTATCATGGCCAAGTCCTTCGTCATGGCAGTTTGAAATGTGGCCCAAACATGGTATTCTTCTCTTCGGCCAGGGACCATTACTTCGTGGCAGAAGCTCAAGGATATGCTGGTGACAAGTTTCCAAGGCTTCCAGACGAAGCCAGTCACAGCTCAGGCCTTGTTTCAATGCACACAAGATCATGAGGAGTACCTCCAGGCATATGTCCGAAGGTTCTTGCGTCTTAGAGCACAAGCGCCTACAGTGCCCAATGAAATTGTCATTGAAGCCATGATTAAGGGGCTTCGTCTAGGACCTACTGCTCAGTATTTCGCTAGAAAGCCCCCACAGACTCTGGAGAAGCTGCTTCAGAAGATGGATGAGTACATCCGGGCTGACAATGACTTCCGCCAAAGAAGGGAGGAAGCATATAGGTTCTCTGAAATGACCAGGGGCTTCGAAGGAAGAATCCACCCGAGGCACGTCAGGTCAATTCACAACTTCACCCAGAGTGATGATAGAGGAAGTCAACAGCAGAGGCCGCAGTATTCTTCGCAAGCTTTAGGCCAGCAACAAAGCTCTTTCCGGCCGCCAGCTCCAAGAGGCAGAGGCGCCAGGGGCTTCGGAGGAAGATATGGGGACCAGCCCAGGAAGATCTACTACCTATTTTGTGGTGAAGACAAGGGCCACAATACAAGAACGTGTCAAATCACCATCCAAAAGCAAAAAAAGATTGCAGAAGCCGAAGCCCGGCAAAGTCAACCGAAGCAGGTCCTGCACACTGCTTCGTGTCATTCACCCTACATACCAGAATATGTGGGTAATCATCCCGCAGCTTCTGTTGCTTCGGCTAGTCAGCCGCAAGTCTCTTGGCCACAGCTTCCACCTCCGCCGCCACTACAGCCTGCCTACTCACGAGGTCAGCAGCCATAAGGGAGCCAACAGACTCATCAGCAGCGAGATTTCAGGGAGGGGTCCGAAGCCCGCACAGTTAATAGTACTGTGCCAGAATCAAAACACATATATTGAGAGATATCCTACCTTTGGCACAGTTTTACATTCACTATCGTTTTCTTTTTAATAAGGAACAATCAATGTAAACCTAGTTTTCTTGTTATTTTTTAATTTCCTATACTAGCTTTGTTTATGTCAAAATGAAATATACCTTCGTCACAGACTTACGAGAATGACGAAGCTACAAAGAGATATTCCTTCAGGAATGCAGAACTAAAAATTGCAGTAAAAGTTTCACCGAAGCTACAAAAAGTCGTTCTTAAAGAGCGCAGCGTAAGTTTGCCGAAGCTACAAAAAGTCGTTCCTAAGTGAGCGCAGCGTAAGTTTTCTGCTCAAAAGTCGTTCCTTAGGGAATGCAGAGCCAGATACCGCCGAAAACTAAGGCGAAGCGCGAAAAGTCAACGCGAATACCACCGAAATAGAAGGCGAAGAAGTTCAAAAGGCGTTCCTTAGGGAATGCAGAACTTACACCGAAAAATAAACGGTGCAGCCGAAAAATAAATGGCAAAGAGATTTCAGTCATTCCTTAGGGAATGAAGGTTGTGGATGAAGCTTCGGATGTGTGTGTTTGGGCGTTCATTTGCATGATACATTAGCATCATTCTTCGCATCATATCATTGCAACATATCGCATAGCATCACATCATACATCATATCACATCAATGACATCAATTGAAAACAAGGCCGATCTTCAAGCAATGCTTTACAAAAAATGAAAAGATGCCAAGGCACAAAGTAAGCTGAGGATCACAGCTTCATCAGTTCTGATGCGGAGAAAGAGATTTATTGTTTACGAAGCATTGATGTTTTACAAAGTATGGATGATTTTTACGAAGCATAAAAGCTCTTCTTTACGAAGCATGAAAAGAAGGGAAGGTGTTTTTTTTCGCCGCAGGCTCAAAAACGGTATGTATAAAAAGTTTCATGCATCGCAAAGAACTGAATTACAAACCACTCATATATTACATTCAAATTTACAAGCACTGAATATTACAAATATAGTTCAGCAAATGTTACATTAATATTCTAGAAAATGTTTTTACAATAACTACTCCTCTTCCTTCAGAACTTTTTCTGTAGCTTCGGTTAGCAGCTTGGTAACAACTTCATCTACAATAGCTTCGGCCATATTAATAATTTCTATTGTTTTCTTTGTCTCTGGGTCGGCCAGTGGGTCGAATGGCTCTGGGGGAGGAGATAGTTCAGCTGCGGTAGAAGACATAAATTAGTTCGAAGTCACAAAAATAAACAACAAAGCTAAAAGCCATTAAGTGATACCTATTCGTCTTTCGAGTTTCGCAGCTTTTTCAGCTTCTTTTGTTGCTTCTCGAGCATCATGAATATCTTTTTCGCTTTTCTTCATTATTTCATGGGCCATCCCTCGGCCACCATTTTCCTAGATATCAGTGAAAATTTTTCCGCCTATTGAGCTTGCTTCGGCCGAGGGGTCCTTCGTATCGTCGATGGAGAAGGCAGCTTCGGCCTGGGCCAAGTTTTTAACATGTTCACAACCTGCCTTCTCCAAAATGGCTGCAACCCCCCTCGCACCAGAGAATGCACAAACGTCCTCGCGGTCACTCAAAATCTCCTCAAAAGCTTTGGCTTCATTACTGATTCACTCGATGACGCCCTCAGGGTCGCCCCGTATGAAGTTGTCTTCATTTGAGTAGGCGCCCACGTTGGCGAAGCTAGTCTTTATCTTTTTTACACATTCCATAGATTTTTGAAAACATCTTTCTTTTGATGCGCGAAGCTCTGCAACTGTTTTTTCAAAATAATTTTTCCAGTACTCACTGGCATCTCGATCAGCTTGGCAACAGCGCATTTCAATTTGGCCTCGGCTAATTGTTTCTGAAGGTTTTCAATTTCACTTTTCTAGGCCTCAGCTTGAGCTTTGGAGCTAGCCTCGTCTTCTTTTATTTTGCTCACCAATGAAATTAATATTTTATCTTTTTCAAGGCCTTCGTTCCTTAGTTCAATTACTTCTGAACGAAGGTTGTTCAGAGCTATTGTGCATCCTTCATCTTCGATATTTTTCTGTGCCCTGAGGGCATTGCTAAGGATCAAGCCCTGCAAAAGGAGCATAGCATTAAGTATAAATAAATGAAAAAAATCGTTTTTAAGTACAAAAATTGATTTACACACCTTTATACTGTTATATGCTAAACTGTCGGCCAATTCATCCTTCGACAGTATTGAAAGCCCATCTTCTAATGTTGGGAATCCAAAGCTTCTGCTCATCTCCCGGCAGACAGATATCTCTTTGCTGTCCGGGAGGCAGTACAAAAATTCCTCTTCTTCGCTGCCATTGAACACTAGTGCCCCCTTCGGATATTTCAGCATCTGGGCATAGTGTTGAGCTTCTCGTACTTCTTCTTTAGAGAGTCTTTTTCCCGAAGCATGACGGATGATATATTCAATATTTTCTTTTAAAGCTTCAGGAGCAGGAGCGGCAGTTTTCTCAGGCAAACTTTGTTCTATAGCCTTTTCCTCTGCTGCCTTCTCTTCAATTTCCGAGGGTTGTTTATCAGCAGGCTCTGAAGGCCCAGCTTCGGCGCTAGCCTGGCTCACTGTGGCTTTAGCTTCGGCCGGTTTTGTTTCAGCTTCGATTTGCATTTTCGAAGCCTCGGCAATTTTCCCTGAAGGTATAGAACTTGAAGCCTTTACTGACTCTAGCACATCTAGTACACTTTCCATCCTTTTTCTTTTGGGGGTCGCCGCAAGACCTTTTTGTGCCTTCGGCACTGTCACTTCTGCCGAAGGGCTTAAAACTTCTAATGTTTTTGTTCCTTCGATTCTTGGCTTCTCAGTTTTATTAGTCTTTGGCTCAGCTAACTTGGCTGAGGGTGCCTTCGGCATTGCAGTCGGCTCTTCAATCTTCTGCATGGGAGGAGAGGGTGCCTTCAGCATTGCAGCCAGCTCTTCAATCTTCTGTGTGGGAGGAGCAGGTCCTTTCGCTTCAGTAGCTGAAGAAGTTTCCCCACTAAACTCAGGCACTATGGCCGGTTCAATATAGCGGGGCCGGTGGGTGAGGACTTTCAACTTTTTACTCTTCGGCGTAGGCTCGCTTGGAGCAGCCGAAGCAGCAACCTTTCTAGAGGTTGCACCCTTTCTTTTCTGCCCCTGTGGCGGGTAGCGATAGTCAGGGTACACAAATCCAATAGCATCAAAAACCCTATTTAATCTTTTCTTTTTTTGGCTCCTGAAGGCCGCAGATAGTGCATTATCTTCGGACTTGGAATATGCTCCAAGTAGCTCATTGCTAGTATTTTCAACACACTTCAACCAGTCATCATCTGGTTCGACAAACTGGTCTCCAAACCTGAAAGTGTATTTCAATCGAACCAGTCCGCCTTCTGTAGGGTTAGTGATGGTTTCTTTCGGCATTACCCAGCTGTCTATCAGTGGCCATATCCTGTAGGCTACATGTTCTTGAACTAAGTCTCTTGTCCCAATAAAAGAGCAAACTGTGCTGAAGGCCCTTCGGCATGCTTCGGCCGCCTCATCAATTTCTACCTTCGGCTTTCGAAGACCGAAGCGGGACCAGATAGGGCGCATGATGATCTCTTTAATGTCTTCTCTCGCCTTCAAATCATTTTTCACATAAAACCACTCTTCCATCCAGGCCCCGGGCCACCTCTTCTGAAACGTTGGCACTGGGTAGCTTGCGCCAGAGCGAGCAACAAAGCTATAGCAACCAAAATTGTTATGATATTGTTCTTTACCCCAGGGCTTCGTCTCATACGAAAGTTCGTGCATACTGCAAAAACATCTTGCACTTGGCTCTAGACCTTGACTCCTCATAGCCCAGACGAAGATCCCCATTCTAATAACTGCTTCGGGAGTGATCTGGTGAAGGAAAATCTGGTAAGTCTTTAAAACTTCAACCACAAATATGCTCAACGAGAACCGAAGTCCAGCTTTGAAGAAGCTTCGGAAAATCACAACTTCGTTTTCTTCAGGAGCAGGAACGGCTCTGTCTACATCAGCCCTCACAATAGACATATCTCGGAAATACCTTCCTCTCATATTATCAAGATGACTATGTTTGATAGTTGATTTCCCAAAGACTGCATGACTTGGTCGCCAGGGTCGACCTTCAGAGTCTTCGCCTCCACTTTCCACATCATAGCTGTCGCTATCATCAGTATCTTTAGACAAGCCTTCTAGTATCTCTTTAGTAATCTTCTCTCTATTTGTTTTTGCTATTGACTCAACAAATCCAGCAGTCTTCTCCTCAAGGAGCTTTTCCTCTTCGCTCAGCTTCATCTTAGCAGCAACTTTTTTGTCTTGAGACATCTTTTCTTCGGAAATGGCGAAAATGCGTCCTTAAAACCGAAGCTTGGGAAGTCTGAGAAACTAAGCAAGCGTTGGTAAACAAGAGCTAAAAAATTGAACAAACAAAGCAAGCGGCAAGTAGCGTACCAACTATGCTCAGGGTGAGTTCTTATTTATACGATCGATGCGCTCCAAATTGGAGGGTCCCGTTTGTCATTGACTGTTGCTATTCTAGCTAAGGGAAGGTGTTTTTTCGGACCTTCGGCTTAAGACCTTCGTCCAATGTCGTAGTCTGAATTCGTTATCTTAAACAAATTAATACTGCGAGGGGCTACTGTTGGGGGCCTTCGTCCTCCGAAGGTCCTCAAAAACGTAATTTAACAATGTTTTCCAAGTATGGTTTATGAACAGGTATCTTCGGATTCATGGTAAAAGCAGACACGATGAGGAGCTTGATCATGACGAAGGTTGTCGTCGCTCCGAAGTTGTGCGAAAGGGAGCTTCGGCTAAATCGCAGAAAAGGGAACCGGCTTAAAAGGGAAAAGGCTGTTCAGTCCTCATAGATTTTTCTATAAGCCAATGGTAAATGTAAAGGGCATAATTGTAATTCTTCATAGGTTGTGTCCTGTGCCTATAAATAGATGAACAGTACCCATGTACTGTTCACGCTGACTGATACTTGCCTTTGCGTCACAATTGTACTTTTTTCCTTCTGTCAAGCCGAAGGTACTTTTGTAATTCAATATTGTTTCTACCCTTCCATGGTGATATAATAAAAATGAATTAACAACGTTATATGATTGATTATATTGTCTCTTATATTTCATATGCTTCTTCTTTTTAATATATGATGCGATGATGAAGGTATGCCCTTCATGACCTTCGTCCGAAGATCGTTATATCCTAAAGGAAATAATGCTTCGAAGGACGAAGGACATTAACATTTAATACTTTGTGTTGCCTTGTTCTTAACTCATAGCATTTGAGAACCAGTCCCCAACAACTGAGTTGCGGCAACATACTCGACCTCAGCGGTGGATAGGGCAACGGAGATTTGTTTCTTTGAGCTCCATGACACCAGGGACCTTCCTAGAAATTGGCACGTCCCCGATGTGCTCTTCCTATCAACCTTGCAACCGGCATAATCAGAGTCTGAATATCCAATCAAGTCAAAAGTAGACCCCTTTGGATACCAGATCCCGAAGCAAGCCGTAGCAACTAAATATCTCAGAATCCGCTTAACGGCCACAAGGTGACATTGCCTTGGATCGGATTGAAATCTAGCACACATGCATTACGCTAAGCATAATATCTGGTCTACTAGCACATAAATAAAGCAATGACCCTATCATAGACCGGTATGCCTTTTGATCAATGAACTTACCTCCTTTGTTGAGATCGACATGTCCGTCAGTTCCCATTGGTGTCTTCGCGGGCTTGGCGTCCTTCATCCCAAACCATTTGAGAAGATCTTGTGTGTACTTTGTTTGGGAGAGGAAAGTGCCATCCTTGAGTTGCTTCACTTGGAACCCAAGGAAGTACGTCAACTCGCCCATCATTGACATCTCAAATTTCTGTGTCATCACCCTGCTAAACTCCTCACAAGACTTTTGATTAGTAGAACCAAATATTATGTCATCGACATAAATTTGGCACACAAAAAGATCACCGTCACAAGTCTTAGTGAAAAGAGTGGGATCGGCTTTCCCAACCTTAAAAGCATTAGCAATTAAGAAATCTCTAAGGCATTCATACCATGCTCTTGGGGCTTGCTTAAGTCCATAGAGCACCTTAGAGAGCTTAAAAACATGGTCGGGATACCTGTCATCCTCAAAGCTAGGGTGTTGTTCCACGTACACCTCCTCCTTGATTGGCCCATTGAGGAAAGCGCTCTTTACGTCCATTTGAAACAACCTGAAAGAATGGTGAGCGGCATAGGCTAACAAAATGCGAATAGACTCTAGCCTAGCCACAGGAGCAAAAGTCTCCTCAAAGTCCGAACCTGCGACTTGGGCATAACCTTTTGCCACAAGTCGAGCTTTGTTTCTTGTCACCACCCCGTGCTCGTCTTGCTTGTTGCGGAACACCCACTTGGTTCCCACAATGTTTTGATTTGGACGTGGCACTAGGCTCCAAACTTCATTTCGCTTGAAGTTGTTGAGCTCTTCCTGCATGGCCAACACCGAGTCCGGATCTTGCAAGGCCTCTTCTACCCTGAAAGGCTCAATAGAAGAGACAAAAGAGTAATGCTCACAAAAGTTAGCTAATCTTGAGCGAGTAGTTACTCCCTTGCTTATGTCACCCAGAATCTGGTCAACGGGGTGATTCCTTTGAATCGTCGCTCGGACTTGAGTTGGAGGGGCCGGTGGTGCTTCTTCCTCCATAGCTTGTTCTTCTTGTGCTCCCCCTTGATCACATGCCTCTTCTTGATGAACTTGTTCATCATCTTGAGTTGGGGGATGCACCATCGTTGAGGAAGAAGGTTGATCTTGCTCCTGTTGTTCCTGTGGTCGCACATCACCAATCGCCATTGTACGCATTGCGGTCGTTGGAACATCATCTTCATCTACATCATCAAGATCAACTTGCTCTCTTGGAGAGCCATTAGTCTCATCAAATACAACGTTGCTAGAGACTTCAACTAAACTCGATGATTTGTTGAAGACTCTATACGCCTTTGTATTTGAGTCATAACCTAGTAAAAACCCTTCTACAGCTTTGGGAGCAAATTTAGAATTTCTACCTTTCTTCACTAGAATGTAACATTTGCTCCCAAATACACGTATGATACATTGGGTTTGTTACCGGTAAAGAGTTCGTAGGAGGTCTTCTTGAAGAGGCGATGAAGGTAGAGCCGGTTTATGGCGTGGCAAGCTGTGTTCACAGCTTCCGACCAAAACCGCTCAGGCGTCTTGAACTCTCCAAGCATCGTCCTTGCCATGTCGATAAGCGTCCTGTTCTTCCTCTCTACCACACCATTTTGTTGTGGTGTGTAGGGTGCGGAGAACTCGTGCTTGATGCCTTCCTCCTCAAGGTACTCCTCCACTTGTAGATTCTTGAACTTGGACCCGTTGTCGCTTCTAATCTTTTTCACCTTGAGCTCAAATTCGTTTTGAGACCGCCTTAGAAAGCACTTAAGGGTCCCTTGGGTTTCTGATTTATCCTGCAAAAAGAACACCCAAGTAAAGCGGGAAAAATCATCAACAATAACAAGACCATACTTACTTCCCCCAATGCTATGGTAGGCGACGGGTCCGAAGAGGTCCATATGTAGTAGCTCCAGTGGTCTTGATGTTGTCATCACATTCTTGTTGTGATGAGTGCTTCCCACCTATTTTCCTACCTGACAAGCTGCACAAGGTCTATCTTTTTCGAAGCAAACATTGGTTAGTCCTAACACATGCTCTCCCTTTAGAAGTTTGTGAAGGTTCTTCATCCCAACATGTGCTAGACGGTGATGCCACAGCTAGCCCATACTAGTCTTATCGATTAAGCATGCATCTAGATCGGCCTCCTCTTTCGAAAAATCCACTAAGTAGAGTTTGCCATCTAGTACACCCTTAAACGCTAATGAACCATCACTCCTTCTAAAGATAGATACATCAACATTTGTAATCAAACAATTGTAGCCCATGTGGCACAATTGACTAACAGACAGGAGATTATAGCCTAGCGACTCTACTAAAAATACATTAGAAATAGAGTGCTCATTTGTGATTGCTATCTTGCCCAAGCCTTTGACCTTGCCTTGGTTCCCATCTCCAAAGATAATCGTATCCTGGGAATCCTTGTTCTTGACGTAGGAGGTGAACATCTTCTTCTCCCCCGTCATGTGGTTTGTGCATCCGCTGTCGATAATCCAGCTTGAGCCCCCGGATGCATAAACCTGCAAGACAATTTATGCTTGGCTTTTAGGTACCCAACTCTTGTTGGGTCCTACAAGGTTAGTTACAATGGCTTTTGGTACCCAAATGCAAGCCTTGTCTCCTTTGCATTTGGGTCCCAATTTTTTAGCAACCACTTTTTAATTTTTACATGAAAGTACAAACTTAGTGTTGCAAGCATGAAAGACAGTAGTAGGTTTATTACACATTTTCCTAGGAGCATGAGACACAATTTCTCCTAGTCCTACCATTAAAATTAGAACTTGAAGCAAACATAGCATGTGAGTCATAAGCATCATAATCATATCTCCTATTATGACTAACAATTTTCCTATTATACATGAAAGCATGATTCTTTTGAACGCTACTAGTCATAGGGGCCTTCCCTTTCTCCTTGTTGGAAATGGGAGCCCTTTGGCTTGTTAAGTTCTTGGCTTCCTTTCGAAAGCCAAGTCCATCCTTAATTGAGGGGTGTCTACCAATAGTGTAGGCATCCCTAGCAAATTTTAGTTTATCAAAATCAACCTTGCAAGTCTTAAGTTGAGCATTAAGACTTGCCACCTCATCATTTAATTTAGCAATGGAAGCAAGATGTTCATCACAAGCATTGATATCAAAATCCTTGCATTTATTGCAAATAACAACATGTTCAACATATGAACTTGATCTATTAGCTACTTCTAGCTTAGCACTTAAATCATCATTCAAAGTCTTTAAACTAGAGATAGATTCATTGCACGTAGATAACTCAGAAGATAGTAATTCGTTCCTCTTAATTTCTAAGGCAAGAGACGTTTGAACACTAACAAATTTGTCATGTTCCTCATACAAAATGTCCTCTTGCCTCTCTAGTAGTCTATCTTTTCCATTTAAAGCATCAATCAATTCATTAATCTTTTCTACTTTAGCTCTATCTAATCCTTTGAACAAGCTAGTATAATCTACTTCATCATCACTAGAAGTAGAATACTTAGGGGTTTCTCGAACGCTTACCTTTTTCTCCTTTGCCATGAGGCAAGTGTGGCGTTCGTTGGGGAAGAGAGAAGATTTGTTGAAGGCCGAGGCTGCCAGTCCTTCATCATCGGAGTCGGATGACGAGCAGTCTGAGTCCCATTCCTTGCCAAGACGCGCCTCGCCTTTAGCCTTCCTATAGCTTTTCTTCTTCTCCTTCTTCCCATGTCTTTCTTCCCCCTGGTCATTTTCATTATCGGGACATTTAGCAATAAAATGACATGTCTTACCACATTTGAAGCAGGAGCACTTTCCCTTTGCTTTATTCTTGTTGGGGTACTCCTTGCGTCCTTTTAATGCGGTCTTGAAGCGCTTGATGATGAGAGCCATCTCATCTTCGTTTAGCCCGGCCGCCTCAACTTGTGCCACCTTGCTTGGTAGCGTCTCCCTGCTGCTAGTTGCCTTGAGGGCAATAGTTTGAGGCTCGTGGACGGGGAGTGGACCGTTTAGAGCATCGTCCACATATCGGGCCTCCTTCACCATCATGCGCCCGCTCATAAACTTTCCAAGAATCTCTTCGGGCGTCATCTTGGTGTACCTGGGATTCTCACGAATTAGGTTAACAAGATGGGGGTCCATTACCGTGAATGACCTTAGCATAAGTCGGACGACGTCATGGTCCGTCCATCTTGTGCTCCCATAACTCCTAATCTTGTTGACCAGGGTCTTGAGCCTATTGTATGTTTGTGTTGGCTCTTCTCCCTTGATCATTGCGAACCTTCCCAGCTCGCCTTCCACCAACTCCATCTTGGTGATCATGGTGGCGTCATTACCCTCATGAGAGATCTTGAGGGTATCCCAGATTTGCTTGGCGTTGTCCAAGCCGCTCACCTTGTTGTATTCATCCCTGCACAAAGATGCTAGCAAAACAGTGGTAGCTTGTGCATTCTTATGTATTTGCTTGTTAATAAACACAGGGTTACCTGTACTATCAAATTGCATTCCATGTTCAACTATCTCCCAAATACTAGGATGGAGAGAGAATAGATGACTACTCATTTTGTGACTCCAAAAAGAGTAGTCCTCTCCATCAAGGTGTGGAGGTTTACCAAGAGGAATTAAAAGTAAATGAGCATTGGAATTAAAAGGGATACGAGAATAATCAAATGAATAATTTGAATTAACCAGTTTCTTTTTCTCGTCGTCGAGTCTCTTGGTGAAGAAGAAGATTCGTCGTTGTCGTAGTAGACGATTTTCTTGATGCGCCTCTTCTTCTTCCCGTCCTTCTTCTTATGACTCGAGCCAGAGTCGGTGGGCTTGTCGTCCCTTGGCTCGTTGAGGAAGGACTCCTTTTCCTTGTCATTGACCACCATTCCCTTTCCCTTAGGATCCATCTCTTCGGGCGATTAGTCCCTTACGTGAAGAGAACGGCTCTGATACCAATTGATAGCACCTAGAGGGGAGGGTGAATAGGTGATCCTATAAAATTCAACAACTAATAGCCACAAAACTTGGTTATAAAGATGTTAGTGCTCAAAAGAACCAAGTGGCTATAGAGTGAGCTCTTGTGAATCACAATAATCACAAAGAAAGATAACACAAGAGACATAGTGGTTTATCCCGTGGTTCGGCCAAGTATAACACTTGCCTACCTCCACGTTGTGGCGTCCTAATGGACGAGGGTTGCACTCAACCCCTTTCAAGTGATCCAGTGATCAACTTGAATACCATGGCTTTTCTTTGCTTATATCTTTTCCCGTTTGCGAGGAATCTCCACAAGTTGGAGCCTCTCGCCCTTACAACAAAGATCACAATGTAAACACAAGAGTAAGGTTGGGAGCAACACACACAAATCCGCAGCACAACACACGCACACAAGCCAAGACTTGAGCTAAAATGAAGCACAGAGAGTTCACAGTAGGAACGGACCTCAAATCACTAACACGATCGATCAAGTGCGTGGAGACGGAGTGTGGAGACTTAGAATTGCTTAGTGAATGCTTAGTTGACTCCTCCATGCGCCTAGAGGTCCCTTTTATAGCCCTAAGGACGCTAGGAGCCGTTGGAAGCCAACAAGGAAGGCTATCCTTGCCTTCTGTCGGGTGGCGCATCGGACAGTCCAGTGCACCACCGGACATCCACTGTAGACGGTCCGGTGCGGATTTGTTTCCTTTTCTGGTGCAGTCGACCGTTGCAACTCTGGGCTGGTTGGCGCACCGGACACTGTCCGGTGCACACCGGACAGTCCGGTGCCCCCTGCTGACCGTTGGCGCGGGCCACGCGTCGCCCGCGGATTGCGCGGCCGACCGTTGCGCTGGCGACCGTTGGCGCACCAGACAGTCCGGTGAATTATAGTCGTACGCTGCCAAATATTCTCGAGAGTGGCCAGTTAACCGGAGTCCAGCCTGGCGCACCGGACACTGTCCGGTGTGCCAAGCCGAGCTGAGTCTTGGTTGTACACAGGTACTCTTTTCCAATCTTTTATTTTCCTGTTTCTAGCACTTAGATAACTTCATTAGTACTCAAACAAATGTACTAAGTCTAGAAACATACTTTGTTACATGATTTGTACTTCTTCAATCTTTGGCACAATTTAGCACTTAGAGAATATGTGTTGGGCACTTAATCACCAAAACACTATGAAAATGGCCCAAGGGCACATTTCCCTTTCAGCATCCCATTCCACCCTTGTGGTAGCACGATTATCTCAAGTTAAGCTCCATGTTCCATTAACACAATGATCTTGTCATGAACAATAATTAAAACAACAACGTAATTGGAACATGATCATAATTCAACTGTAACATTAATCCCAAAACCAGGTAGAGCAATAGCAAGTCTACCCAATAATTCATTTGTCTGTAAGGGGTGGGATAAACAAAACTAGGAAACCTATTAGGTCCCATCAAATTAACCTGAGCATGTCACGGTGATTAACAGAGACCATTATTAGGTTAAGAAGAGTGATCAAGGGCACAACTTGCCTGTGACATGAGATCCCAGGTACTTCATCAAATTGGTCTTCGGGTGACTCGTAACCTCCCTTCTACTCGTAGCAATACATATAAATAGACAACAAGTACATAAAAATAACAGTACACAACATGAGAACAAACAGCGTAATAATATTCTACGCGCTAGATTCGGAGTTACGGTTAAGATATGATTTGCGGAAGATTTTTATGATTAAGTAATTAACAACTATATTTTATGTTGATTAATGTAAATCATATGAAAAAAGATATTAAAGAAATAACTAATTTAACTTTAATATAAGTTATCACCTGATTAGAGATTATCATCTAATCAAATTATATCTATAGCCAGATTACTTTGGTTAAATGATTAATCTATTATACATAGGGTAAATAAATATCTAATTATAAAATATGTTGTATCTCTAATTGATGTGTGTTACTACATAGTAAATATTTATAAGGAGCCAATGCAATTCGAACGGATTAAAACAGAGTTAAAACGGAGAGGTTATGAATTTCTGAGGTTTCCAGACTTATTTTTATACTAAAAATTCATTTCCAGATTTAATTTACTAAATTCTATAAAGTCATGGACTGAGGGTACCATTATTTAAGAGAACATGGGCCAAACTTCAAGTTTTAGGGGCTTAGATTAAATCTTTTATAACTGCATCAGGACGACGGGTTGATTTGCAATAACCCGAGGGTCTCTTATGTAAATATTGCACGGTCGAAGGGTACGAAGCATCCATGGCCGTCAGATTAGAAGTCCACGGCCATGATCAGGACCACCTCGGATCGGATCGTGATGCGATCAGAGCCGTTAGATCTGGGATCAATGGTTTGGATTTTGAACGACTGTGATCCAATCTGAGGCATCCACGGTCGGATCAACGGCCACCGCAACCCTTCCACGAAGCGGTACATACTATAGGGGTCATAGGGGTCAAACGGCTCTCGGCTCACACCTCTTCTTCTACCCCTGCCTTCCACAAACGATGACGAGCACCAGGTCCAGTGGCGCCCATGCCGGAGCAGCTTACCCCGACGCTACAGCGCGCAAATCAAAAATTGATAGGTGCTAAATGATGCTGAGATAAGAACGAATACTATGGGCGAGATCTCACCGGATTTTATGCTGCGTAGACACCCGCCACGGTGGTATGCCGGTCTGAGATGGAGATCTGGCGCCGGCGAGAAATTGCGGCGCGACAGCTCTAGCTCTGAGGGTAGCAAGGTCACCGGTACTATTGGGATGCCCCAGCAATCCCCCAAGCCCTGTGTTGAGACCCCGACGGCAGTGAACATGTGGATTGGCGCCAGCGGCCAACATCCCACTCTCTGTTCTCTCTCCCTACGTGATTTCTGTAAACACGGCGCCGATTCTTCAGCTCTCTGGTATGGTGGCGCCGGAGTAGTTCATGAGCTCTGGCTGGAGAGGCAAGGGGTCACGGGGTTCAGGTTTAATACTCTGGAGTCAGGGTTGTTCGGTTGGCAAGAATCTCGGATCCCCGGAGGAGCTTTTTTTTTTTTTTTTGGTTGCAACAAAGTCGGCTGGAAGAAGCGCCTGCCCAGGCGGTCCCATATGACAGAGGCGGTGATGTGAGGAGTGAGTGAGGGTGAGGCCGGCCAGTGGGCCCCGTGTGCTGGTGTCGCGATGATGGGTGAAAAGGGACTGGGCCATGCAACTGAAGTGCGCTAAGGTAGAGAAACAGACCCAAGTGGCTGTTGTATTCCTTTTGTTTTTTTCCTATTTTTTCCTAGTTCAGTTTCCAAATTTTAAATTTGTGTTTGAATTTCAAACTTTAGTTTAATGTGCAATACAAAAACTCCACCATGAGATGCCACCATAAATTATATGTTTACTTATATCTATCTCACTTAGTGTCACACCCGTTTCTGAGTGCAGAGCCGGGCGCATAGTATATGTGTGCCAGGATCTATTTCCACACATATGTTGACGTCACAAGTGTAATATATCAAAAGAACAATGCATAAGAGCGTAAATAATGATTATATTAACATATTACACTTCGAACAGACATAATGTCTTAACCTTTATTCATCAAAGTACAGCGAAACATGGACATCCATCCACAGGAAGATGACCGGGGGTATCACTAGACTAGCATCCATCGAGTTCACCATCAAAATCTTCATCTGCAACTTCTGATCAAAATTAAGCAAGGGTGAGCTCACTTATGGTCGGGGCTCAGCAAGTGGGGGAAAAACTAATGCAGGTTTAACAAGGTGAGGCCAAGGTTGAGCAGTAAGCATTTTAGTTGGTCAATATTTTATTAACAACATCTGTCTTACTAATAAGTGTGAATCCCAAGTATTCCCATTAAACAAAGGTACATGAGTATATCAAAAACACTTAAGTGAAACCACTTAAGCAAACCATTGGCAGATCATCGGATCTCGATTTATTTCCTTCTTCAAGTTCAATTATCATGTGAGGAGTCCAGGCTGCTCATAACCGTGAGCACGGCTGATATATCAGTTTTACACTCTGCAGAGGTGGCACATCTTTACCCATGAGTCGCGATTCCCTTCTAGCCCGGGTTAGCTAGACCCGTATTCACTTCCGAGGTGAATGGCCAGGGTCTCACTACGAGGCTTCTCCCTAGAGTCCTCATTACGCAAATGCTGGAAATGGTCAAACTGCATAAGGCACACCTACCGTTACCAACTTATAGTACAGACTACAGGGTAAAGCTTTGGGAACTATGCCCGTATCCAATCTGCCTGAGCCGAAACTATAAGAGCTTGCCAGATGCCCCCGTTCCTGTCGACCACGACCAGCACCCAACATAAGACTTCCCTAGTTATTTAGCCAAGGCCAGAGCCATGATAGTTCTCATGGTAGCACTGTTTTCCCGGGTGGTCACTCCATGTTCCAATTAATATGCAATAATCTTGTTTAACCATCGGGTTAACAACAATAGAGTAAACTTATCATTTGGAACATTAATATCATAAGCGGGAGTGACTGCATAAAGTTAAGTTGTAGCAATAGCATAGCTACTTGATTAAATTATAATTCCCAGGTTTGATCAAGGAATAAGGTTGGAAAGGTTATCTAAATAGGTAACCCGTCAAATTATGCATATATTCATCAAAGAATAAACTTTATTAAATGTATTGTTTGGGATCAAACAGAGTATGCAGAGGGAGAAGTCCACTTGCCTTGCTTATTGAAAACTTGAGGTTCTTCCACGGATCGGAATAGATCTTGATTCTTAACTACTAGATCGACCACTGAATATCACACAAACAAACAAGAAGAGCAAACACCACTCAATAACATACCACATTCACCATACGAAAAGCTAAAAGAAAGCCTAACGAAGAGAGCGTTCGCTTTTCAAAAACGTCGCAAGTAATGGTTATAATAAGAGGGTATTCTTTTCAAAAATGTGTGATCTATACTTTATAAAACAAGACATAAGCTTAAATATCTTAATTAAAATATACAAATATTTGGTTCACCAATTTAATATTTTATAAAACGTCATATGCGATATGTCTAAGATTAAGGGTTTATAAGATGATAAAACATGTTATAACAATATTAAACCTTTTTTTAACCTTTTAGAAAAGATATAAGTTATATATCTAAGGTTAATGAGTCATAAAACATATTATTAAACATTACTTTTATAACTAGCTCATAAATAGCTTAAACAACTTTTTATGTGAAAAGATCATAGTTATATTATTAATCACCTATTTAAGACGAGTTAGGTTATGGGCCTTAAGTGGATTTTTATGTAAAAGATAATGACTGCATAACCATCATTTAATTTCATTAAAAAGCACATAGTCTATATTATTATACTTAAAGTCAATATATAAAATAGCATTTTAAGTTATAAAAGAATTTAAACTCTTATTACATTATTTTATCCTTTAGGAAAAACTAAGTGATTCGTATATAGTGTGGACTGAATTCTATGGAATCATTAATCCTACCATAAATCTAGTTAAGAACAAATTGACTATAGGTTTGAATGATAAATGACAAATAATCTATTAATTATCTTTTAATTCTAGTGTAGGAACAAATGATCTAGGTAATTAAAATGAATACTATATTTATTAGTATATTATTAACTATCATTTTAGTTATGACAGTGTGAGCACTAAATTAAGCAATTATATCATTATTAGAAAAGTTATATGACCTATTACTTTTAAGTTTCTATTTAATACGGCTATACTTAAACATCTATAATGAATCTTGTTAAATATGATAACTATTAAAAAGGTTATTTTAAAGTTAGAAACAAGTTATCTAATTCTTTATAAGAAACCTATATCAACATACTATCAATTTCTTTATTAGAAAAATATGAGCGCCTAATTAAATTATTATAAATTCTATCCTTTCGGTTTTCTTCCTTTCTTTTCTAAATAGAGTTTATACGTGTAACTAAGAATTATTTATTTATAATTTTTTTTGACATTAATATACTAAGAATTAATTGTAAATTACTAAATGAAACTTTTAATAACATATTCATGGTTATTATGACATAAATGAGCATTTTACTATTCTACGTAATTAATTGCTATACTTATGAATATATTTATTATGAATAGTAAAAATCTATATTTTCATTCGACCGGAAATACGTGGCTTAATTCCTATTTCAATTTCTAAAATTATACTTGTATCAATACTAACAGGCTATCGCTCCACACACTAAAGCGAAAACAAATCCGTAAACATTTCTAGTATGAAAATCACGGAAGTAGTGAATAATGACCGTGTTCATTTTTAGAATTATAAAATCATACGCATATTAAAATATTATCGCGGGGTTCGATTTTGACCACACGTATAAAACGAAATCTCTAAAATCGTACACGTGAATCGCCAACTCGCATAATCTCAAAAACAATAATTCATAAATTGATTCAAAACGCGTTTTAGAACATAAATCAACATTTGGGGTTGTTTTCAACCTTGGGTTCTCGCTCGTGCGAAGGGATGAACGTCGACGAGCAGGAAGTGGTTCGGCGGACAGGGAACGAGTGTGATCGTCGTGCTGCGCGGATGGAACTCCGGCGGGGAAACGCGGACGGTGAACACGAGCTCCGACGAGGAACAGCGATGAACTCCGGCGAACTACACTGCGAGAGGGAGGGAGGCGCGAGAAGAGAGAGCGAGCTCGAGCAGAGAGAAGGAGAGGGCTCGGCTGGGATTTTATAGAGAGAGAGGGAGAGCAGAGGTCGTCGGGGTGTTTCATGGCCATCAATAGCGTTGATCTTAATGGAGGATGAACGTGGGGAGGGAGTAATGGAGGAAGAAATGGCAACAATGATTCTTCATTGCACGCAATGAAGAACGAACAGTGGGGTTGCTTGGGCTGCTCGGCGTCGGTTCCTGGCGCCGGTTTCGGTTGGGAGCAGGGAGAGGAGGTAGAAGGTGGCGGCTGGCAGGGAGAAGCCAGGGGGCACGACTTAGGGTTAGGGGTGCGGCGGCTGGCTTGTTGGGCCAAGTGGGCCAAATTCGGTCAGGGCTAGGGTTTTGTATTTTTTTCCTTTTTATTTTCGAATTTCTTTTTATGGTAACAATATATATACATATATATATACACTGTAGAAAAAACTCCCAAAATAATATTAACACAAATAAATATCTGTTTTGTAGAAGAATATTGTTTTAGGAAGAATTCTATTTTTAATAAAAGATCTCCACCACAATAAAAATGGAGTTTTTGCAAGCACTATCATTTGAAAAGTTATTAACATAATAAAATACATATTACAATAGTAGTATTTTAAATAATTCTTTATTATTTTATAGAACGAGATTTACTTCATATGATTAAATCAAAAATTATATTTGCAAATCAATTCAACCAAAATTTATGCTCCAGCATGAATGCTTCAAACACTTGATTAAAATTTTATCTATTCCAGAATTGTTCAAATTATTTATATTACCCTTTTACTATTAGAAATCATAAGTATTTTTCCTTTCTATTGAAAAATAATAATATAACTAAATTATCTTCAATTGATGGATTTAGGGTGTTACAAAATCTACCCCTCTTAAAAAGAATCTCGTCCTCGAGATTAGGGAAGGCTAGCAAGAAAACAATGGTGATATATGGTTACTCGTAGATTCTTGGTTCACACTTTAACCCTTCTAAACTTAGGAACTTATTGTTTCTTCGCTCCACAATGACTACAAATCAAGCGATCTTAATCATCGTACTTATAACTGGTTGGTCTTTTGGATTATTGTTTGGGTCTTGCTTCACCGTCTTCTTCTTTAGTTGGTCTAGACGCTTCTTGGGGCATTCGCAAATAATATGTTCTTCATTTTTGCAGTAGTAGCAAGCACCTCTTGCTTTGAGTTCTTTGCGAGTCAACTTTGCTTGACCAATAGGGGGTGAGGGTTGATTGGGTGTTTGTATCTCATATAGCTGAGTCTGGCTTGATTCTTCTATTTGGGTATCCATGTGTTTTGGGGCTTTTGCTTGTGGTTGAAGTGGATTACTCATGTATCCAAACATTATTCTATTCCTTTTGTTGTTCTTCACGATGTTGATAGAAGTTTCTGTACATTTTTGTTCATATTCCATGTGTACAGGACAAGCTAGATGGTCAAATCAAAAAGCAGGCTCCAGTGTACTTTGTCTTCGAAGTTTTAAGTTTATCAAAGAAAAATTATACAGAATTGGAGAAGGTGTTGTATGCTGTGTTAATGGCCTCCAGGAAGCTTCGGCATTATTTTCAAGCATATCACATAATTGTTCCTTCATCACAGCCTCTGAAGGACATAATGAGGAATAGAGAAGCTTCTGGAAGGATTGGAAAATGGGCTACGGAGCTTAACGAATTCAGTATTGACTATGTGCATAGATCCTCAATTCAGTCCTAGGCGTTAGCAGACTTCATTACTGATTGGACGCCGGGGGCTCAGGAAGAAGAAACAAATAAAGATGTCGAAGCTTGGACAATGTTTTGCGATGGTTCCTGGGGAACCTTCGGTGCAGGAGCGGCCGCTGTCCTAGTTGCGCCTTCCAAAATCAGAACATGTTATGCAGCAAAGCTTGACTTCAGTTGTACAAATAATATTGCTGAATATGAAGCACTTCTGTTGGGGCTTCGGAAGTTAAAGGCAATAGGAATAAGAAGGGTCATCCTTAAAATTGACTCTCAAGTCATTTCTGGTCATGTAGACAAAAGTAGTAAGGCGAGAGATCCGAAGCTCGAAAAATATCTAGATACAGTTCGAAGGCTGGAGGCTTCTTTCGAAGGTTTTTCCGTCAAGAATATTCCAAGAGGAGAAAATGAACATGCAGATCTGTTAGCCAAATCAGCGGCACAGGGGCTCCCTCTACCTTCGGAAGTATTCTTCGAAATAATAAAAGCACCTTCGGTTGAACTTATGGAGAGAGCAGTGCTTACAATTTCCGTTGTACATAGTGAAGATTGGAGGACTGAAATTATATCTTTCCTCCAAGGTAATTGTCTTTCGGATGACGAAGCTTACAATAAGAGAATGGAGCAAGGACAAGACCGTATGTGATAATAGAAGGGGAACTATACAAACATGGAGTTTGTTCTCCACTCCTCAAGTGTTTGTCCAGAACCGAAGGTATAGAGTTAATGAAGGAGATACATGCAGGTCTGTGTGGATCTCATATTAGGTCTAGGCCCTTGCTGGGAAAAGTGTTTAGACAATGATTTTATTGGCCGAAGGCAGCTTTGGATGCAGCAGAGTTAGTTCAAAAGTGCGAGAATTATCAAAATGTGCAAGAGATCAGAAGCAACCTTCATCTCTCACGCAGCTCATACAGCCTACTTGGCCATTACAAAGATGGGGCCTGTTGGGGGTATGCTTCGTCGCCGAAGATCCTGTAAGAAGAAACACCTTCGGTAGATCCTCTCAAAAGCAGTGCCGAAGTTATCACCCATAAAGCTTCGGCATAGCCATATGTCTCAAGACAAAGGAGTGAACCGACTTAAAGATGAAATGACCAGTTGACCTGTGATAGCTTGTATTATGATTATAAGCATTTGTAAAGGGCATGAATGTAATTTCTCACAGGCTGCGTCCCGTGCCTATAAATAGATGAACAGTACCCTCATACTGTTCACAGAATCTTGTAATCACTTGCACGCGACACTCGGATTAGTGCCTTCTGTCAAGACGAAGGTATAAATGTGATTAAATGTTATGTTCTAATATTTAAGTTTGTATGATGAAATATATGAATAAATTTATGTGTTTAGATATATTATTCTTTCATGTTTCATATTTTATATATTTTATCTTTCATTATTTCATAACTCTAATCACGAAGGCATGACCTTCATGATCTTTGCTCATGCCCTTCGTCCGAAGTTCATTATACCCTTGAGGAGATAATGCTTCAATGGACGAAGGGTATTAACATTTAATATTTTATGTTGCCTTGTTCTTGATTCGAAGCATTTGAGAACAAGTTCCCAACAGGGCCTGGATTTGTTAGGTCCACTTCCACCGACACAAGGTAATTTGAAGTATGTTGTGGTGGCTGTAGAATATTTTTCTAAGTGGATTGAAGCAAAGCCTTTGGCTACAATAACTTCGGCCACAGTCCAAAATTTCTTCTAGTAGAATATTGTTTGTCGCTTCGGCGTGCCGAAGGCTATAACTGTGGACAATGGAACACAGTTTGATGCCGAAACATTCAAAGAGTTCTGTGACCACATTGGTATGAAGATCCATTTTGCATCACTTAGGCATCCGGAGTCAAATGGGCTGGTAGAAAGAGCAAGTGGCATTATTATGACAGGAATAATGAAGTTAATCTTCAATCAGCCCAGAGGAAAGTGGCCAGATGAGTTGATTAAAGTGGTGTGGAGCCACAATACAACTATGTCAAGATCAATAGGATTTACACCTTTCAAACTATTGTTCGGTGACGAAGCTATAACTCTAGAAGAAGCTAAAGCAGGATCAATAAGAACAGTAGCTTTGGCAGAAGACGAAGCTGATTATCACGTAGCAAAAGATACCATAGAAGGGACCATACTTTAGGTTGTAGAGAACATTAACAACTATCAAGCCGAAACAATAAAATGGCGTGACAGAAAAGTTCGATTGAAAAATATCAAGCCAGGGCATTTGGTGCTTCGGAGAGTAGCCAATCCAGACACAGTGGGAAAATTACAGCTAAAGTGGGAAGGACCTTTTCTGGTGGTATCTTCGTCGAGGCCTAGTTCTTACAGATTGAAGGATATGGACAACAACGACATACCCAGATCTTGAAATGCGGATGAGCTTCGGCGATATTATGTGTAATTTGATGTAATGTTTTTTCATCTTTTCTATGGCACCCTTTTCCTTTCCAAAGGGGGAGAAAGGTTTTTAATAGGGCCATAGCTTGTAATTTTTTTCTTTCTTATTTAGCTCCACGAAAGCCAAATCCCCCAAAAGGATGTAAAATGTAAAATCTGAGCATGCACCACGAGTGCAGAGAGAAAAAAAGGAAAACCACGGAGAAGCTCAAAAGTCGTCCCCAAGGGGATGCAGAGCATGACGAAACTACACAAAGTCGTTCCTAAGGGAGCGCAGCGTAAGTTTTCTGCTCAAAAGTTGTTCCTAAGGGAATGCAGAGCCAAATACCGCCTAAATATAAGGCGAAGAAGTTCAAAAGTTGTTCCTAAGGGGATGCAGAACTTATACCGCCGAAATAGAAGGCAAAGAAGTTCAAAAGACGTTCCTAAGGGGATGCAGAACTTATACCACCGAAATAGAAGGTGAAGAAGCTCAAAAGACGTTCCTAAGGGGATGCAGAGCTTAAGACTCAAAAGACGTTCCTAAAAGGATGCAGAGTCTGGGTGTGGCTTCGTGTGCGTGTGTTTGGACATTCATTTGCACATTACATCACATCATTCATTGCATTCATACACATTCATGTAGACATTCGTAGGATCATCATCATCATAACATAGAGTACAAACAGATGCTTCAGCCTTGATGATAAGGCTTCGATGAGTATAAAGAAGCAAAGATATGCTTCGTTGTGTACGAAAATAAGGGAAGGTGTTTTTTGCCTTTGGCTCAAAAGATACAAGTTTCGTCCACATCAAAGCAATTCACACACGAATGAAAAGGTAAAAATATTTTACAAGGTATGGACAAATTTACAGAGTAATGTTTGATTTCTAAATTAAAATATCTTCTACAAAGATAATTCAAATGTCTCTAAAGCTTTGTGCAACAGCTTCATCAATCTTCGTTGAGCTTCGGATTATTGAACTTCGGCATCGTCATCCTGTACACAGTAAAGCAGCATAAGGTAAAAAGTAATTACAAGAGAAGGTAAGCAACAGGTATAAGTTTTTTACTGTCTTAAGATGGCTTCGTGCCTCGTCACCAGCTAAGTTTCGCCCACCCTTTGTCCAAATTTGTGTTATAAATCTATTCCCAATACTTCGGGCTAGGCTGGGAATATCAGCTAGGTCCGCTGGTGATAGACTAAAGTTTGGTATGTTTACAATCTTTCCGTGCGTACAACCAGCCTTCATAAAAGCTACAGCTGTGCCGCGAGAAGCCAGCAGGGCACAGAAGTCGCCATGCCTAGCTATAACTTCGTCAAGCGCCTCAACGTCGCTTTCAATATGCCCGAAGGTGCTTGGCAAGTCTTCAACCGAAGGTTCAAATTTTTCAGAGCTGGCTCCTGCTGAGTTGAAGACCTGCCTTAGTCGTTGCACGCAGCGGTTGCCGAAGTTTAAGCAAGCATTTCGAAGCTCTTTTAGGGATTCTTGCAATTTTGAGTTTTTCTCGACTTTGGCTCCAAGCCTTGCATCAAAACTTTTCCTTTCTTGTTCAAAGTCTTCTGATTTTCGGAGGAGTTCATCATTTAATCTAGAAATTTCGGCTTGGGCTTCTGCCAATGAACCCTCCATTGTTTGAAGAAGGAAATCTTTCTTTTCTAGAGAAGCTTCATGATCTTTAATTTTCTTTTCCAAGCCCTCGATTATAATCTCATTCTTTTTATCTTCGAGGTCTTGTTGCATTCTCAAGTCTTTGCTTAGCAGCAAACTCTATGCAAAATAACTTTCATCAGAAATCTTTGCTTCATCATAAAGGAATAAAAAGCTGAGGAAAAAACTTTACCTTAAAATTGGAATAGAATAAGCTGCCGACGATATGTTGTCATCGGTAGCTGCTAATGTCAGTTTCAAGCTTCGAAAAACCAACACTCTTCGACAGAGTGCTGATAATCTTCGCACCGGTGCGGTCTCGAAAGCATCTCAAGGCTTCTTCATTGATTCCACCAAAGAGCATGGCTCCTGGTTGGTAGCCATAGGATATAGCATACTCCTGCAGCTCCTCCTTTTCGGCCTTGGATAATTCTTGACCAACTAGATTTTGAAAGCTGAAGCCTTTTTCTTCCGAAGTATCTTCGGCAATTTCTTTCCCTTTCTCAGGCAATGTGGCCAAGGCTTATTATGTAGCCGCAGCAGTCTCCTCTACGGCCATATCTGTGGCAGAACCGCCCGAATTATTCCAGCTTAAGTGCCCAAGTCATGCCTCAGGGGCCGTAACACACTTAAATCGGAATAACCCGTCAGTCCCTCAGATCTAGTCTGATAAAGCCACTTAACCAGGATAAAATACCACATACTCACTCGATGGTGAGTCACAGAAGAAATACAATAAAACAGGAAAACCTCAAATTAAAGTACTGAATTATTACATAAATTGGAGTTTTTCAAGTAGCGGATATAAGTTCACAAAATAAGATGCAGCGGATAATCGATATCGTCGATAGCGAGGAATTGGGCAAGGCCTAGCCCACTACTCCTCTTGCTCCTCTCCTATCGGAGCAGCATCCCACTCGACCGTCCAACCCGGTGGCAGGGTGGTAGGCCAAGTCACACCATCAACCATATCCTGAAGCGTACCTGCAAAAATTATGCCACAAGTAAGGCTGAGTATACTAATACTCAGCTAGACTTACCCGGTGTGAGGAAACTACTCCTCTACCTCTAGACCATGCAGCTGTTTGGCTGAGGGGTTTGGTTTGCCAAAACAACACTAGCTGAGTCTAAAATCAAATTTTAGCTTTTCAATTTCTAGCATCATTATCTTAGCTAAGTTTGCTCCTTCTAAGCATACATGGTAACAAGCATTTAGTACAAACAACAAGTTATCTCATGTAAACCTCATTTCACTTCTTACTCAATGTAGTACAAGTGGTCAAGCAGTCTCATTAGTTGCGAGAAGCAGATGATTCGAATCGAGTTTTAACCTTGCAAGCTAAACCTAAACACACGACATGTAAGGGCACTCCGTCCCCACACACGTCAACCGTCCCCATCGATTCCCCGTTCGCGGCCAGGGCTCACCGCCTTGGATACAATGCTCCACTGACCCCGGCTGCCGCCGTGCAGTGACCGCACTTGTACCCACCATAGCTAGCATGGGAGACCCAGTCTCAGGACAAGTGAGGGGAAAAGTCTGCGCCCGGCTTCACTCAGGTACTAGGTTTAACGGTTACCATATTTCCCGACATGTGTTTAGTACGTTCCAACGCTTGACTCAGGTATCCACACATTAATCCTTAATTCCTTTTCCCGTCTCATGGACAAGGCATCCTCCCTGGATCCAAGTCCATGGACTATCATAGATCCCGTTATCAAGATGAATACAATCAATTCCTGACCTCACGCGAGTGCTAGAAAAATCACTCGACTTCTACCGAGATCCTGATTTAGCATAACAGCTACTCGACCTAGCATACTAGTATCCATCTCAAAAAGGAATCCTAAGTTCATGCAACTAGGGTTTCAAGCAACTCCTACACTTAAGTGCACATTACAAACCTACAAACAATAAGTGTAGTAAAGTAGCATATATAGATACGGTTATGCATAAAACCGGAGCTTGCCTTCAAATGCTGGGGCTGCGGGGAGATCCTCGATGGCAGTCTCGGGAGCTTGCTCCTGGTCTTCCTCGTGGACAGCTCCTTGCTCGGGGATGAGCACGTACTCTCCGTCAGCGAGATTGCAATCTAATGAATGCAATGAGTAAGATACATGCATGGTATGATATGTAATTCAGCAATTAAACTTTGATGGTGAATGATCAAATTAATGAGGTAGAGCTTAATCTTGCTACTGAAGATTCTTGTGGTATACTTAGCAAATTAGGGTCAAGCTTGGTTAAGCTAAGTAGTAAGTTTATTTTGGTGTTCCACTGATTTCTTTTTGATGTCTTAGTGAGAGTTTATTAAGGTTTCTAACTAAATCGTTAGAGTGAGATTTATTATTCCCTCTCTTCCTTCTTATTTCTTTTATGCTTTTAAGGTGGGTTTGAACTATAAAATAGCTTAATAAATTTCCAAAAGATCTGCAAAAATTACAGTGGCTTCTTACTGGTGTATAAGTCTTTGTCTTGAAATTTGGGGTTTAAAAAGTTAGTGGTTCTCTCTGCATAAAATTATCAAATATTAGGGCAGAGGGGGTGTTTTGAACTACAACCTTCTTTTTACAGTGAGTTATTCTCTAAGACTTATTTTTGTTGGCATTCAGATGCTATAACATGATTTTGTACAAATTTTTAGCCACTATTACTCATTAGTTATTTTATTATGATTGTCTAAATTTTCTAGCCAAAGGGGTGCTTTCTACTACCACTATATTTGAAAAATATCAAACAACAGATTTCTAATTTTTTCTATCTTTTTCTTTGTGCAAGAGCAATCATTCTGAAGTTTGATAACTTTTTGCTTAAGGGAAAGGTGGTAGAAATTATTTGGATTAAATGGCCATTTTCATGAAGTATTGGCAATAGGTATTATTTTGCAGCTTTCAATTGGGTTTTGCATTTTTCTCTGGTGGCCTACTTCATCACCTATCTGGTAAAAATTTATTTGCCCATTATTGTACTCTTTTTGGTTTGCTCATGATTTAATTGAAATATGGCTCAATATCAAGTTCTATTTGTTTATCCTACTTAAAATGATGGACTGGGGTGTTTATTATTTTTGTAGTGGGGTTCTAGTGGTTACAAGTCCACTGGATTTTTCTTAACAATTTTGGAATTGTTTTCATAATTCTAATAATTGTTTTTCTAGTTTGATTAATGCTTAATAAAATATTTCATCTAGAATTTGCTCTAGACTAGGGGTCCCTTTATTTTTCCTAGGTTCTCTATTACCTTAGTAGACTAGGAAAAATAAGTACATTCACTGTTCATTATTTTCTAATACCTTTCTGATTTTCTTAAGTTTTGGGCAAAATGGCTTTTAATAGATAACCCTACTTAAATCTTCAATACTGGGGTGTTCAATATTTTTAAACAGTGTCTAAATGGGGTTTAAACTTCTACAAATTTTATTAAGTTCAGCACAGAAGCATAACTAATTTTCTTCCTTTTAAAAGATTTGGTTAGTTTCTTTAATTAATTTCAAACTCTAAAATTTAAAACAGAAAGCTTAGGGTTCAGTATTTTTATGTGATAGTTCATAATATTTTGAATCTAGCAAAATTAGTTTGGCTAAATTTGGTTGAATATAACTCAAGATATAAATTTTCTATGTTCTCTGCTGAATTTAAAAAGATTAATTAGAAATGGTTAAAGGAAAAACAGTTTTGCGTTGGGGTCCCTGGCGAAAGGTTTTGAATAAATTACAGACAGGTCCTCGGTGCACTATTCACATGAGTCTAAGGCTCTGCAGAAAACCCTCTAGGGTTTTGCAAAATCGAACCCGCGGTCCTTCCCCAATGGAACAGTGGCCGCGGAGGAAGAAAGGGGCGGAGGGGCTTACCGGCGGCGAGACTGCTCCGGTGAGGTGGACGAGGATGTAGGGGAGGTCCTGAGGGTCACGGCGATGTGCGGGTCCCCGTCGGGAATGGTCGGAGTCGGCCGGTCCACGTGCGCAGGTGGAGATGCTCGTCGGCGGCGAGGAATCCAGCCTGCTCACGACGCGATTGTCCAAGTGAACCGGTCAGAGAGCTTCGCCAGAGGTCAAGAAGGATAGTGGTGCAAGGAATTAAAGAATGGCTCACCGGATTGCTCTGCCCACGCGCGGAGGCGGGCGACCGAAGTCCGGCGAGGGTGAATCCGCCTCTCCGGTGAGGCAATGCCTCGGCTCAAGCTTTGAGAAGCTTCACGGCTTCACGGGGATGCGGTCCAGGGGCTGGGGCGAGGCTGGGGGTCAACAGAAGGGGCTGGCCACAACGGCCGTGCTCGGGCAGAGATGGTGGGCGGTGGTGCTTGCTTTCCACGGCGAACTCCGGTGATCTCTGGCTCGGGCGGGGCTCTGGGTGCGCGAGTGCAAACGGCTAAGGCCTCTGGAGCATTTATAGGCGAGGACAAGGTGCAGACGCGCGGGGCGGGGCGACCACATGTAGGGCGCGCGCTGCCGCGGCCAGTCCGCGCTCGGCCGGCCTGACACTGCGTCGAGCACGTGGCTCTTTGCTTCTGCCCGAGTTCAAATGCTCATAGGTTGGAGATCTTCGCGTATTTGGGCATGATCACTGCACAAGATTTGCTCTCCCGACAGAGCTTTGTCGTTTATGTGTGGAAGTCGAGCGGTTTGGGGCTGTGTACAGAGAGTTGTCGCGTCGCTAAGGTGGCAGTGTCACAAGGTCGAGTCCCGAGGTAAATCTATGTCAAGATCGTGTCAAACGGTGGAGAGAGGTTTCCAAACTTTGTCATTGTGTGTTCTAGGAAATTTGGCGCCACTTTGCTATTTGGACTTGTTTTATTTAAGTTTTGAAAAACAGAGAACGCGGTTGATCTTTGGAAAGGGGCTGAAATTCAGATTTCTGAATTTCTGAACTTTTCCCAAGTGCATTAGTTTAGGGGCTGATTTAGGGATTTTGAAAAAATTCAAATGGCAAAATTTTCTTACTATATTTTGTTGGTTATTTAGTGTACTAAAACCTTGTCATTTGGTTTTTACCAAAATTTGTATTTTTCTCCTAAGTCTTTTCCCAAATGCCCTTTATGTGCTTAAATGGTCCACTTAAGATTAATTAGGGTTTGAGAGTTCTTCTTACCTTGAGGTTCATGACATGATTAAGGAGAATTTCTTAAGATAAAAAGACTTGCTTCAACCTTTGTCATTATTTTTTCTTTTTTTTTGTTTGATGTTCATCCCTTCATTTGGTTTACATGTGATAATGGTTTGGGTTAGCTTAAGGAAGAAACCCTATGTGACACTGGGGTGTCACAATATCAAAAAAAACACTTTATCAATAGCAGATAATGTACTCTCCAGATTGGTAGCTTCGGCGGCTCCAGCTTCGGCAGAAGTATCTGCTTCGGCAGCTGGTGTCATCTTTGATGCTGAGGCCGGCGGCAGCGTTTCCTCAATAGCTTGCATAACAGTAACAATTCTTCGCTTTTTAAGCCCAACCGCCTTGTTCTTAACTCATAGCATTTGAGAACAAGTCCCCAACAATCTCGAATTAGAAGTTTAGGGTGTTACAAATCTACCCCCTTAAAAATAATCTCGTCCCCGAGATTACTAAGAAGAGGAACATAGTTAGTTGGGTTTCCTTCTAATTGGTTCCAATACCAATTCCCTTTGTTCAAGTTTTTTTAATGGGTATCTTCTATGTCTAGCCATCTATTAGGAAAGATGAGAGATGGTTATGGCAAGAAAGACTAGGCAAAAGAAAGACTCTACCACATGTGGTGAATCTTGATTCATCTGAAGATCTGATTAACTCTTGTACTTCTTGAACGAGGTCGATCTTCTTTTTTTGGGTCTTGGTGTTGTCATTCGAGTTTGGGGCATGTATTTAAGACAGATTCATAGGTAATCCAAATAGCTTAGCATGTAGAGCATATGGCTTAGTAGGTGGCTTAAACTAAATGAGGATAGGTAGAATCAAGTTTAGATGTTTTGTTCTTAGGTTGGGATAGATATGCTTATAAAATGAATCTTCAAGGATAAGATAGAATCTGTTAAGATGAGATGCATCTGTGACACTAGGTTCGTTTTAATGGGGGATAATCTAGGTTGTATAGTTATCTTATAAACATTTTTTTGTTATGCCTATATGAATATGCAAATGCAATTGTGGATATTACTCCACAACTCATCACACTCAATCAAAGAACCAAATCAGATAATTTTCATAAGAACAAACATTCAAGCATATAGATACCTACAAAAAATAGTTTTGTTTTGTTCTTAAGATTAGGTCTCCTATTCCTAAAGGTCACTTTAGGTACAGGATTTCGAAGTGTGAAATCCACTTTTGTCTTTAGAAGAGGTAAGGTAAGAATAATCAAAGTAAAGCAGTAATAGATGACAAAAGCTTAAGGAAAGTTTAGAAAGAATCAGAGTAGCAAAGATAAGTAGGTAAGGGTTGTCCAGTTCTATCTAGGTTACGTCCTACAATCAACATTGCTCTGATACCACTTCTGTCACACCCGGATTTAGAGGGTCAAACCCAGGCACGAATAAAATGTGTGCTATGATCAAGTCTCACACATATGATGACTCATGGTATAGAAACAAATGTCACATCTTTAATATATAATGGAGTTCTATGCAAAATAATTAAATAATTACATCATACAAAGACAACGATCCAACAACCATAGCTGACTGGGAGACGACGACCTAGACCTCTCACAAACTCATCGCGACATCCTTCATGCTCCTCATCTTGTAGTACCTGTCCTTGACATGGGAGGATGTGAGTACAACAAGGGTGTGCTCATATACGTTCATCGCTCAACAAGCTGTGGGGAATAATGTGCATGAGCTCACTTACAGTGGCACTCATGTGAAGTGTAAGGCTTACCGAAGAAGATGGTTAAAGTTGAGCATTGCTTTTAAAGTTGGTCAAAGTTTTATTAGCAGTGACTAAGTATAAGCAGATACCAATCCAATTAAATAAGAGAGCAAAATTAATAATAACATCCACAATACAATGCATATGACAGATTAAGTTTAGTTCCATAAGTTAATCATGCGAGAGTCCTGAGCCGCTCTTGACCGTGAGCAGACTGATATACTAGGTTTACACTCTCTAGAGGTTGCGCCCTTTACTCACAAGTCGTGTTACCCATTTGGCAAAGGATCGTGACTTCCCATTCACCTCTACCGAGGAGACGAGGCGTGGTAGCACAACGAGGCCTTTATAAAGTTCCACTAGCTTCAGAAAACCCGCTATGGTTTCTGAGAAGGACAATATAGGAATCCCTCGTCCGAAAAGCCATCGCAGCATGATCAACCCGAGAACCTCCCTATATCGCAGCTCCTCTACCGCCCTTGCCCCTTTCGGGTAAGGTAGTCCTCCACTAGCTTTCCTAATTAGTCAGCCAAGGGTGTCCCATTCCACCCTTGTGGTAGCACAGTTATCTCAAGTTAAGCTCCATGTTCCATTTAACATAATGATATTGCCATGAACAATAATTAAAACAACAACATAATTGGAACATGATCATAATTCAACTGTAATATTATCCCAAAACCAGGTAGAGCAATATCAATTCTACCCAATAATTAATTTTCTGCAAAGGGTGGGGTAAACAAAACTAGGGAAACCTATTAGGTCCCATCAAATTAACCTGAGCATGTCACGGTGATTAACAGAGAACATTATTAGGTAAAGAAGAGTAATCAAGGGCACAACTTGCATGTGACTTGAGATCCCAGGTACTTCATCAAATTGGTCATCGGGTGACTCGTAACCTCGCTCCTACTCGTAGGAATACATACAAATAGACAAGAAGTATATAAAAATAATAGTACACCAAACATGAGAACAAACAACGTAATAATTTTCTACGCGCTGCTACGAGATCGTAGGTTCGAAAACCACTAGATTCGGAGTTACGATTAAGAAGATATGATTTGGGAAGATTTTTGTGATTAAGTAATTAACAACTATATTTTATGTTGATTAATGTAATCCATCTAAAAATATATTAAAGAAATAACTAATTTAACTTTAATATAAGTTATCACCTTATTAGAGATTATCAGGTAATCAAATTATATCTATAGCCAGATTACTTTGGTAAAATGGTTAATCTACTATACATAGGGTAAATAAATATCTAATTATAAAGACATGTGGTATGTCTAATTGATGTGTGTTACTACATAATTAATATTTATATGAAGCTAATGCAATTCGAACGATCAAATCGGAGTTAAAACGAAGAGGTTATGTATTTCCGAGGTTTGCAGACTTATTTTTATACTAAAAATCCATTTTTGGATTTAGTTTACTAAATTCTATAAAGTCTGGACTGAGGGTACCATTCTTTAAGAGAACAAGGGCCAAACTGCAAGTTTTAGGGACTTAGATTAAATCTTTTATAACAGCATCAGGACGACAGGTTGATTTGCAATAATCAGAGGGTCTCTTATGTAAATATTGCACGACCGAAGGGATACGGAGCATCTAGGGCCATCAGATTAGAAGTCCACGGCCATGATCAGAACCACCCCAGATCGGATCGTGATGCGATCAGAGCCGCCAGATCCGGGATCAAAGGTTCAGATTTTAAACGACCGCGATCCAATCTGAGGCGTCCAGGGTCGGATCAACGGCCACCACAACCCTTCCTTGAAGCGATACATAGGTATAATCCCATCCGTTGAATAGGATCCAATGGCTCACACCTCATCTTCTACCCCTGCCTTCCACAAACAGTCACGAGCACCAGGTACCAGCGGCGCCCATGCCGGAGCAGCTTACCCCGACGCTACAGCGCGCAAATAAAAAATTGTTAGGTGCTAAATGATGCTGAGATAAGCACGAATACTATGGGCAAGGTCTCACCTAATTTTATGCTACGTAGACACCCGCCCACGATGGTATGCGGGTCTGAGACGGAGATCTGGCGCCGACGAGAAATTGCGGCGCGACAGCTCTAGCTTTGAGGGTAGCAAGGTCACCGGCACTATTGGGACCCCCCAGGGATCCCCCAAGCCCTGCGTTGAGACCCGGGCGGCAGTGAACATGTGGATTGGCGCCAGCAGCCAACATCCCACTCTCTGTTCTCTCTCCCTGCGTGATTTCTGTAAACATGGTGCCGGTTCTTCAGCTCTCTGGTACGGTGGCGCCGGAGTAGTTCACGAGCACCGGCTGTAGAGGCAAGGGGGTCACGGGGTTCAGGTTTAATACTCTGGAGTCAAGAATGTTCGGTTGGCAAGAATCCCGGATCCCCGGAGGAGCTGCTTTTTTTTTTGTTGCGATAAACTCGGCTGGAAGAAGCACCTGCCCAGGCGGTCCCATATGGTAGAGGCAGTGATGTGAGGAGTGCGTGAGGGCGAGGCCGGCCAGTAGGCCCCGTGTGCTGGTGTCGCGGTGATGGGTGAAAAGGGACTGGGCCATGCAACTGAAGTGGGCTGAGGTAGAGAAACAGACCCGAGTGGCTGTTGTATTCCTTTTGTTTTTTCTATTTTGGTTTTCAAATTCTAAATTCCTAGTTCAGTTTTTCCAAATTTTAAAATTTTCATTTGAATTTTAAACTTTATTTTAATGCGCAATACAAAAACTCCACCATGAGATACCTCCATAAATTATATGTTTATTTATATCTATCTCAATTAGGCAAATGCTTTTAAGTATGCATTTCTCACATTATGTTTTTTTAGGAAAATGCTATTTTGAAGGTTTGACAAGATCAAATGCTAATTCAAAAATAAGTACACGTTTTACTTATTTATTTTAGAAAAAGGTAGAGTGTAATCTTTGTCATGACTCATTTTAATTTAGATATGGTTTATAAAGGAAAAGAAATAGTTTGCAACCTTTCTTTTATTGTTCCAAGTCTCATCTTTAAATTTTGCTTTCCAAACTTGGATCTAAGTTTGGAGTTAACAAACTCTTATTTTTGGAGAGATTTACTTCACGAAGGAAGGAAATCATTATTGGATGGTATTTTATAAGAGTTAGCTTCAAAGATAAAGAGATTCTTATTAAATTATATTTTACTTCAAAACATTTTATAAATCTCGAATGAGAATTTTAGGGTGTTACAACACCAATGTGCAGGTCGGGGGGTCGGGCGATGGTGTGCTAGAGTTCCCTTCGTGGCCACCTCATCCCTCTCTCTCCCTGGCTCGTGATGATGTCTTCTCGGCGTGGGCGCAACTCTTGCTATGACTCTTGCTATGGGTCAAGGGAGGAGCACGGGCGGCTATTTTTTATGCCCCATGGCTACCTGGATGAGGACAGAGGAAGTTTGTTAGGATTCAATCAAGAACCCTTGACCTTCCATTGGGTCAGTTATGAATGCATCGATTTCATACGGTAGGAGATGAATCTGATGGCATGGCCCTACACAACAACACTGTACACCATTTTTGGCGGCCAGGATTATTTTCGGCGGCTGGGCCCTAGCCGCCGAAAATTATAAGGTATTTTCGGCGGTCCGAGTAGGCCGCCAAAAATAGCACTAATTTCGACGGTCTCTGACACAGCCGCCGAAAATAGAGTTATTTTCGGCGGCCACCTGACACGGCCGCCGAAAAGTGCTATTTTCGGCGGCCTCCTGACACGGCCGCCGAAAATTGAATATTTAAAACCGCGTCTCTTCCTCTGTTCTCTCTCTTTCTCTCTCTCGCTCGATCTAAACCGACGCCGGCCCGCCCGTCCGTTCGCCGCCCGCCGTCGCCGCCTGCCCCTGCCGCCCGCCCGACAGTCGCCCTCGCCGGCCGCCCCCGCCGGCCGCCCACGGTCCGCCCACGGCCCCCGCCCGTGCTGCGCCGTGGACACCCGCCGTCGCGCCGTGGACGCCCGGCCGCACAGCAGCGCCGCCCGCCCGCCCACAGCCAAGCCGTGCCGCCCGCGCCACTCACAGCCACGCCGCCCGCGCCTCGCCGACGCACCGCACGCAAGCCCTGATGCTCGGGTCGACCTCGGCTCCATTAATGTATTTTTTTCTTATTTTATTTTGTATTTTCGACGGCCTTTTATTTAATTGCCGCCGAAATTAGTATATTGTTGTAATTGTGTTTGTTGATTAGTGCGTTTGATTAATATTATTGTTTAGTATATTTTGAAATTATTGTGTATTTTCGGCCGTCTTTTATTGTATATGTGTTATATGTTTATGGAAGGCATATGTGGTATAATATGTGGTTTATTAATGTATTAGTGGTATATATATGTGTGTTTGTTGATTAGTGCGTGTGATTAGTATTATTGTTTAGTTCGAGGCATATTATATATGTGGTTTATGTCGTTTAGGAAAGACATATGTACGTGGTATATGTGGTTCATTCTTATATTGTTTAGTGGCAGCGAGGTTATGCTGCCGAATTTTTTTTGGTCCTGCTAGCTTGTTGTGGGTTTAGAGCCTATTCTTGCCTATACATATAGGACCGAAACCATTAACGTAGTTCAATAATGTTTTCACGATATGGTTTGGTTTAATAGTCTCAGGCATGGCTGAAGATCGTGCATGGATGTACAATGGCTGGAGTAGAAATGGACGTCATTCTGATGAATGGGTAGCCAAGACCAAAGATTTTGTGGACCACATATTCTCTTTGTCCTTAACCGGCAGTGTCAGATGCCCTTGTAGGCGGCACAAAAACAGTATATTTCTTAATAAGGAAAGAGTTAGCCTAGATCTTTGTCAGTTTGGATTTATGCCCGGATATGAGTAGAGATGGCAATGGGTACCCGAAACCTGAATACCCGACGGATTTTACCCGATATGAAGGCGGGTACGAGATAATTTCTCTACCCGCGGGTATGTTAATGGGTAAAACCTCTACCCGTTGGGTAGACGAGTACGAGTACGTGTTGGAACTACTCGTACCCGTCTACCCATGGATAAAATATACCCGCATCAATACAACTATAATCATCTAATAGAGCCCATCTTACCTAAAATAAAACTCTTCTTTAGCTATCATTTATCTAGATACCAAGTTATGTAATCATATGATTTGTTACATGTGAAGTTGAAGTTGTTTTTATATGTTTATTTAATATTTTGAGTGATTGGTATATTGAAATTTAAGACTTTCCTAGCGGGTACGGGTTATCCGACGAGTAAAAATACCCGCGCGGGTACGGGTATGAGTAAGATTTTATACCCGCGAGTATATATAGGTAACCCGACGGGTAGAATTTTTTTGATGGGTACGGATATGGAATGGTACTACCCGACTGGTATGTACCCGTTGCCATCCCTAGATATGAGGTGTGAGAACATCATGGTGAGGTAGTACCCAACCGGAATGTAGAAGAGAAGGAGAACAATGATTGGGCTGGCGATGATGCGATGCATGAGATGCTAGATTCGCTACGTCCAGAATTAAACCTAAGCTCCGAGGATCCTGCCACACCAGAGGTTTCCAGATTTTTCAAACTACTAAAAGACTCTGAAGAGCCGTTGCATGAACAAATAGATGTGAGTATACTCGCTTTTGTGACTCGACTCATGGCCACTAAGTCCAAGTACTTTTTCTCGAACAATTGTTACAATGAGATTTTAAAGTTATTAGGAGATGTGCTCCCAAAGCCCAATAAGTTGCCTAAAGACATGTACCATTGAAAGACAATTATCAAAGGTCTTAGTATGGATTATGAGAAGATTGATGTGTGCAAAAATAATTGTATGCTTTTCATGAAGGAGCATGCGGAAGAGAAAAAATGTCTGAAATGTGGACAATCTAGATTTGTGGAAGTTGTTAATGATGAGGGTGAGAAGGTGATGATAGATGTTGCACATAAGCAGCTCCGCTACTTGACACTAACTCCTCGAGTGAAACAGATGTTTCTATCTAAAAAACTGTTGTGCACATGCAATGGCACAAAGAAGGTGTCCGTGATAACGATGACCTAATCATGCACCCTTCAGATGGGGATGCATGGAAGGCTCTCGACACGTTTGATCCCGACTTTGCAGCTGATCCGAGAAATGTTCGAATCGACCTCGCGACCGATGGCTTCACACCTTTTGGTCAAATGGCATCATCATACTTATGTTGGCTCGTCTTTGTTATTCCATACGACCTTCCACCTTCTCTTTGTATGAAATATGAATTTATATTTCTTTGCTTAATCATTCCTGGCCCAGACTATCCTGGAAAGAACCTCAATGTCATGTTAAAACCCTTGATTGAAGAGTTGAAGGAGCTTTGGAAAGGTGTTGAAGCATACAATGTTTTTACAAAATAGATATTCAAACTTCGAGTTGCGTATTTGTGGTCGGTGCATGACTTCATGGTGTACTATATGTCGTACCCAAATCCAAAGTTTAAAGCATGGTGGGTAGTTCATAAGGTGAACCCTAGGGAACGTTTACATACTCCTTGCACTGCTGGTTATCAATTCGAAGACGAACAGGCCGATGATGTTTATCAAGAAGAAGAATTGCCAACCACTTTTACTATCGATGAGGGTGTTGCACTGAACTCACTAGTCGGAGACCGTAACGATGTCACTGTTGATGAGTGTGTTGCACCGAAACGAAAACAAAATCCAAGGAACAAAAAAGCCACATTGCGAGCTTTGGATCGAAGAAGACTCCTTGATCGTGATTCCGATGAATTTTGATATGTAATGCATAATTTTATTTTATGTGATGTATTATTTGATTTTTTATTAATTCACTTAATTTTATGGAGCTAATACCTTTAATGTTTTTTCTATTGAACAGGATGAGTGGTAGGAAAACAAAGCGCACTGCTAGGGGGTTTCTTAATGCGGCTAGCAGGATACTCCCTAGTGCACGTTCCCTTTTCCTAGGGAGTTCTTCTAGCCAGAGCAGACAGGAGGCGTTGCTGAGACACGCCCGGCCAAAACTACGTGATACACCTATCGCTCTACAACGGAGTACCGATGTAAATGTTTATGTAATTGATCTTATTTGTCAGTCACTTATATATAAATGTGTCTTACATGTCTCTATTTCATGTCCATAGGAAGAGGAGGACGAGGAGGAGGAGGTGCAACACCATGAGGAGGAGGATGAGCAGGCCCATGAGGAGGAGGAGGTGCAGGCCCATGAGGAGGAGGAGGAGGTGGGCATAGATGATGAGGCGGATGATGATACCACTGAGGCTCCTGTCGTTCGACGAAGGGGCACTCGGAAGGGCCACTTTGTCCTACCTCCGTCAACGCCTGCACAATCAGAAGCTCGGGTACTGATCATCCCGGTTGGTGATAGGTACTCACGTTTGGCCGCTTTGTTATTACTTATTTGTTTATTGTACACTATATATATGACATGACTTCCTTGTTTTTTTGTCATGCAACTAATGGGAAGACACGTCATTTGACGATCGAGGTCACCATAGACAGGTTAATCAAGTCTTAGGTAACCTCTGTCGTCTACATAATCCAGGAATTGTCACCGACCCGAAAGGTGTTGTGGTTCCTTGCACTAGCTGGTCGCACTTCGCACTAGCTCCACATGCGACATATGGAACAGCTTAAGGCACCGTCAAGCACGACTTTTGGGTAAGAGTAATGTTTCAAACTAACATTTATTAGTTGTTTTCAAACTAATTTTATTTTCGATGTTAGACAGAGACGCTATCGTGTGGAACCTGAGGCTCAAGAGCTTGCAGACCGAGTATTAGAGAAAAATGCGAAGAAGGTGTGCAGGGATGCATTTTCCAATGCTCGTCTACAGGTTGTGAACGCGTACATGAAGCGCCGAGGTCATCCTATCAACAACTTTCGACAATATTCAGATGTCTATTTGACTGTAGACCTGTACATGGAGGTAAAAATCTAATTTAGCAGCTCATTCAGATGTGAATATAATTGTGAGCTAACGCTTTATATGCAGGTAACTCTTCCATGGATGGAACACCAGCCGCAAGCTTACAAGGCTTTGTGTGAGATATGGGCTTCGCCCGAGTGGATTGAGAAGTCTAACAGTAATCGACATAGGCAGCGCCATCAGCAGGACGAGGACGATGATGAGGTCGTAGTCAACCATACCTATGGGGCTGATGGACACATTCGATTGGCTAAGCGAATGGTGAATATGTAGTATTCTGTTTTACTCAGAAATGAAATCGGATTAAACTCATATATTTGCAGGAGGCTCAAACTGGAGTTGTCCCGAGCCCAATCGATGTTTATAGGAGAGGGCATAGAGCGAAAAACAGTGAAATCTCCGATGAGCTGTGTAGTCAAGCGGCCGTTGAGCGTATGGTTAGTTGTTGTTATGATTAATGTTTTTTTGCCATATAGCTATAAATTACATGTGTGTTGAACCTTCATATTGTATTGCAGGAGACATACGGGCAGGAGATGGTTAGGAAGTATGGAGAAGACTACGATTGGCGAGGAGCGCCGACCATCGACGCTGAAGTTGTGCATTCTATTGGATGCAATGCGCATGGACGGTATGAACTTGTGAATTTTTTTCAATAATATTGGAACTATGACCGAATAGCTAATTTTCTTGTTTTTCAAGATATTCTATGTTTACCGGTGTTATCGATTCAATGGAGTTGCGTTCTCGTTGCGGCTCTTCGTCGCAGGCGGGTTGTGGTAGTAGCAGCCGTAGTCGCTGCTCTGTATCTAGCATGGAGGACGCTATGAGGGAGCAGCAAGAAAAGTTTCGTGAAGAGCTGCGGCAACAACAAATGGCATTCCTCAAAGAGCAATCAAAGTACATGACTGCTTACAACGCACAAGCCCAACAAGCAATGAACGTGAGTGTTTTATTTCTTCTCAACATGCTCGATATTGGTTCTATAACTTACATATTATATTTGCAACAGGCTTGGTTTCCACAGAAGGCACAACAACAACCATTTGTTTTCCCTCAGTTTCAGCCGTCGATGCCTCAGTGGGGATTACATGCTCCGCCACCTCCACCTCAGGTGCTTCAATTTAGTTAAGACTTGTCATTTGTATCAACCTAATTTCAAATCTTTACTAAACTTGATTTTGTAAGGATCCGGGGTCATGGGCCACAACACGCCACCACCGGTCATACCAGCACCAGGAGGAGCTTATGCAGGGGAGGGAGCTACTCCAGGAGAGATTAGTTTGAAAAACAATTTGTTTGAATAATGGTCATACATGTAACCAATGTCGTTGTTAATGTCTTCTTTTTTTAGAATCCAAACCCGTTACACGACTTCGTCAACGAGTTTTTCGCTTCTGGAGGTAGTGGACACAACTCCAATGACCCCGATATGTGATGGAGTTAGCTTTGTGCCGCATTGTGCGTTGTAATGGACTATTTGTGGACTTTATGTTTGTATGGACTATTCGTGGACTTTATGTTTGTATGGACTCAAATTTTATGTTGTGGACTCAAGTATGAATTTTCTGTTATTGTATGAATTTTCTATTATTGTATGAATTTTCTGTTATTTTTAGCATTTTTTTAAATTTTTTTGCTCTGAAATTGTTAATTTTCGGCGGCCTCCCTGGCTGCCGAAAATAATAAATACTATTTTCGGCACTTGTTATTTTCGGCGGCCGTCAGAGGGACCCTAAAGGGCCGCCGAAAATAAGCTGCTTTCGGCGGCTAGACCTTGGCCGCCGAAAATATGGCCTTATTTTTGGCTATTTTTTTTTCTGGCGGTCAGGAACCACCAAAAATAAGCCTAAAGCAGCCGAAAATAGCTTATTTTCGGCGGCAAAGGCCTTATTTTCAGTGGCTTCTGTCCGCCGAAAATGACTGTAGCTCTTGTAGTGCCACATGTTAGTGTTCTGTTGAAAGGGAAATGTGCCCTTGGGCAATTTCTATTATATTTTGGTGATTAAGTGCCCAACACATTTAAATAAGTTCTTATATGCTAAATGAAGAGAGAAGTGCAAATCGAAGAGAAGGTATGTTTCTAGACTTAGTACATAGTTTTAAGTACTAATATGTTTTATCTAAGTGCTAGAAACAGTGAGAAGAAAAGAATTGCAAATGACTTGGCTTGGTGCAGCCGAAGTCCTGCTCGGTCTGGCACACCGAACTGTCCGGTGGTGCACCAGACAGTGTCCGGTGAACATGCCACTCTTGGGAAAAATCGGCGGCGTATGGCTATAATTCACCGGACTGTCCGGTGGTGCACCGGACTGTCCGGTGAGCCAACGGTCGCCAGCGCAACGGTCGGCCGCGCAATCCACGGGCGACGTGTGGCCCACGCCAACGGTCGGTAGGGGGCACCGGACTGTCCGGTGTGCGCCATCTGGCCCGGAGATGCAACGGTCGTATGCGCTAGAATAGGAAGGAGATCGACACCGGACCGTCTACAGTGACTGTCCGGTGGCGCACCGGACTGTCCGGTGCACCACCCGACAGAAGGCAAGGATATCCTTCCTTGTTGGCCTCCAACGGCTCCTAGCTGCCTTAGGGCTATAAAAGGGACCCCTAGGCGCATGGAGGAGTCACCCAAGCTTACGAGAAACATTCTAAGACTCCAAGACTCCAACTTCGCGCATTTGATTCCTTGATATAGTGACTTGAGCTCCATTTGAGTTGTGAACTCCGAGAGTTGTGTTTTGAGCTCAAGTTGTGACTTGTGTGCGTGATTGTGCTGTGATTTGAGTCTTGTGTGTGTTGCTCTCCCCTCCCTTACTTTTGTGCTTCTTTTGTGATCATTATTGTAAGGGCGAGAGGCTCCAGGTTGTGGAGATTCCTCGCAAACGGGAGAAAAGACTAAGGAAGAAAGCCATGGTATTAAAGTTGATCATTGGATCACTTGAAAGGGGTTGAGTGCAACCCTCGTCCATTAGGACGCCACAACGTGGAAGTAGGCAAGTGTTACTTGGCTGAACCACAGGATAAAAATTGCGTGTCTCTTGTGTGCTTTCTCTTTGATTGTCTGTGTTCACAAGAGCTCGTTTCAAGCCACTTAGCCGTTCTAACTTTAATAACTAAGTTTTGTGGCTATTTGAGTTGAATTTTATTGGATCACCTATTCACCCCCTCTAGGTGCTCTCATCTGTGTGTGTTGGGTGGGTATTGAGGATGTCGCTAGGACCCCATAGGTCTGTCGATGTGTGAAGACAAGTGGTGTACGAGCGTGGCTGGAAGACTGGCTAGTGGGGCCCACATATCGGCGCGTGTCCTAGGTTGAGATGTGCGGACGAGCAAGGCTGGCATGGTGTGGGCTGGCTGGAGATGGGCTTCGCGGGTGCGGGGATCTAGGCCGGAAGGTGGAGAAGCTGGCCCAGGAAGGTAAGAGCTCCTTTTTATTTTCTATTTCTTATTTCTTTTCTAATTTCTATTCTTTCTGATTATGATAAAACTTGAATTACAAATTCAACATAATGCACACTCAAAATCTATCATGATGCAATATATATAGCATCACTTTTTCCTTTTTTGTACATGATGAAGTAACTTCGTGTGCATTTTTTGGGTGCGATGGTATTCATTAGTGGTTCGAAATCTTCGGTAATAATTGAACTTTCGCCAGTAATAATCGAGTATTTCTTCAGTAATAAACACACGATTTTCAGTTAAAAAAACAAGCTTTACCTTTTCTCTATAGTACTCAGGAAAAACTATCGGTAATAAACACACGTTTCTTGAGTAACAAGCCATACGTTCTTGCGGTAATAAACGTGTGATTTTGCAGTAAAAAACAAACTTGATGTTTTCTCTGTAGTGCCCTAAAAACTGTCGGTAATAAACGCACGTTTCTTGATTAAAAAACCGAATGTTCTTTTTGTAATAATTGATCGTTTCTTTGTAGTACCGAAAAAACCGTTAGTAATATCCAAACATTGCTTCAATAATAACCGAACATTTCGTAAATAATAATCCGAACAATTTCCCTTCTGTTTGGTAGTATAAATAAGTTCACAAAACCCACGCAAGGGAGAGAAATGTATGTGTTTTTTACATCCCATCACATTAGGAAGTTGTACTACATATGACACAAATAATATTGTTTTTAACGATTTAGGGCTGAGCTAGGCACGTCTTGAAATGGGAAGAGCGACGGAGGATCATACTTCTCTAGGGTAATAGGGAAATGCCTTTTTTGCTTTGTTCATGAAATGAAACAACATGGAGTAGAGGATACGTGCCCTGAGCAAGATGTTGTTGTACTTTTTCCTGCGAAAAAATAACATACAACATAACAATGGTTTGTCAAATCTAAAAATATTACTGAATGATATATATGTATCCAGTACAATATCTAGTTGTTACTTAGCAATATGTAGTTATTACTGTTCAATCTATAGTTAGTACTAACCAATCTATAGTTAGTATTGAACAATATGCATGTAGTTGGTACTGAAGTTCTAAAAATACTACTTACTAACATCAAGTTTATTAATGATCAACCATATATAACTGTACATCATGAAGTTATTATTGATTAGTATAAATTTATTATTGTACAACTATATCACTTACTGACCTTGGTTTGTTTGACTTACATCGTTGATCATAGTTTCAAAGTCCCGATCTGCTCTGTTGTAGAACTCCATGAATAACATGACAAAAAAGGCACAGTCCGATGACTCTCTTTGGTAAGGTGTTACAATAAAACGCATCCCCCACTGTGCTATGTCAGGGAACTTCACGTCTATGTACAGTCTATAGATCAGATAACCTTTGTTGAGCATTTAAGCAAAATCTAGCGTGGATAGATCTTTGTCTGACTCCTCTCATTTCTGAGGATCTAGAATGTCGATTTGCTTATGAACCATGTTGATGCAATATACCACCCAGTGTGCCCGATACACAATGGGGACAAACACCTAAAATGATTAAAAAAGGAAAAAAACGAAATAATAAAAGTAAACCACGTTTGCACATTAACAAGATAGAAAAGAAATATACGGTAAATCAAAACACCAATGATCGCACACACAACAAATCTCGCATCAAAAAAATATAAATCGAAGTAAACTAAAACTCACATATCGTAATTGTTCCTCTGTAGCCTTTGCGGCCGCTCTAGGGACCGCACTTGACGAAGCAGACCTTGGGTCCCTACCACTATCAACAACCGAGCAAAATCTCGCCCATGGATCCACCACAACATCGACAACCGCCTTGGTGGGCTCACTGCGTGGTTTGGCCACAAGGTTCATCCCCTCGTCTGCACAAACAAAAAAAAAAAAACCAGTGGAGCGCGAAGTCAAAGGCAAAGCATGCAAAAAATAATGTGCACGAGTATGAAGCAAAAAAATTACCAGCACCAGCCAGTCCAAGCGTCAGGGGCTCGTCGCTAAGCAAGCTCTCTGTGAAGTAGACATAAATCGACACAGCGTTCGCCCCGCGGGAGATGCCACCCCGATTTCGACATCCTATAGCGCATGTTTTGCCACCCCTCCTTCAGCAGGCACCGGTGTGGGTAGAGGCTACCGCACTTCAGCCCTGGCCGTCTCTGCCTTAGTGGCCTCTGCCATGCCGCCCTTTGACCCCACCGCCTTCATGGCCTGGGTCTTCGTTGACCTTCACTGGTCCACGATGCGAATAACTTCTTTTTGCTTCTTGGATTTTGAGCTCAGGTCCTAATCCATGAGCACTTACAAAATATCTCCAATGTTACAACCATAGGGAAAAATATTGAGAGATTTAGCTAACCTATTCAGTTTGAAGTCCTCGCCAGCAGCATCAGGAATATATATTCCCCCAGGTAACTGTGGCCGACCTCGCATGAGCTGCCATTAGAGACTTAGGTGAAGTAGCTTCACCCGTTGTCTCTGCCAGTTCCTCAGCAAAATCAGTCACCACAACACCCAAACCAGCAAAGTCCTCAAGACACAACCTCTGCTTCATCTGGAGAGTTTGATCCCTTCGTTTTTTCTCCATACCACCCCAGTAGATAGCGCTTTCCATTTCAACTCACCCCTATCATCGCCACATTCCGCAACTTCCTTACCCTTCAGAGGATGAAAACGGTCGGAAACGGTATTTATTCGGTAATCAGTTTTTCCTTTGATTGCGAACAAATAGGATATAAAATATACAATATAAATTTGTATTCTTATTTTTAACATCCAGCTTGTTAAGATTCATAAAAGGTAAACCTCAAATTCATCCTACACTTTCTC